>NC_084762.1:63165297-63478797 GCF_028858725.1 Colius striatus
AGTTTTCAAAGTTTCCTTCTCAGAATTAGCCTCCATCTTCTCTGAGTGGCTAATTATTTAGTAAACATGGTTTTGTCCTTTGCACTGACAGTGTTGTCAACTTGGTCATCTGATCGCTATTGTACAAATGATATTTTTTCCTGTGCTGCCACTTATGCTTGGAAACTTTCCAAGTTGATATGTGTAAATTACAAAGTTCTCAGCCACTCAAAGTTCTTTGCCACTCCTCAAAATTCAATGGTCAATAATGCCTACTGTAAGGTGGAAACTGATAACAGCAAGCTGATATCTGCACTTCTACCTTTGTGATCAGCTGTTATGTATTTCCTATTACATGTGTTTTCTTAGGTGTATCTGTGTACAGCTTCCTCCTGTCCTCCTTCTTAGTCATATCATTTACCCAGTTCATTCACACGATGAGTCTCTCAGGCTTATCCCTATAGTCAATAAATAAAAATAGATTTTGTCAGGATACTTAACATATTTGTAAAGGTGAGCCTCTCCTAAATGTCATTTGGGGCAGAATCTATATTTTCCATTCACTACAGAGGGAAACAGGGGCTTAGCCAGTAAATACTACTTGGCTAATGAGCTTAGGATGCCTGAAATTATAAGATGTGAATAAAACTTACCAAACTATCTCCCTTCATTTCTTTCTTTCTTTTCTCCCCTTCTTCCCTCTCTCATAAGTCTTTTACACCTTTTGCTCTATCTTCAAAGCAGAAATTTCATTATGTTATGTTTGTACAGTGCACAACACCATGGACTAACATAACATGTGGGGTTTACTATGGACCTTACTAAAATGTCTAAATATTGCATGCTAAATGGATGGATGAGAATGGGAGTGTAAACTCAAAATACAAGGATACAAGATTTATCACAGAGAACTGCAATAAGTGACATGAGTGTGGGGAGGTCAGGGAAGACCACCCTGTTTAATACTTAAAGAGTAGTGGAAATATTTGGACTTCCAGAATCACAGAATTGTATAGATTGGAAAAGTCCTTTAAAGTCACGAGTCCAACTGTTAACCCAGTGCTGCCACATCAACGACTAAACCGTGTCCTTAAAACAAGAAAAAAGAAATATAAGTCAATGTATTCTACACAGTGCTCAAAGTCTGAAGTGGATTAACGAAGTTGCTATGACTAATGAAAATACTGTAGCATACAATGTTATGACAATATAAAACTACTATACTATACTGACAAGGAATATGCTTCTGAAAACTGACAAGTGATTTCATGTGTGCACGCACAGGAAATATTCCTTTTATAACATGTCTAGCTCTTGCCTTGTGCATCATCTGCCTTCTCAGCTGTGAACTCTGCAGTTCGAAATTTCTGCAGCTGGTTTCCACTTCTTGCAGCTTGGATAAACATAGACTCTGGTGAATGAGTCTGTGGACAGAGGGCAGATCAGTGTCCCAATTGTTTTTTCTTGTAAACATTGCAAACTGTCCAGATGTTTACATCTCAGATGCAAGAACCAGATGTTTTGGAGTACTAATTGTTTTATAAACTGAAAAAAGCTACAGATGCTTTGCCAAACTGTTCAGTTCTTTGCTTAGGAGAAACTATTCAGAGAACAGTAAGACAAATACAGAAACCTATAAAAGTAGAAAATAGTTTCCTTCGGGAGTAAATAATGGATCTAGAGCCAGCTCGTAGAATCAGTGTGGCCTGAATGGCAGGGCTGCAGTCTCTGCAAGGAGAAGAGCAAAGGATCTTCTCCTAAGGCTCCTCAGTAGCAATATAGTTGCTCCACTCCTATTGCTGATGCTTCCAGGTTGCATTCTCACTTGTATGATCAACATGCTTTAACTCACCAGGGAATAAGGTGTGATTCCTTGAGCACTCACTTAACCCAGGACCTGCAAATCCTGTCTGTCTTGCAGCTACATTCAAAACCCACCTGGATGAGTTCCTGTGTAATCTACTCTAGGTGGTACTACTCTGGCAGGGGAGCTGGACTGGATGGTCTTTCAAGGTTTCTTCCAACCCTTAAGATTTTGTGATTCTGTGATTGTCTTCCCTGTAGAGAAAGGATTTGGTCTTTAAAGGTGTTGAAGGTTTTAAACTTTTAGCACCTGGCAGAGCCAAGAATTCTTCCTAGCTCCCTTTGTAAGCAGGAAGGGACTCTGATCTGATGTCGTCTTGAGAGATGATTCTGTGAGATCTATTTGTCAAATGATGTGCTGCCCCCTGTTTTCTATGTAAAGGAAACACAAATGGATGGGTTTCATTGGATCTGTAGTGCCTGTGATCCTGTGGACAATCAGGGAAAGGAGAACCTGCAGCACTTCAACATGAATCTTGAAGTCACCTCAGCTGCAGCCTTAGGGAAGTAGGAGGCAAGCTAAGGCATAGGACCTTGTCTTTCTCAGGAATCACAGGATTTATACACCTACAAAGGCAAGAACTTATTATGAGTATAAATGAAGTTGTAACAGCTGATTCCAAGAATCCTTGTTAGTCTAGACCTATTTATTACATGAAAAGACAGAATGCTTCTATGCATAAAAAGATGATGATGATGGTGATGACAATGATTGTTGTTATTGTTTTTGATAAAATTGTTACTCACATGTTTCTCAGTTGCTGTAATTTTGTGTTTTGCTCATCTTTCCTCTGCTCCTCTGGGTCTTAAGGTCAGCAGTTTCATTCTGGTGCTTTGGGGGTTATGGATATTACTGGTGTCTGGAGTCTTGCTCTGAGGAACACGATATTCATGTAGCCATAGAATCTGCAGTGTCAAGCCATTGGTTACCATCCTATGCATATACTCTTCTACATTGCATCCAATGTATCCACATCTCAGGACCTCTGCTATCATGCAAGGACTATATTTCTCTATTCTACATCATCATGTCTTTCACAAATATTTAATTAATTATAGAAGATGTGCTTGTTACTGTTATCTATATAAAACTATGGCTGTACCACACAAAAATAAGCAAAAGTAAATCAAATTAGTCACCTGATCAATTGGAAGAAATGACTGTTTTTTTTTTTCTGCAGAAAATCCAAACTAAACCAAGTAAAACAAAGACATAGGTCATGAAAACTTAAAACAGAGCAAGCATGGCGCGGGTCAGTCTTCAGGCCTTCCAAAGCTTCTGTCACATTGCGAGCAATGTCAGTGCCCATTAAGGTGCTGGAGTTACAATCTGAACTGCCAGTGTTACTGACCACTTTTTTAAAAAGTAAACAGGAGAAGGGAACAAGCATTACTTTGGGATTTTAGGATTTTCATTTGTTAACTAGTTCTAAAAAGCTGCTGAACTGTTAGACTAGAAAGAGGTCTTTATCTATCTCCTTTCTGACTCATTTCATCTAGTACAGCATTACCTATCTTGATTGGCTTCCAAAGGACTGCTGCAATTATTCAGTCAGATTATTCACCAGGGCTGTGTATGTGTGTGTGTGTGAGGTCATTAAGGACAGCGGAAATACTATAACTTCCAGCAGCTGAAGCTCTGGTCCTAGATCAGTTTGTGGCCACCATCCTGGTTTCCCAAACACAGCTGTAAAGGTTACCGTGTATAATAGCTAGCTCCTTCCTTAATTGTCCAAATGGTCTTTGATTAAAAGATCAGTGTTCTCTCCCCAGTGAGGTGCTATGTCCACCTCCAGACCTTAAGCAAAGGTGTTAAAAATGGGAAAAAGAGCTAGGTTTTATTTATTTATAAGCAAAGCATTAGAGATATCCTGGACAGAAAAGGTTCTTTGCCACACAGAATGTGCAAACACCAGTTGTGACTAACTAATGCCATGTATCTTTGCATTTCCTGCTCATTTAGACTTAAAAGAAAATAAAAAAAGCTGTTCTAAATGTTATTCTGGTGCACTCATTTGCCAAGGCAAATGGCTTCTTTATCTAAAAGCACTCCGATTAAAGGTAGAATCTATCATCATAGGAATCCACGTGTCTTGAAAATAATTTTCTGAAATGAAAGTCTCCCTGAGTAGTTAGAAAAATAACACTGTAGTGATGTTTTATTTATTTTTTTAAAGCCTGGTGTATGTTTGCAATTGTTCAGATACTGTCCTTGGGGCTTATGGGTCTGTATTATATAGATGTGGATGTTCACAGCTGGATATTCACCTAAACCATTAAAAGGATGCAAAGAAAGGGAATGGATATCTCAAAGAGAGACTGAGGGGAGATTTTAAGGGAATTTTCAGAAATGCGTTGGCTTTAAAGAAATAAGAATATAATAAAACAATGCTTTAAATCTTTGTTCAGGCAGGTCTCATTCTGTTCTAGTAGTTTTTATATTGCATCAATAACACTGGGCTTAAATGATTCTGATATCACTGATACCAGACAGATATCAGACAAAATATTATCTTAGTAGAAGGTGCTGGATTACAGTCAAAGATAAAATGTGAATGGTGAATGAAATAGGGAAAGTCGTCAGGCTGTATCATTGTATTGTGTTGCACTTCTAAAAGATTTGTCTAATCAAGTCTTCTTTTTTTATAGGTATTGGTTTGCTTTGAAATATGGCTACCAAGCTGCATTTAAACAAAAAAACAGTGAAAATATATCAGAAACAGACTCTTCCAACTTCATTAAAAAACAAGCTATTGATGTAGTGACTGATATTCATATGCTTAGGGTGTTCAGGACTTTTCTTGAGACTACACCACAGCTTTTTGTTCAGATTTACATCCTCATGGAACATGGCAAAAATAATTTCTGTCAATGTGAGTCTGTCTCCTTAATTTGCAAGTTGAGTATCTTATCTAAAAAGATAATAAATCTGATTGGATAAAATATTAAACATAACTTGGAAAACAAACACTCTGCTGTATAATTATGCTGTGTTTAATTAGAATTTCTATCTAGCAGATGGTTTGTTCTGCTAAATCCACAAGGAGGAAGCTTTCATTATAACAGGCATAATATCTAATAGAATCATAATGATACATCACTTGAAAATAAGCTATTGAACACAATTAGTATCTGTTTTGCAGAGCAGTTAGCTTGTTTCATGCACTTTTGCCTGCTAACTGAGCATCTTGAAATCAGTAATGTATTTAGAACAGTGCCGTGATCTGTCACCATCATCCATGTTATAGATGAGGGACAGTCAGAAATAACCTAAAGGTACATCAGCATTGCAGAATGCAATATGATGAAGAGATACTGCTTCAGCTCTCAGAAACAAGACAGCAACTGTACCATTTCCAGCTATGAAATGAGCAGGATTATTGACCAGACATTAACTTCCTCAAGGTTGGGGTTTGTTGAACAAAATGGAGAGACCTGTACTGCTGTCTAGTGTTCCTTTATGCTCCATGGAGTCAATAGATGCTCAGTCAGACTAATCTCTTCTTAAATATGACTGTGTGAAGGATTATAGATTTCTATGTTATAGACACTCCAGTCAATATCAGATGATGAAAGTTAAGTTTTTATGGGCTCTTTGCAGTACCTTGAGAATTTCTAAATCATCTATGTATGGAGATGGCAAATATGACACAGCTTAGATGAGAACGTCAAAGGCCAGAGGCGGAACAAGATAACATATACATACCAAACAGCAATAGATGCTTAGATTTAGGTAATTAAATTGAGCCTTAAAAATTGAAGTGGCTTGTTTAGGAATACATAGGAAATACAAAATTTGAGTAAAGAAAATCTTAAGAAGGAATGAACTTGACAAAAAATGCATTCAGAAATTAAAATGTAAAAATATAAGTTCTAACTAACATTCTTCCTTGTGGTTTTTTTTAGATGGTGCTATTATTATCTCTTTTTGTGGTATCTCCTTTTCAGTGGTTGATTATCAGACATCGTTGCGAAAGTCTCTGCCTGCCAAAGATGAATTTTGTGTGCTGCCCAAGTTAGTGTATCTCTTCTATAAGCTACTTACCATCACTTCTTGGATACTCAGTATTTTGCTGGTGACTCTACTAAGTGTTAGAAGTTCTGTAATTTTGCTGACAGTTTTTTGGATCTGTGGCTTCACGTGGACTTTGAAACAACACACGACATTTTGCAAATCCAAGAAGATGGAATACCTGTACAGAATTGTTGTTGGAATCATTTTAATTTTTACCTTTTTTAACATAAAGGGGAGAAAAACAAAAATCTGCATTTCTATTTATTATGCTACTCACACTATTGTAACTCTAGGTATTTTGTTTGTATATATGTTATGGACACCTTTAATTGTCAAGGAAATACATTTTACAATTGTGAGTATCCTAACTATTCTTAGTCTGGTGTTAGGTAATATTTTTCTTGTTGTTTATTATAGACATTTTCATCCTACTCTTTATTGCAGACTACAGACATCTCCAGATGAGGTGGATGATGGAGAGGCAGGACAAAAAGACAGAGTAAAAACTGATAGATTTCAAAATTTCATAATGCAGTGAATAATGTAGATGTGTGTGTATATATATATATATATATACACATATAGTTGCGTGAACTTCAAAGAAAATACTTACTGGACACTCTGTCATTGTTTCTCATGTATTATCAGTGGGTAGTACATAACAGATTAGACTTATTGGCTCTGACTCCTGTTTTCTGTGATACTGTCCAAAGCTGTTATAACATGAATGTCTCTCTGTGTGCTTGACAAAGTTACTTTTGAAAATGAAGTAACAATCCACTGTTCTAGTTTTTAGCAATGAAAATAAAATATAGGAAAAGCTAAATGTTTATCAGATGAAAGCTAGCATTAAACCTGTATTCTATTCTTTTGTGCTGACTGTTAAAAATCAAGGCTTGCTTTCCTTTCTTACTGGAAGGAAAGAAGAATGCATTTGTAGTAATTGAGGGCAGTTATCCATTACCTGCTCTTCCCTATTTGTGTAAGACCGGCAGTTCTTCGCTAGATAAGCATGGTTATGAACCATACTGCCTTCTCCCTAAATATCCCCTGAAGATAAATAGCATTGATTTATGGTTCAATTACTGTCTTGCCACAAGGAAATTTTGGGAGATATTTTCAAGCATTTGATCTTCTAAGTGTTTTGACGACTGCTTTGCTGTTTTCGTTCTCTTAATCTTTCACACAACTTTCTGTATTTAGGGGTGATGCCAGCTTGTTGTTCTGTTATAATAGTAACCCAAATGATTTATGGATAGCAACAGGAGTCTTGAGTATAAAGAAAAGCTACCTTCCTTGAAGCTTTCTTCTCTGTTGAGCTCTAAGAAGGAATACTTCAACTGCTGATTTCCACTGAAATAGAAGGCTATGCAACCTATGCAGTGATGCAGCTTCTTTTGTCTTTGTCACTGGAGAAAAGAGAAGCAACTGTTCTAATGCATTGCGCTCACAAGAGCTGTGACATGATAGAATAACCAGATTGTCAATATTTTTTGGCAGCAAGCAAAGTTCAAATGCTAAATCACTCACAAAGGAAACAAGGTTGATAGCTAAAACTTCTTCAGAAATGAAATCTAAGGAGAAGTCTTTCAGAGCTACTGCATTTTAAATCTGAATTGTGAAAACTATGTCTCTTTTCTTTCCCCTTCCAATAATTCACGTTTGCAGTTAGAGTAGACACAGGCAAAGGGAGGAAACAGGATTTGAGAAAAGAGACTAGAGATAAGAAAAACTGATAAACTTTGCCAGGAACCAAATCTGTTAGCATTATTGATTGACAGAAAAATTCCCTGAAGATTTGGAGGAAGGGATGATGTTATTCCAGTCTTCAAAAAGGGCAAGAAGGAAAACCCGGGAAACTACAGGCAGGTTAGCCTCACCTCCATCCCTGGAAAGGTGATGGAACAACTCATCCTGAATGTTATCACTAAATATATGAAGGAAAAGATGGTTATCAGGGGGAGTCAACATGGATTCACCAAGGGGAAATCCTGTTTGACCAACTTGATAGCCTTCTATGAGTGCATAACCAGCTGGCTAGATGAGGGGAGAGCAGCGGATGTCATCTACCTTGACTTCAGCAAGACTTTTGACACTGTCTCTCATTATATCCTCATCAGAAAGCTCAGACAGTATGGGATTGGATGAGTGAAAAGTGAGGTGGATCAAGAATCGACTGAATGACAGAGGGTAGTGATCAATGGCACAGGATCGAGTTGGAGGCCTGTGGCCAGTGGAGTTCCTCAGGGATTGGTTCTGGGGCCAGTCTTGTTCAACATCTTCATCAACGACCTGGATGATGAGACGGAGTGTACCCTCAGCAAGTTGGCTGATGACACCAAACTGGGAGGACTGGCTGATTCGCCAGAAGGCTGTGCTGCCGTTCAGTGGGATCTCAACCAGCTTGAGAGTTGGGCAGAGAGGAATCTCATGAGATTCAACAAAGACAAGTGCAGAGTCCTGCACATGAGGAGGGAGGAACAACCCCATGCACCAGTACAGGCTGGGGATTCACCTGCTGGAGAGCAGCTCTGCAGAGAGAGACCTGGGAGTCCTGGTTGACAATAAACTGAATATGAGCCAGCAATGTGCCCTCATGGCCAAGAAGGCCAATGGCATCCTGGGATGCATCAAGAAGAGTGTGGCCAGTAGATCAAGGGAGGTTCTTCTCCCTCTCTACTCTGCCCTGGTGAGGCCTCATCTGGAGTCCTGTGTCCAGTTCTGGGATACCCAGCTCAAGAGGGACAGAGAACGTCTGGAGAGAGTCCAGTGCAGGGCCACAAAGATAATCAGGGAACTGGAGCATCTTCTCTATGAGGGAAGACTGTGGAAACTGTGGCTGTTTAGTCTGGAGAAGACTAAGGGGGAATCTCATTCATATTTACAAGTATATAAACAGTGGATATCAGGAGGTTGAGGCATCACTTTTTTCTATTGTATCTAGTGCCAAGACAAGGGGTAATGGGATGAAGCTAGGACACAAAAAGTTCCATTTAAACATAAGAAAAAACTATTTCACTGTGAGAGTGAGGGAGCAGTGGCACAGGCTGCCCAGAGGAGTTGTTGAGAGTTCTTCCTTGGAAGTCTTCAAGACCTGCCTGGACATGTTCCAACGTGACCTGATCTAGGTGGACCTGCTTCTGCAGGGGGGTTGGACTAGATGATCTCTAAAGGTCCCCTCCAATCCCTATCATTCTATGATTCTATGATTCCTTGATTCTATGATTTGGTTTATAATTGGGGAGCTGACCTGTGCCTTTTGTGCCAAGTCCATAGACTACAGACTGCCTTTTTCTAGTTACACTTCCAGCCTTAGCAGAGCTCAGGGATGTTTTTAAATAGATTTCTTTCCCAGTCAATTTCTGTGTTTCCCTTTACCAAGCTAACCACTTACATCTCCTTAATCCTGATAAGGAAATGAATTTCTAGGTGCATACTTTGGACTGAATGGTTTGCCTTTCTTGTGATATGTATGAAAAAAACAGTGCAGTAAGAAAAGATTACTTCTAAAATCCCTCTTTTCCACTTAAGGGTAGCTAGCATGTAGATCAAGAAGTTAAGACATAAAAACCCCACAATCCATGAAACTTAAGCAGTAGTTTTACTAAAATTAATATAAAAAAACAATAACTTCACTTCTCTTTACTCTGGAAAAGAGATTTCCAGATTTCTTTGCACTGAAATGGCTGCTTAGGTAAGAGAAAAAGCTCATGACTCTGTCCTGCTTCATGCACTGGGATTGCCCTATGTTGTCTTTTTCTATAGAGTATTTATTATTGGTGATGGTGCTCTTGGTAGCAAAATACATACCTGGTTTTGGGCTGAATGTACTCTTATCTTATTATGAAAAAATAGTTCCTAAATGATGAAGACTAACCATATATTCTTCCCACACTTTTATTTTTTGTTTATCAGAATTCCTGAGAGTGATTAGGGTAAGGTAGGGTGGAAAAAGAAGAATATTATCCCATCTTACAGAAAAATACGAAATATTGTCTAACCATTACTTAGAAGAAAGCTCCAAACTTTTATCTGAGAAGCAGATCTCTGGGCAAATGTGTGTTTCTAAGTGAGAGAGCTTCAGCCATGGGACGTCCAGTTCATCTGCCTGCTGCCAGATGCCAGAAATCTGGAGTCTGAGTTGCTCAGGAGGAAGGTTAGTTTCTGGTGAGGCAAAAAAACCCCTTGTCTCAGTGATTTCAAATGAAAGGATTTCATTGACATCTCTCCGACAGACTCCTAACACTCATTTTCTTCCACTCTTTCTGAATGTTGCACGGTTTTCTGTTTTCCCTACATCTCCTCATTCCCTCTTCTGTGGTACTGAGAAGAATGTTAGTTGAGCTGATAAGAAAGGCATCTCGGTGGCTATTTAAATCTCACTAATTCAAATACACACCAAACCCAATTATTTAAATTTCAATCCCCATTTTATGTTTGTAAGTCCTAGGTGATATAAATTTAGTCATATCCTAAAGACTGGAAATGATCCTTTGTAAAATCATGCAGATTTTTTTCATAAACCTTAAAGATCTTTGATATCTAAAGATCTATAATCTTTACAAAGATCTTTAATATCCTGCCACACATACCGTGAACGTCTCCATTTTGCTGTCATCAGTCAGAAGGTCTAAGAGATTGGAATTACTGTTAGCTTGTCCCTTTAGACTTTTATTTATTTATCTTCAACTTTAACCTCTTCTCTTTCTTCTTGACCCTGAGCTCAAGATTTTCACTTTATCCCCTTTGTTTTCATAGTTATGAAAATGGATTCTCATTCATTTGCTCATTTTAACTTGGAATCATTGTAGCAGGGAAGAGAGAGAACAATGAAGCACATGAAGGAAGCACGTTTCGTATCATCAGTGACCACTTCATACCAAACAAAGCAAGCCCCTAGGTGTAGAGTTCAAACAATAGACTTCATACATATCCTTTCAGTTCCCTGACTACTCTTAAAATTCAGCTGCCACTCAGTTCATACGTTGTGCCTGACCTTGTCATTTTAATCTAGCTGCAAATTGAAAACAAATGTGGGTTTTTAGTTTTTTGTTAAGTACTTCCATTACATCTTACAAGAAGTATTTTAATAAGTTAAATAAAAATAATAAACAATTTCTTCCTGTTTTGACTACTGTCAGACCTGGGTATGAGGGGCAACGTTCAACAGAATTGTTTTAATTATCCTACTAATATTCAATGTGCCATTTGATGGCATGGGTGAGCTCACCTGATGTACCACAGATAGCACTGATTTATGAAGCCATAATTGGGTTTCCAATAAACATTTGTCAAAATAATGTATTCATTCAAACTAAAGCCTTCTTTATTTATTCATATAAAAGAGCACTTAACTTTCAACAAAGAATTGCCTGCCATCAAAAACACTCCATAAACGAGGGAAATTTATGAAGACACAGTACCAGAGGGTGACTGGTGGAAGACTAAAGTTCACTTTAACCCTTCAGAGTACTGAGTTCTACCTCTTGCTAGTTACTGGTACTAAGATATTTCTTTCTAAAAGCCCCAAGCCCAAACGTTAACCTTTGTACATTTAGACAATAAACTACCAAGTCTTTTTTTCTGCCATGGAGTCTTAGATCTCAAAGAGTTTCAAAACTAACATCTCTCATTTTTATTATGCAGTGTAGAAGCATGCACAAAGGTAGCCGTTTTTTAGGCTTATGTACATTCTCTGCACAGTTTTTATCATGTGTATATTTTTTCAATCATAGAATAATTTTAGTTGGAAGAGACCTCTAAGGTCATCAAGTCCAATGACTAACCTCACACTGTGAACACATTCCACTGAAGAATGTTCAGAATCCAGCTGAAGAATTTTCCTATTCTACCACTTCATGACCTTTTCTACTCACTAGCACTTTTAGTTTCATTTTCCAGATTTTTAATAGGAGAATAGCAAAGCAAATAGACTATACAACCAATATTTAGAAGGAGCACAGATGACTTCTCGGAGTCTACCTTCATAAAAAGTGTTCTTCTTTTACTTCTAATTAGCTAACATGTGGCAAACACAAGTCACACTGAAGATTCCCATCATGTGAGTATTACATTCCTTAGCTTACTAAAATGTAGACCTTAATGGGCTAGGAAGTGATGCTTCAAACTTACATTAGCTTGCTAACATCTGTTGAAACTACAAACTGAACTGTCCTTCCTATGATTATATGTTGACTTCCATACATGTTTCTATTTTTAGCATACTAAATGTTTTAATTTCTGATGGTGAATACATCCACAAATAACAGAGCAGAATGAGAAAGGATAGAAAGAGTTTTAAGTGCACATCCATGCCTCACAAATTCTGGTGTGATTTTGCTAATCTCAACACAAAACCTTTATCAGCGTTAACTTCAGTGTTACTACTCTTGGCACTTTGTCCGGGTGTCCAGGATGAGAACAATTCATTGAATATGTATCTCTTACAATAAGATTTCAACAAAAAAGTTGGTGGTAAAGTTCTGTCGTGCTTTGCCTGCTCAGCATTTACAAATTATCTTAAGTCTCTCTGATTAAACATGGATATTTTTTAATGGGAGCCTACAAAAATCTTGGAAAGAGATGGTTACACTTTATGTTCTATGAGTAGTAAGTAAAATGCTGAAAGTCAAGGGCGAAATGTCCCTGGACAGTTTGTGGTTGCTGTGAGAAGGTAAATTATATGTTTGAAGGTCACTTGCCGAGATGAATATATGGAGAGCAGGCACGGTGACTAGAGGTGGTGGGAGATGATGTTTTTCAGACAACTTCCACATAGCATATCCTACACATTTGATCAAACTTGAAGTGTGCAATTCTATAGTAGATCAGAAAGAGACCTCAAACATTATTTTGTAGTTTGTCCTACAGCAGATCTGCTGTGTTTGTTGTATTCCTGGCAGAAGTTTTCTAAATGGTTCTGAAAAACACAATGTCCTGGATAAACTCCCCCAGAGCTACACAATCCTGTCACTCAGAAGCCTTCTATGTCCAGCCTCTTCACTGCAGTCTGAGCCCCTTGTTGTCCTCCTTGCCTTGCAGACCAGATGATTTCCTTCTTCTGTGAAGCAGTATTTTACATTTTTAAACATCATTATTATCTTATCAGATTTCTCTGAGTCCCAAATATTTGAAACCACTTAATCATGTCTGACTTGTCTTCTAGATGGACAATCTTTCCTGATGCTTTCTCTTCCAGTTGACCAGACTCTCCTTGAAGTTCAGGACTGATATATTTATGCAGTGCTCTAGCTACTGCTGAGTGGATCAAATAGATTTCTTCTTGTGTCCACAGGCTATAATACTATTTTCATATAATAATTGCAGTTTGTGTCTTTTTTTTTTTACAACAATATGACTTTCAGTGACTCATGTTCAATGCACTGTAGCACAAATAGATTTTTGCATTGTCTCACCTGTTCTTCCTCCTTTGGGTGTTTGGTTTTCGCTGTAAGATGAAGTTCAGCTCCTGCTTTCCTTAGGGTCTGGTTTCCATCAGAGACTTGTTTCCAAGAATGATTAGCCCATGGTCTAGAAAACAGCTTCTCTTCAATGGCAAATGTCAGTCATCAGAATTTGGCTGGGTGTCCACATAAACATTGGAGACACTTCAGGAAGACACCATGGGATTTTTATAATTCTGCTGAGTCTGTATTTGGAGGTTTCCACAATCAAAAGAAGGAAAATAAATAAATAATTAAATAATGCACACCCAGAGGACTGTCATCCTGTCTCTTCTGTCACCTATTTAGGATGTGATGACTCTTACTTTAGAGATACCCTCTCCTATTAACTGTAGAAGGAACATCAACAGGATACAGTTTAGGTAACTAAAATTAGATGAGAGAACTGACCCTTTACATAGTAATTCCATCATATGCAACAGAACCCAAATAAATGACCAGTAAGAATCTCTCTTCATATTGTCAATATACGGAACATAGATGTATTAGTTGGCTGTTTCAACTATTTTAAAAGCTGAAAAGAAATGATGGGAAAGTATCTTCTTTCTGAGACCCTTTGAATGTCACTTTTTTCTTCTTCATAACGGCTTACATTTAGAGCTTCAGACTTCTTTATTAAAGTCTTTGATCCATTTCTGAACAGCGTGTTGAAATAGACAACCTTCCTCTGAAACTTACTATTAATGTCTTTAGTGTAATAAGCAACCATCTCAAGTATTTCTTTAAATATATATCAACTTGTATTAGAGTCTTCTTAGATGCAAATTGCCGATATGACCCTATAACATTTTTGACTTGGAGAGAAAAGCAGAAGGAACTTACTCCAAGTGAATTCTCTCTGGGTTCTCTACATTGACTACATGATTTTGCCTGAGTGTGACCTTATAGTCTGCAAAGCTGAATGGCACAGTTGCATAAACACAAGCGACAAGAGGCTAGGCATAACGTGAAAGAAGTCCTTTATAAACAACTTCTTAAATGGCTCTATCAGAATTTGCATAGGCTAATGAGCTTGTGTTTTGGCAAACAGTTATCATAATCACCAGATTTTTCAAAAAATCACAACATAACAAAGTTATTTTTCAGTTTTCATGTCTATTTCTACTGTGTTCTGTTAAGCACCCTGGGGAACGACTATTGTGTGAAAATTGTCCATAATTATAATCAGACTTGAACAACAATTGTAGCTATCAGTAACTGATTTATGCCTTTCCTTGAAAAAAAGAAATGAAAATCTAAAAAGCCTTCTCTCACTTATGTTCTCCCAGACAAAGAAATAATGTTTACATGTATGCATTTAGAAGTACAATTAAAACAGCCATGTGTGGCCTTCCTCTGTCAGAAAGAAAAACAAAAGACAAAAACACAACGTTGTTTTTTGTTTTTGTTTCCTAGTGAGGGATTGTGTGTGGAAGAATGGAAAGGAATAACTTGCAGGCCTTGCTGTGGGCAATAATTGTTTTCACCCCATCAAAGTAGACTGGATATCTAAGGCTCAGCGGTTACCAAACTCCATATGTAAGGTGGATGGCCTCTTGGTTAATAATTGTGCTGGAGTGTTTTGAGAAAGGATGGAGAGAGTTTTCAGCTCAAGCACTTAGGAAGAAGGCAATAGAATCCTGCTAAAGTACTGAGTCTCCCACTTCCAGCTTCCATTTATCAATAAAACGTGCAAATGAGTGACTGTCAAAAGGATGATTTATTTGCTACTTACACAAGTCCCAACAATATTGTGTCAGTGGTGATCTATTTGTCAGACAGTCATGTAGTAAGCCAAGAATTCTACATGATTTAAGGTTTCCATCTCAATTTTTATTTTAATAAAGGATTTTCTCAGTGGTAGCTTGGAGAGAATCTGAGATTATTGATACAGTTTACTGTAGCTGAGCTCAGGAGATTGATAGGCTCAGGGGAATAAACGATTAATTCAATATAGTACCATGATTTTAAAAAAAAGCCTGTTTCCTGAATTTGAGAAGACTGGATTCTCCTACTGCCTACTGTGCTCTAGAAGTAGATTCTCAGCAACTGCAATTCATCATTGCTCTATCACCTTGCAGTCAGAGCACAGCTTGAGAAGACAGCACATACAACATCCATCTTTTATCATGGTATATTTTGCAATCACAAGCAATTATCAAATAATTTCAGAAGAGATGTGCCTATATTATGTCCTTCTTGTATCTTCATTTTCTGTTAAAGCCTACTTGCTGCTTCTTCAAGAGTTATCTCCGCTGCTACTGTTCACCAAAAGGTACCTTTGTATGACATCCAACCAGTCATGGAGAGGCCATGCATGGAGAGGCCAAAGGGCAACAGGATTTTGGATACAGCCTAAGCGGACCAAGGTATAGAGGAAAGAGGAAAAAGAGGCAGGTTAGTATCTGTCTTGTTCCAGCATAGAGCCCTTTTTAAGTTCAGTCTCTCCTAGTTCTGTGCTTGTGCCTGTGGAGGGGGCAGGAACCCAGCACCTATGCAGGAGGAAATGGGTAGAGCCTGGCTGTGCAGCCAGAGAAGTGCCCTGAAGTGAGGCTCTTCTTCTGCTCCTAACCCCTGCTGCTTATCTAAAGATAATATCAGTGTTGCATGGTTCCCCTGCTTGTACAGACCTTATTACTGGAAAAATATGGACTACTTTTCCACACCTTTTTCCTTTGTGTGTCAGTGTCTCATTTGCATGCTATGATGCCAGGCAGCCTCACCTTTCAGATGAGGAATGTTGTATAGTCCAACTCTTTCTGTATCAGAGACTCTGTAATACCTCTTCAGGAACTTTTTTCCAGTCTGTTTTCTACCTACTCTTCCTATGTAAGGCAGCTTGTCAGTCTCCCATTTCAGCCATTTTACTGCTTCTGTGCATTTATCCCCATTTTCCCAGTTCTTGTCCTGCTCTTTGATTCTTTTATGTGTTTTCTCAGCTCTCCAATGCCTACGCCGATGCCATTGATGTATTTCTAGCCTTGACTACATTGATCTTAAAGGTCTTATCCAACCTGTGTTACTTATGACTTCTCTTTCTGTCCAGTTTTGTCACAATCACAGAATGGCTGATGTGGGAAGATCTGGAGATCATCTGATCCACCCCCCTGCTCAAGCAGGGACACCTAAAGCCAGCAGGAGTGTTAGTAAGATGAGATAAGAAGACATACTATGTTGGAATATGTTAGTTAGTTCTGCTGGCCATTCCTTGATCTATAATCAGTTGCAAATGTGTTTGGATTGGTGACATCTAAACAGATGCAAAGGTGTCCATTTGCCCTTCTTCCTTTTTTCATATCCATCTAAATTTCCTTCCAGCTAAGAGGGGTTGTCTTCTGTCATCTGAACTCTAGGGAACAGTCAGATGTGAAATTTAGAAATTAGTACACTACATCTGGACAGGCAGAAGTGGCATCAAGTCATCTGCAGGTCAGTAAACAAGACAAAATTAGATATATTTAGAAAACCTAACTTTGACAGTGATAATCTTGAAAGAATACTGGTAATAACTGAAGAGGAAATATTTTCAGACAGCAACTTAGCTTTCAAGCCAGGAACACTACTGTTTGTTGCAGCTGTAACTGGACCGCACTTGGGGAATTCCTGTAACTGTAGAGAAGCAGCAAATGGAAAGTCTGGGAAAAAAATAATTTCTATCCCATAATATCTTGAATAAACAGCAGAAGTGAAGTAAGAAATGCAAGCACTGTCTATGTTTTGCTATTACTGAAGGTTATCACATGACATAGTTAACATTTGGGATGGGAGAATTTGGAAATGGAAGCACACTGTGAAAAGCCCAGGATCCTGAAATAGCATTGCAGCACATGAGCAGGCCACAGTACTCGGTGTTTCTTGGTAAAATTAGGAAACATAACATGGACCAATTACCAGAAAGAGACACAGCTTTTACAAGGCTTTCAACACCTCAATATGAATAGAAAAGCCTGATGTAGTCTCCCTCATTTGTAGCCAGGCTACACATTGTTCCAATACTACATGACCCTTCTTAGAATCATAAAATGGTAGGGTTGGAAGGAACCTTTAGAGATCATCTAGTGCAACCCCCCTGTAGAAGCAGGTCCACCTAGATCAGGTAGAATAAGAATGTGTCCAGGTAGGTCTGAAGTTGAACAGTCACAACTTCATCACTCACAGAGTGTCCACATGAGCCGTAGACTGACCATGCTGTGAAGGCAAGGGCATTGAAACTGGCTCTAAACCCCATGCAAAGGGAGACATTAAGGAGTATACTGGAGAAAGATGCTTTGTGAGCACCTTGGGAACAGAGAGTTTGTCAGTGTGTATGTAGTGCTGTGTGAGAGGAAGGGCACTGGTCTTCAGCCAAAATATTTCCTCAGTGCTTCACTGATCAACATGGTTGGACTGGTTTGAGTCAGTAGTTCCAGAGCTCCAGAACCTACAATATTTCTTTTTAACCTAACTATATGTTCCTATAGAATAATTGATGTATGTTTGTATAATCTGAATTTGTTTCACCTTTTTTTACCTCTATTACTCTAGACAATATAGCTGACTGCAAAAAACAGCTTCTCTGGCAGTAATTTCTTCTGATGTGACAGAGCAAATGTGATACTAATATAAATACCAAGAAGCACCACAAAACAGTCACATATATAATGAACAGATGGTTGTTCCCACAGTGGGAGGAGCAGTCTTGTTTATTGTATAAGCAATCATAAGCATGGGGCTATTACCTACCAACTAAGCTACTTTCATGTAGAAACTATTAATCAGCATCATCATGCAGTTGATTGCCTTTATCTAGGCACTATTTTCATTTGGAAAGCAGTTTCCATTAGAAATGCATTCTTAGCAGAATTACTAAGAAGACTCTGCAATCCTTCAAATAGGCATCACGGTATGGTATGATGATTTCCTTGCATGTTAATAATGTCAGAAGTTCAGTTTGTGAAGAACACGTTCTCTGTTCTGAAGATTTAATTACCTAAGGGATTATTAAAGAAAGGAATGTAATACAGAGATAAAAATAGTTTTGGAGCCC
Organism: Colius striatus; assembly: GCF_028858725.1. Lineage (NCBI taxonomy): Eukaryota > Metazoa > Chordata > Aves > Coliiformes > Coliidae > Colius > Colius striatus. Next base: position 63,183,623 of record NC_084762.1, read on the forward strand.
AAATTTTTTTAACAATATTTTGAATCACTCTGTTTTACTCCCTACTCCCCTTCTAACTGTGAAGGTTTACTTTTTCCCTTGGCTTACAAAGATGAGAGCTTGACAATGCCAGTAGTAAAGTTTCTCTTTTTATCCACAAAAAATTACTACACAGATCATGGAAAGTTTTGAACTCATCCTGTCCTATTAGGTCAGGTTCTTGGTTTAACTGGTGTCAGCCTGAAAAAGGACAGTCAGAAGGAACTTGAATGTTAAATACTCTTAGAAAAGTTGTCACATGGAAAAAGTGTCATCGATGTTACTTAGCGTGTGAGATAAGGAATCATTATCTTCTTTTGTTTTGATTCTTTGGTTAAATTGCCCCAGTTTCCCCAGGCTGTAGCTTCAGTGGAGATTGCAAGTGGCAAGACAAGTTCTAGTGAGGTACTAACTTGTTGGCTTAAGCAACTTCATAGCTAACCAGTGAAGGTTAGGTACATAAATACAGGCTAAGGGTTTGGATTTGCTTGAAGAATTATAATTATCCTAGGATTATGTAGGAATTTCTGGATTATTAGAGAAGATGATTTCAATCCTCTATCGCCTAAAATGTGGTCCAACAGATCAAGGATTGATCAGTGAGTTGTTTGATTGAATGGGATAATAAGTTTAGGTGATGTCAGTTTAGGCTGTTTAAGATTCCTTGTATTACTGAGTAAATCACTTGTCTTTGTACAGGAACTGCAGGCCAGGCCTTCCTTTAGGCCAGAAGAGTTGCAGCTGAGTTGCAAAATTGAGATAGCATTTTGTTTCTCAACACTTTTGTGGAGGGATTGATTTTACAGCAATGTTACACCATTCTAAAACTTTACAATATGCTGACCTTAGATACTGTATGAAGCTCTTATTTCCCCATCTCAGAAAAAGAATGTATTATGACTACAAAAGATACCTGTAGAAAGAAAAGAACAATTAAAAATGTTTCTCAGTGTTCACAGAAAATAATAAATTGTATGAAAACTCCTCTGACTAGAATTAACTGAAAGGTCTACTACAGGTCTACAAAATTGCTATTGACACAGAAAAGGAAATAATCACTTGCTAATTATTTACCTGTAGTCATATAAGAATGGGATGAGGGATAGCAAATAAAACAGATGTGCCTTTTTCAAAACAAACAAACAAACAAACAAAGACTTTTATAGGCTATGAAAGCTCCTGCCATAGATATGGTGGATGTTGAGATATTGTGCAAGTTTAGTCAGCCACTTGGAGAAGGAGACCCCCACAGAATAAAAAAATGAGGGCTATTAAATATAGATATAATTTTTTCACAGGCTTGACCCAATTCCTCACCACCAGTTAGAAAGGTGCTTATCTCTAGTTTAGTACAAGCATAAAGTTTGGAAGAAAAGAAGCTGAAGATGGGGTACTGCCCCTGGTAGTGGGTTTTTCATGTAATGTAGCTATTGGAATTTCTTATCCAGAATCTTTGATATGCTGTTAGTGTGCTGCAGTGTGACAGCAAACTGCATATGCAGAGAACCACATCGTAATAAGCATCTGGTCTAATTTATTAATGACTGCTTCAATCTTCTAATAAGAATAGAATGCTAACAGCATCCTAGCTACATTAAGGACAGATGAGTAACCACCTACTACACTATCAGTGTAAAAATGAGAGAAAAAAAAACAAACGGGAGCCACAGTGGTTTGAAAGCTTCAGTTCCATCTGCTGAGTATGACTTCCTTGGTATCCTGTTAAAGAGACAGAAGTTAACCAGAGTAGCAGGGGAGTAAGGATGTCTATTCTTGCTCTTCCTAAAACATGGGCCACGATTTTAACTTGTAACATGTGTAACCAAGTCCAAATCTCACAGTAGTTGAACAGGGTCCTATTACTGCTGATAGCTTCAACTGACAGTCTGTGTCTAGCAAGCCAAAGGCATCTTCCAGGTCCAAAGTCTGGCCAGGAACACAGGAGACAAGGCCAGTGTCATAGATTAATAATTAGAACATCAAGTTTTCCCAGTTCACCACATGGGTAATTAAAACAAGAGCACAGTGGTGGCTGGCTCCAACATAGCAATGTCGCTTAGGAGGGTCTACATGACTACAGGAACAAGGCTACTGCCCAAGTCTGACGACCCATTCAGGAGATGCAGCCAGACATGGAACTTGCCCAGAGACAGTCAATGAAGCAGGTGAAGGGTCTGGAGTAAAACTCTTATGAGAAGCAGCTAAGGGAGCTGGGGTTGTTTAGCCTAGAGAAGAGGAGGTTGAGACGTGGTCACTCTATAACTACCTGAAAGAGAACTGTAGTGAGGTGGGGATCAGTCTCTTCTCTCCAGTAATGAACAACAGGACAAGAGGAAATGGGCTCAAGCTACACCATGGGTTTAGATTGGATGTTAGGAAGAACTTTTTTCACTAAGAGGAGTTATTAAGCACTGGAGCGGTCTGCTCAGGGAAGTGATGGAGTCACCATCCCTGAAAATATTTAAAAGATGCAAAGATGAGGTACTAAGGGACATGGTTTAGTAATGGGTTTAGCAGTGTTAGGTTACTGGCTGGACTCAATGACCTTAAAGGTCTTTTCCAATCGAAATTATGCTAAGATTTTATGAAACAGATGGAGAGAAAGCTACCTACCATACAGATCCAGTATCTTAACCACAAAAATTAGCCAACACCCCAAGGCCAAATTTAAATGAGGGTCTGGAACTCCTGAGCAGAAGGTGTGGTAGTGGTCCCAAGTGAGGCTGGCTGAAGCAACTAAAGCCAATTTCTGCAGCCAAGACCCTGACAGACACTGGGGAAGCATACCTATCAGGAAGAGCTGAGCCAATCGTTTTGATTTGAGAGCCTCTGATTTGTAGAGGAAATCAGAGGGAGATTTCTCAGTTCCATCTTGTAATATTTATATGCTCAAAATAAGCAGTCACTCTTCTAAACTTAAAAGAAGTCAAGCTTTGTCCTGCCGAGGTCAGTAATAAAATTCCCATTGATTTCAGAGGGGTCAAGGCTTTACCTCGCTGTTTCTTTTCCTGAGCTGCTGTTTTGAAGTCCATCATGGTAATAAAAATAATTAGAGGAAGTGCCAGAGACTCTCTTTTTCCAAGCCTCCTTTTCTGGAAATCATAGGAATCCTTCCTATATCAATGCATTTTATACTCCCTGCTTTGACCCTTGTGTCAGGCTAATGGCTTTCTGATTAAGAGTCAGATAAAACTACTCCAGAGCATGTCAATATCACTCTCTTTTGACCAGAGGTCTGGGTCAGTGACATGAGCATGAAATATGCCTTTCTTTCTGACCTGCTGATGGAAAAATGTTGTGCTACTGTAGAGCTTGCTTGTCTGAGTTAAAGAGATCCTAGCAAATGAACCAGGAGTGGAGTTTTTACCATGGTAATTCTTCATCCCCAAATTGTTTGACTGTCTTTGTCATGAACTTTTACTGCTGATTCTTTTATCCCATCTGTTTTTTGGAAAGGGATGAAGACTATTAGTGTCTTCTTGTCATAGACCTGGGGATTTGTGGGTGTTTATTCTTGCTTGAGAGGAATAAATAAACTGGGACAACGTGACTAGTAACGTGCCAAGAGTACAAACACATCAAAACCATAAGTTAGTGCTTTCAATGTTTTTCTTTGACGGTCATCATTGTTCGATGTTCAGCAAGTAACTGCTCCTAAGAATATCCTCTCCTCTGCTCTCAACATCCTGTGTACTCAGGCAGTCAGAAGTATGTGGCCATCCATGTTGTAGCTAAGAACTATGGAACTGACACAACGTGTGGGACTTAGGTGTCTAGTGAAACTTAGCAGTGAATGCATATGTGCAGTAGTTGGTTAGTCCTTAGGGAGCTCTTCAACTGAGTCTCCAGTAGAGGTGGGATTTAGTTGCCTAATCATGTGTGTCTAGTTACCTTTTTGATGCCCCAGGATGTTTCACTCAGTGACCATTTGCTGCTTTTGAAGGGCAAGATTTTCTTTAAGTCTTGTGCTCAGCCTCCTGTGGTTCTCTTCCAAGTATCCTATAGCTTCTCAAGTAGCTTTAGACTTCTCTGTTTAGGATTGTGACTGCCTCCAATTATTTGTCTTAGGATAAGGTGAATTTCTCTCTCAGCTTCATTGACTGTATTGATTAGATCTCTGTGAATTACTCTGGAAGCTTAAGATGACCTTGGCCTACAGTAGACACATAAATTCTGGTGGCTTTCTGTCTGAAACCTACTAGGCCAGTAGATTTGCCCCTCTAATCACAGTATATAGTGATGGTGATGTTCTCACATGGGACCTTAAAATGGATGTAAGATGTGGAGGAACTTGCACTGACAAAACACAACAGGGATAGATTTCATATCTCGTGAGTGCTCCTATAAAACAAGCTTACTGATCCAGGAGATTTTGTTTATGCATTTGTGAACTTGCTCAATAGTAGCTTTTGGAGGACATACTGTGCCACATAGGAAAATTTTATTTCCTAATTGGGATTATCTGTTAGTTCAATCATTACCTTTGCTTATAAATGACAAAACGTCATTGAACCTCAATCTCAATAGAAGATCTCTCTATTGCAAGATAATATTATGATATTACATGTGGGTTGGACTAGATGATCTCCAAAGATCCCTTCCAATCCCTACTATTCTATGGTTCTATGAATATAATGTTATTAATATACAGTATTTTGCAGTGTCTTCACAGTAGCAGCCTTAAGTAAAAAGTCATTATTACTCCTTTGAAGTTTGCATATCTCTGTCTGTGTTGCTTTGTATGGTTTATTCGTGCTGATTTGTGAAGTGTTGAGCTATTATTGGTAGCTGTAGATATCAGATGGTGTTCAGCTCAGGCTTTTGAGGAGTTAATAATTTTGGGCCTAACAAAATAAAGACTCCTCTCTTGCTTTCCACTGAGAAGAACAGAAACTGCTCCCTGACCTTGAAAAGGAGACAGAATTTCTTTAATAATCTCCTCCTCAAATTAGCTAACGTGTCTGTTAACAAATAGCAAGCTGGATTTGTATCTCTATACTGTTGTTACTCTACAGATCAACAGTGCTTTGGAGCCTTAGAGCAGAGATCTCAGCTTTCAGGTTTTATTTTTATTTAATTTTCCCTTCCAAAGGTGAGAGTTTACACACAGGCAGCAACACTCTCTTGTAAACATATTCATATACATGAATATTTTTTTCTAAAAAATATATGCTACTGCACTTTATTGTTTGGAAAATGACATGTGATATTAGTATCAAAGATGTCACAGTAATGCATGTATGTTGGGGATAAAGTCCAGACTTCAGTATATAAATTTAATTTGATCATTTCCTGACTTGTGCTTGGCTGATGCTAACCCATCCGCTTTCTCATAAAGTCAGTGTGTATAGAGAGCATGTACAAATATAGAATATATTTCATTCAATTTTTAGTTAGTATTCTAGTGTATCTGTTTCCACTGAAAACCTTTTGCTATAATTGAGTCACGTTAAAAAAATCTTATTTTTCTTCGTCCATTAAGAAATCTAAGCTTTGATTATACCCTCTACGCTTGCTGAACTAGAGCAAATAAAGGCAATTCAAGAGCTATATTAAAGCCATGCTTGCATGCAGCTGGGGAAGACAGCAGTGGAATCATCTGCAGATATCAGCATCTGTGGTGATTTTAGCAAGACAGCCTTTTAAGGCTAAAATAGACTTACCTTTCAAGAAAAGACAGATATTGTTAGTTGTTTCTGGTTCTGCCCCTCTCTGCTTGTTCAGCAATGAGCCAGTCAGAACCACTCCTACCATTTTAATGGTGCAGTAACTGTTGGAATAGTTATCCCATGCACTCTGCTCCCTTTTTCAGCTCCAGGAGGGAACTTCTAGTAGAAAAATTTGGCTTTATTTTGTATCCTTTTTATCTGCTTTGTCTTCTTCCTCTCTGACACAAGACTAATTCTTCTTAAGCTTTCAGCAACCTGTCTGATAGAGGATATTGGACCCTCCTATAGTTTTAGGAGTAAAAGGTTTCTAGTTGCTTTCCTCTCTACTTCATGAGAACAGCTGAAGTAGAAGGACCTAGCATCCAAACAAGGCCTGTATCATACTGCTGCAAGATCTGATTTCGGGCTCGTCTCCAAAACTTAGCCTTTTGGTGGGCAAATTCTCTCCTTGGAAGTGTAGGTAGTTTATTCTTATCTGTTTACTGAAATAATTTTCCAGGTCATGTCAACTAATTCTTACCCTAATATGTTTTTTATTTTATTTTATTTTTTTATTTAAGATTTTGGGCAGCAGTTTTGAAGGACTGATGCCAAAAGCTATGATTCAGATGGTAAAGGTTAGTTCTTGCATATGGTTGCGGGAGAAGAGCAAGGTGTAAGTAAATATTTTCCTTTTGGACAGTAGCATGCGTGAGTCCCTCCCTAGCACTCAGCCTCTCCTATCTTTTAAATGAATGTTCTTTCTTAACTTTCGTAAGTTAAGTTAGTTGAGCAACAGCTATAAATGCCTGGTGGCGCTGCAACCTGAAAGAGTAACTTTGCTTCTATACACATTAAAAAAAATTAAAAAACTGTCTGATTTGTTTCAAAGCAGAAATGGTTAACTGGAAAAACACAACCCAGCACCACCGGCTCCCTATGTGCAAGGGCTTTAATGACCCCCAACTTTTAAAAATTTGTCAGACATAAAAGCAGTACTAATCCGATTAGTAACTGCGATTGAGTAAATCTACTGTAAAAATGGACCGTGCCCTGTTTTGAACATGATACCATGCTGGTCATTTGAGAACTGCCACTGTGAAACATAGAAGTCTCTTTGATGGAATATTTATTTCATGAGTTAAAAAAAGGGGATAATATAGTATTGTTTGTTTTCAAAATCACTTGTAAAATTTTATTAGCCAAGGAGCCAATATTGAAAAAAATTCAAGCAGAGACTTGGGCTGTGCAGTGAGAGAGAGAGAGATGAAAGCTCCTCGGAGGGGAAATCAAGTCCAAGAGTTGCTCTCTCTACTTTTTTTAGCTGCAATGCCCCGTAGGAATAAAAGGAAGAAAAGTATTTGGGAAAACCATATTTGCTAAGTTGAAAATGTCAGCACTCCGTTGTGTGGCCTTGGAAACTCTCATTGAGCTTTCTATCTGCCCTCCAGAATATTTCTGCGTGTCACTTTGGCAGTCACAACTGCTAATTTTAAAGCAGAGAAGAGTCTTCATTCCTTTGGGCTCACATGCACTGCAATTAGTCTTATTATAAAATGCCAAAATATCTCTGGCAGCTAAAATAAAGTCCAGGGAAATGTCCACACCACTGATGAATGAGTTCCTTGAAAAGAGGTAAGAGTGGGCACGAGCCACGACATTTGGATCTCAATCTGGCTCTGGAAAACCTGAGGATTGTGTTTTGGCTAGGTCTACTATATATGTGGAAGGAGATCAGCAGCTGTATTCGTATCCAGATTTCATTAACTATTATTTTAAGTGCATGCACGCACACAGTTTACAATTGTTGTCCAAACTTCAAATAGAGCAATAAATAAAATTGCATATAAAATGTCTCACTCTTTGTTCACCCACATGTAGTGGTATTTCCTTTCTGGTCAGAGTGCCTAAGAGATTGTCAGGAGTGCTTAACCAACACATCTTGACCTAACACTAATGTTCTGTTTACCTAATTAAATATTAGCTCAAGCTGTTTGCATAGTGGAACATGCCAACCAGTGAGGGGAAAAATCCCTACTTTCCTAAGCCAGAAAGTGCATTTTTCAGGCATATGATGAAATTTATCACTCCATCTGAAAAGGTTTAATTTTTTCAAAAGACAAATGAATTCAGTTTGTAATAAAGGGCTTTCATTTTTTTTCCACCAAAGTAAAAGAAAAAGAATGAATTGTTTGTAGGATATATGGAAAGCTTCATGTGTCCTGCAGCAAGTCTCCCACTCCATATTCAGTTTGTCTGCATTTTCATACACAAGGAAACATTTCAGACCATATGCAGAATAGGCTGTCAGGACACTGCTCCTGCTTTTCCCTCCATGCCAGAGCAGGGGACTGTAGCCAGACCTCCCTCTGCTCCCAGAGTCCTGGACCTGCACCTTTCAGTGCCCAGGGAAGTTTTGAAACCACCACAATGTGACACAAGAATTCCCATCATGTGACAGAGGGGCACTGAGCAGTGGCAGCTGCAGACCCCAATCACCCACTGCTGTGCTCTCTTTTTGGGAAGTCAGCTTCAGATTGCACCCACACCTGTGAGATCTTGCCATAAACTAATTTACTGCTAATATTCAAACAGCTATTGAGCATGTGTGAGAGGAATCGCAGGTGCAAAGTCCTCACACGTTGGAAAGGGTAGCCAGGGTGAGCCCCAAGCACTGTCATTGTTCACAAGTAAACTCTGGCTGTGGGACAGCTCTCTGCAATGAGTTTTGCTGAACACTAACTGATGAATCTGTGTTTCTTTGAACAAAGTTCCTGAATTTCCAACTTCAAAATTGTTTTAATTTTTCATTTTTAGATGACTCACTCATAGTAAAGAAAGATGATTTAAAATTTCCCCTCCATAAGCTGTACTTTGCTTATTGAGGAGAAAGAAAAATAGATGTTTTCAACCATTTTAACCCATGATTCATATTTGTACATATATGTACATATATATGTCTTCAAGTATGAAAAAGTACATACATATATATATATTAAAGTTCTTTTCAAAGAGTATACCTGTTAATAGACAAACCTGTGAAAATTAAATTTTAGCCTGGAGGCTAAAGGATATTTTACTCAAGCTGGGGTAAACTTTCTAGAGGGTAAATACCCATCATCCTTGTCCAAATTCCCTGGCCACAACCCCAGCTACGTGCATTTGTGGCATACAGTTTTTTCTAGTTTGAATCTTAGAGGAAGTTTTGCCAACAGATCAACAGGTGCAAACTCCAACAACAAAAATAACTGTGTCACCAGGATGGTTTAGTTTAATAATTTCCCTCATCATCCTGTTGTAACAGATGCTCAGCTTATGAATATGAATTAAGGTAAAAAGTAATTTCCTAGGGCTGAAAGAATGGGTCATAAAAAGACAGATTGATGTCTGGAAGGGTTTGCATGCTGCTCCTCAAGGCCACAGATAAAAATTGATTAAAATTACACTCACAATCTAGTACAATTATGAAACAGTGACCATGGCACACAGCTACTGAGATTCTAAATCAGATCTTTGATCTTCATAGTTAATTAATTATATAAATTCTCTATCAAGCATTTATATACATGCACAAGGACATGGAGTAATAAATATATAGATAGCTACAGTGGAGACAAGTCTGGAAATCTGAAGAAGATTACAAAATATTCACAGCATTTTCTGGTACTCATGAAACATTGTGTCCTAATAAAAAAGGGGCACAAATCAGTCCTGTTAAAATACAATATGGATTTTCTCAACAAAGTTTTAAGTCCTGACACCAACTGAACTTTACCCACTATTCTTTTACACTTTCAGCATATTCTATTTCAATGTATTTCAAAATCAGAGTATTTACTAGAAAAAGCCGTATTTGTATTGAAACACAGGCATTGTTTATTTTCACCCTTCTGAACCAGGAAATCCCAAATGTGCAGTGTCCCAGGCTGCTTATTCAGGGTGATGGTGTGTGTAGAGTGAGCCACAAACAACACTTTGTTTCACTTCCAAAAAGTTTTATAAATAGAGCTCACTTAGAATCTCATAAACTTCATTCTATCCCGAGGCCTTTCTGCATAGCTTCATTTACACGTGCACAAATTGAGCACTTAAGAGGTTTACTTTAGATTGATAATGATCTATTAGGACTGATTATAAAATAAAATGAAGTTTTTAAAAAAATCAGATATCTAGTGCAAATACTCTTTCACATAAACAACACATCACCTCATTTCACTAGGGTCTCATTTCTGGATGGAGTATCAAGTTCACAGCATTATTCTGGGGCAGTGACTTGCTCTTTGTAACATTGTGTTTTGGAGCTTGCACTCTTTAAAAAGTACAGAGCACCAGATCTTGAGCTTTTAGGAGAAGATCCCTCCCAACAAAGAGGGTTAGCTGAGAATCAGATGAGACTTTACACATAGGTATGTACATGTGCATATGTGTCTGTGTGGGGAACAGAGGTGGGAGGACGGAATGAGCAGTGGGCACTTGCACCATCCCAGTCATTTGAAGACTGCAATCAGCATGTCACTGGTTATTATTTAAGCTTCTTTGTTTTCAAGCTGTCATATATCTTGGGCACCAATTCCTGATCTGTTGCCCACATTCTTTTCTTTTAAATTCCTTCCTAGCCTCCTGCCTTACAAAGTGTTGTGCATCTTGCTAACCTTTCACACAGAGCAAATGGCGTGACCTTGGCTTCGTGACTGTGGCTTCATGACTGAAGGTGCTCTATGTGGAGCGGTGTGGGGAGTGGCTGCAACCACAGCCTTGATATTGCTGTTCCTTGGTGAGGTGAGGGGTGTTAGAGGGGCTGGAGAGAGAAATTGGGAATGAACAGACCGAGGACAGTGCTGATTGCAGCCTCATTGCAGAGTCCGAGCGTATCCAGAAAAGTCAGGGGAGGTAAGAGGTACAAACTAAATAGGAGTAGCAGATCCCAGACACTTTGTCTGCTGTCACTGCTAGTGCTGCCACCCAGAAAAGGGCTATCACAGTGGTGATGGTTTAAAATGGCTGGAAGGAGTCCAAGGAAGCCGGGAAATTTACTGGTGAAGAGAAGCAGTGCTTCAAGGAAGAAAGGAGGAAAAATCTCTCTCCTGCCAACTATGACAAACATCACTTTATTGCTCCATTCCTCTATTACTTTCTGCTAAACTACTTTGTGGTCAGTATTCCAAAGTTATTCTCCAGCAAAGGAACAAAAGGAAAGTCTGGTCACCCACTAGTGTCACAGTGTGCCCTCTAGGCACTGGGCAGGTGGTGGAACTGGACTATGTTTAATCCATAGCACAGCAGGCTAAAGTTATAACTGAGGTGAAGTACACAGAGAGGAAGCAATAACTTGATATGTCGCTTCATGTTATCAAGAAGATGAAAAATGATGTCCACATATTCTTTTTCATACCTGAAGAAGGGATGCCTGAAAGTTTTTTTGCCAATTCTGTCAACCGGTCTAATAGTGGAAAAAAATGCCCTTCTCTTAAAACTGTTCCTCATTTGTTTAATATAGACTGACAGTCCAATATCAGCAACACCTGAATTGACAGAAAAGTGCCATAATACATCCTCTCAATTAAAAAAATGCAAATAATCACATAACCATTTTACTCATCTCTCTCTGACTCTTAGCACAGCAGAGCCCAATGGCTGGTTTTCCTTTGGAGAGTCCATAACACCAACTACATAATGGAAAGAATTAGAGACAACACAGGCACAACACTTTTAGTTTTCATGCAAAATATGATCATTTCTAAAGACTCAGCTTTATTTTTTTTTAACCAGGCTTTTTGCTGACAATTTCTTTCAAGCACAATACTGTAGTTTTCCTGTGCTGCAAGGAACCTGTGAAAGTATTACCCCAGCTGGGTTCATCCATGGAGAGGCAAGTGTGTGTATTTATAACAAGCACAAATAATTATGGCTGAGAATACGCAGACAGCAAAAGTTAAAAGGAAGACTAAAAGTAATTAAAAAGTTGGGTCTATATTAACATTTTTTTCTTCTACAGATCTTCCAGACATGCATTCCCAGAGAGGGCTGCAACAGCTTACTGTTAAAAAAATGTCTGATTATTTGTTAGCTGTTTACATTTGATGAGATCTACAATACCCTTACATGTAACATCAAAGACTGAGTCAGTCCCTGCATTCAGTTTGTTCCCACACTTGAAATGAATACCTTCTGAAGAAAGTTATATTTCACTGCTACCAAAAGAGCCAGCCCACTAATACAGCAACAGGACTCCCCTGCAGATAAATATGCGATTGAGACCCAGCATTGTTTTCGGATTAATCTGCAGTGATCATTAGCTTTAAATGTCACTAAATAGTATCTACCCTAAATATTTCCTGATTCTTTGTTTGCTGAAATCCAAGCTAGTTTGTTAGAGCATTAGTTCAAGCATAGGAAAGTCTTTCTCTCTCTGGAGGAGGAGAATGAGGGAAATATAGAAAGCTTTTAGATGGATTTTTTGGTCAATGTGTATTTCTGCAAGGACTGTATAACTAGTCGGAGTACTGAAAAGTCCTTTTAACAAGGAGGAACAAAACAACAAATATGAAAACTGCATCAACAAATGCTGATAACTCCTCAGTACTTTACATACAGGTTATAAATGACAAAAACATGTAATCCAAAACATGGAATCAATAGATTCATAGAACAGCTTTGATCAGAAAAGATCTTTAAGATCATTGAGTCCAACCACTAACCTAACACTGCCAAGCCCATCATGAAACCATGTCCCTCAGCAACTCATCTATACGTCTTTTAAACATCTCTAAGGATGATGATTCCACCACCTCCCTGGACAGCTTGTGCCAATATCTAACAACCCTCCTGGTGAAAAAAATTCCTCTTAATGTCCAATCTAAACCCCCTTGGTGCAACTTGAGCGCATTTCCCCTTGTCCAGTCATTCTTTATTGGAGAGAAGAGACTGACTCCCACCTCACTACAGCCTCCTTCAGGTAGCTGTAGAGAGTGATCATGCCTCCTCTCCCCATATCTCCAGGCTAAACACCCCCAATTCCCTCAGCTGCTCCTCATAAGACTTGTTCTCTAGACCCTTCACCAGCTTCATTGCCCATCTCTGGACATGCTCCAGCTCCTCAATGTCTTTCTTGTAGTGAGAGGCACAGAACTGGACACAGTATTTGAGATGCAGCCTCACCAGCACTGAGTACAGGGGCACAATCACTTCCCTGGTCCTGCTGGCCACACTGTTTTTGATACAGGCCAGGATGCCATTGACTTTCTTGGCCACCCAGGCACACTACTGGCTCATGTTCAGCTGGCTGTTGATTAACAACACCAGGGCCTTTTCCTCTGGGCAACTTTCCAGCCACTCTGCCCCAAGCCTGTAGCATTGCATGGGGTTGTTGTAGCCCAAATGCAGCACCTGGCACTTGGCCATGCAGAACCTCATACAATTGGCCTTGGCCCATCGCTCCAGCCTGTCCAGGTCACTCTGAAGAACCTTCCTGCCCTCAGGCATATTTACCTTACTACCCTCAAGCCTATTTACCTTAGAAGAGTATTTGCTTTGTTTTCTGATTCTACTCTGTAAATTCATGCCTGTTTGTCACATAGAGACAGTTCATAAGCCAGTACTTAGTTTGTCCAGTGATCCAGGTGATTTGGCCTTACATGCTTCCTCTTCAGAGGCCAACACCATCCTTAGTTTACCCAAGTATATACCATTTATTTATACTCTGAGCTAAGACACAGCTACACAGAGCGCCACAGCCACACCAAGTCTGCAGAGACCTCCAGACCACATGCTGAGCCGCCTACATTTTTGGGGTGTTTATTAACCAATTTGCTCTTCAGCTTTGAGCTCCTGTCCAGAGATGCTAGAGCTACTAGCTCTGTAGAAACACATAGGAGTGTCGAGAGGCGCGTTTGACCCTTTGCAGTCTCTTCTCGTTACATTGTGAGCGCAACTGAGGCGGAGGGGTTGGGTGTCCCGCCCGGCAGCGCGCCCCATTCCCACGTCGGCAGCGCGGGCCGCACCGGCAGGTGTCGCTGCTGCGCCGCGGAAGCCGGCGGCGGCCTCAGGGACCGCGGGGGCTGTGCGCGCTGCTGGCGGGCGCCCGCGCCGGCGGCACTTGGGGAAGCGCTCACAGCAACACCACCAAGCTTCGTGTGTTTGGATACACGCGCGCACACACACATACACATAAAAGGAAAACGCCAGTAATTCTGAGATATTCCGGATTTTCAGAGCTAATCTCAACGTTTTCTGAAAATTGAGTTTATATTATCTAGAACTGAGAATCTCAAATTATCAGTTACATTTGATAAAAACCTAAGCCTACAAGTGTCAGGCTTCTTACTGCCACTGCGTTCACTGATAAAAATAAAGTAGCTTGTATTACCATCTGAAATATTTTGGCCTTTGGAGCAGACACAATTATTCTGTCTCATGAGATCATAGACAAGTCAACATTATCTGTATAAACCTTTGGGTTTTTTTGCTGGCCAAGCCTCAAAAGATCTGTGTTTAGGTTTGGGTATGAACAAACCACCCAACTGGAGAATGACATAAGAAGTGATCTTCAGACTTGATTTCAGATTCAAACGTTTTCAGACCTCAAAGTGGAGGAAGAGAAGAAAGGTGATTTGAACGTGGTTTTGGTTCATCTCTTTGTACACGAGGCCCATGGAGATTTTTGGATCTGGATCCAAGTGCCTATGAAATGCTAGAACTCTCAGATTCGAGCTCTTGGTTTGGTTTGGTTTGGATCTACCTTCTGCTTTGAATTGTTTGGTTGTTTACTTGAAACTTGTCCAATCTGCTCATTTTTATTTTTTTTTCTGAATTTGGAAAACTGAACTGGAAACATCACTGACTGCCTACGATTTCAGTTGTAATTGATAATTTCAATTCTGATCAGAAACTAGGAAGGAAACCTGAATGTTTCAAAACTCCTAGCACTTCAACTGACAGTAAGTGTTGTGTGGTAACGAGGGCAAAGAGGCACAGATGCGAGTGTGCCTGGATGGTTATGAATGTCTTCTCCCTTCTTTTTATGCTCAGTGTGTCAATAGTGTGAAATGTTCTTATATGGAAAATGATTTTAGAAGGGGCAATGTTAAGACAGCCTATCCCCATAGATGCTTCAGTAAGAAACAAATTTCCCTGCTTTCCTTGATTTGCATATGGGTTCCATTTGAAGACGAAAGTTAGATAAGACATAAAACTTGCTTTGGTTAGATATGCCTCTAGTTTTCTGTAGTTCCAGGCCTTTGAAATAAAAATTCACTGGCTTCAGAGAGGTTTTTAATCTTACTATTACCTGAGTTTTAATGCAGCATTTATTCCTCTTTCACTGCCTAAAAATCCACAGTTAAGTAAAAACAATCAGAGCATTGGCACTCATTATTGGCTTCAGAATCTTTTCATAGCTACACATTACTTTTATTTGAATTCTTACTCTTTTTCATTGAATTTTTACTCTGTGTTAACTTTCCTATTGAGATAGTGCTCATAATCAGTAAAACACAGTTTTGAAAGTAGCTGGTGATCTGATATTATTTGAATATTTAGTTAAAATCTAGCTGTATTCACTGTATGATTTCAGGTTGTCCTGGTCACTTTATCTCCTACATGCTTTGAATTGTCCTAATTTGTTACAAGCCTGTTTGCATCCACATCTCTATTAAATTCTGTTTTCTAGCAATGGGAATCCATTTAGCTCTCTTAAAATTGCACTGGAGCAAATATCTGCCTGACTGGAACCTGAAGTATATTCAGGTTTTCCTTATGTAATTTATAAACCAAGTTAGGTACAAAAAGCAAAACTGATGTTTATACCACACTGACAAAACAATATATATTTGGTAAGCATATAGGACAGTGAATGCATGCAGGAGGGGCAAGGACACACATAGATGTTGCTTATAGTCATGGTACTTAGTCCTTTTTCAGTACATTCAACAGTGGCGTGCAAAGTTAATTTTTAAAAGCTTGCCTAAATTAAATCTGTATAACAAATCTCTGCAGATAGCAAACTGCACTTTCTGATGTCAAAGAGCAAGCTGGTTTAGCATCTATCTTCCTGTCTTACAGAGTAAATACTGAAAAGCTTTCAGGGAACTTTTCCATGTTACCGATGCTACATACTTCTCGTGAAGTAGTTGAATGATGACTATGGTAAGTCAAAGGTAGTAGCTAGAAATATAAGAAACAGAGCCACAGCTTATTCCTTTTCTAAAACAGAATAAATTGCTTGACACTTCAGGGTGAAGAGCTTTAAATTTGCAGAGTGGATTTGCTTGAGCTGACAGCCTTTGAAGATCTTGACCTGTAACTTGTATGCTCCTGTTCCACTGCCAGCCCAGCCCCATAACTCACCCTGAGAGAGACTGACAACATCACCTATAAAATTATGTCCTCTCCTCACTGGCAAGCTCAAGATTAGACTCCTCAAAAATGCTAACCAAGGTCTGAAGGTATCACATGGCTGCTTGGGACAGCAGTGGTGATGTTTGTGGAACCATTCACTGTCTCAGCGCTAATCTCCGAGATAATTTAGATTAACCTTACAGATCTCTGGAAACCCCATTCCCCGTGATGGACTATCCCTATTATATCCAGTCCCAGTCTTAAAGATTTAACCCAAGCTGACATCACAATGTTATATCAAAAGCTTTAAACTGATATATATCTAAATAACCCTCCAACCTTCCTCAATTAGACTTTACCTTTCGCTTTAAAGCCTTTTCTCCCCCTCATGAAAACACTGTATCTACTGTGAATAATGCTAACCAGAGAAAGCAGGACATCTTGACATCTTCTTGTGTTTACTTTGTCACAAGATGGATCACTGTGGCAAATAGATGTGATGTATCAAAGAGCTCCCTCTCCTCATGTTTGGGAAGGTTTTGAAATTGATCAGCCTGGGGTGGGAAGGGAGCAGAGTTTTTTACCTTAGCAAAGGTATCTCAGGGGCAGGCTCTGCCTTCTGGCATGGGAGGTCACGTTATTCTGTTCGTAAGAGTATTCCTAGCAATCATTACAACTTTGGCTGTGGAGTACATGCCCAAAGGCCACTAGAAGCATACAGAAACATGAACTAAGAGTGTAATTCCAGTCTGAAGCCAGAATAAAAGAAATAAATAATTTCAGAATTCTAAAAAAAAAAAAGAAAAACCTGTCAAAAATTATGTAGCTTTTTAATTTTTTTTTTAAAGGTGCTGTGCTGCAGGTGTTTATGTCTCAAGGATTTTTGCACAGCAGTCAGAGGAATTCTCATGGTATGCCTCCTGCCAAGACAGCAGCCACTGGTTGCACTGAACAACACATAGGTCCTTTCCCAGTACAAGGCATGGCAGAAGGACACGGCACTGAAGAAAGCCAGCAAGGTCTCAGCCTGTGCTGATCCTTGAAGATCTGAGGCCAGGAGAGCCTCTTACCTATAGACTTCTTTTTAATGACTCAACTGACCTGACCTGCACCACCTGAGCCTTCTCACTTACCCCTGAGTATTCACCACCAACAGACTCAGAACAAAGAAGTGTGGGTAGAGCCATGAAGCTGCTTTCTGATACATCTACGGAAGGTTGGATTAAATAAAATACTTTGCAGGGTGGAAGGTGACTGAGTGGGGTATAATAATCCTTTTAGGCAGTTAAAAAGACACTCTACTTCCTTTTTTCATGTGTTAGACCAGATCACACTATAGAAAAGATAAGATTCCTCTGAAAACAAAAGATCATCCAGCTCCTCGGCACTGATGAAGCTGTTCCTACTCTCCCTGGATTGTGTCAAGTAAGTTTTTACTTTTTGGTAATTTTGGAAACATTGAAGACCGGTTATAGGATAAAGAAAAAGAATAATTATGAACCTGAGAAAAGCAGATCAGCTAACATATTTTTCAGCAGCTGTGAAAGTTTTTACTTCCAGGCTGCATTTCAAGTTCTGGTGTCAATGATGGAGCAATAAAAGCAGCTGCAAAATAATGATGCAAAGAGGCTGTGTGTCTTATGGTTTATGTACAAGACAGAAGCTGACAGAACATTGAAGGCTATAACTGTCTGGGAGGCACAAGCCCTGGGAGAACTTTTTTTTTTTTTGGTTTCCATGTTCGTTGTGCCCTGGGGAGTACTTATGGGATTGTTTCTCTGGTCTCTATGATTTCATGATTATGCAATTTACCTCTAGGGATATGATCTCTTGACTCAAAAATAAAACAAAGATCTTAATAAATACGAGCACAGGGATACAGTAAGAAAATGGATTTAAGGAGAAAACATGTAAATTTCCAAGCATTCCTACAGAGGTGGCTAAACTTAGCTACACATTTCCTCTACCTAAATATAGAGCAAAAGGTGAAGTAGACAGTGATTTGACCTTGAGTCCTTGTAAGTCTATGCTAGTATCCCAAAGCACATGTCAGCATAGCCTTGGAGGATTTCTGGGGGAATATCCTACAATGTAAGGATCATCAATTCTTTTTATCTGTGCCACATCAATCCCAAGGAGCACTAATCTGTGATATGAATCCTTCAAGTAGCGTAGCTTCCCAGTGATGTTCTCCTTAGACATACCTACTGTGCCTAGCACCATAAGACTTTGACTGTGGTAATATGACCTAGGAAGAGCACCTATGTGTCAGCCTGTTAAGTAAATCCATTCAATGATAGGTTCAAAAAGGAATAGATGCAAGTCCATCTAAAAAGAAGTAGTTTGGATGGTGGGCTCTAATTTTTATAACCCAGATATTTTCTAGATGAAGAGCTTGACCATACACCCTACATTTAGCTGACTCTTCCTCTACTTTGTCCTGTCACCATCCATTTCCAGAAACAAACCACCAATGAACAGCTCCCAGTGCTCACCAGAGTTCTGTATGTACACTGGTGTCAGCTGTAGCTGTCTTATCTTCCTATGTCAGTCCCAAACAGCTAGCAAACTGCTCTAAGAGAGCAGTTACAGATTCTTTCAAATAACTTGGTCTGAAGTTTTGTCTTTTTGGCCTGGTAGTAGCTCATGGTCTGAAAAGTGGGAAGTCAAGTCAGCCACCGCTCTCAGCTCTTGCTTTAGGGGCAAATGGAGGTCCAAGTTCTCCCTCCGTCTAACATATGTGGACAACTGTATCAACAGTTTGAGGGACTGGGTGGCCTGTTCCTTAATTCAGACATCAGATGAATTAATGGTCCTAAATAAAGGGGCCTTTAAAAGTTAAAATCACTTTGGTGCACATATTTCATAGAGCTATGAAATATTCTGAAAGAAATGAACACAAAAAAATCACACAGCATTTTCTTTCTTGCACACATCCCAGATAACGTAAACCAATATGAAATCTTTCACTGTGAAATGGCATGGGAAGAGATTGTAAGAGAGTCTTTCTCAGTAGGCTTTTTTCACATCAAAAGGGAACGTTTGTCCCAAAGGTATGACGTACAACTGGCAGGAATCAGGAATCAGCCCTGGGATTTGTGCAAGATGAATGATCTGAATGGATAATGAGGTTGTTTCCTCCTTCTCTTTTACAAAAATAGACTTATTTCAGGAAGTGCTGATCACTTCTCTCTCCTCGTGTTTCAAATTCAGCTCCCAACAATACAGGTACTAAAAATCAACTAGTGGCTTTGAAAAAAGACTACTTCTTCTAGGCATAGTTGTAAATAAAGTAATAAATTTGACGGTCAGTATAACTGCACTTACAAGCATCCTTCCCACTGCCTGCCCCAGGGATCCTCACTGCGGTGCAAGTGATCTCACAACCATTTCCTTCAGTCTGTGGTGCATTTGGCCGAAATTTCAACTACATTTCTGGTTTTTGTTCTGGAATCACTAATAGTGAGTCAAGGAATCAATTCAAATGCTGTGATTTATATGAGAGTTAAATGCCACTGAAAGGCAGAGTAACTGCTTCTCAAGACTGATTGCTGTTGCAATGTTTGGTGTTTTTCTTAAAAGTCCCAGGGAGGGTTTCATGAGAATCCAGTTACTTTAAATTTAAACTAAACCCCAACAAGTTTATAGGTCCTCAAAAACTGTGAAGGAAACATTAAAAAAAGAAGCTTTGTAATGGCTCAGAAGTGAAAGAACTGAATATTTAAGCCAAAGAACTGAATATTTAGCATTTGAATCAAGATTTAAAACCCATTTCTGGTTTTAAGGTAAAGATTTATGAATGATTTCTTGGGTGATGCTGAACAAAGCCCTGGGTCCTGAGGCTGTATATCCTCTGTGCTTGCTTTGGCCTTCAGGAAACACGGTTTAACTCAAGAGTTTAGAGATTTGGAAGGGCTTCATCTCCTTTGACTTTGGTGACTAGATAGATGTCTATGTCTAACACAGATGCCTCTGTTGTAGTAGTCAATCTGAATAATTACTGACTGCAGTATACTACCAGGTGGGGAGAGATGCTGGAATTGTATCCTAATAGTACTGAAGAGAAGAGGGCTCGTAACAACCATGTACCTGCAAGCTGAAGCCCTGGCACAAGGACAGGAAGCATTTAAGGTAGGATGCTCAAGGAATAGGATCAATAGGGCTGTTGGGGAGAATGGCTTGGATATGGTTACTACAAGCTTCCAAGATGAGAATATGGCTCATGGAGGCATCCTGAAGTCAAACTGAGGCCATTGCAGAGGCAAAGTGGGTGTGTTTGGAATGGCTGTGATGCTGAGGGCAGCCTCTGACACAGCTTTCAAGACTCATTGCCTGCACTGACAGCAAAACTGCTCTGGGGAACAGGCCCTTGAAACATTGCAAAGCTGTATCTTCTGAGTCAAAGGCTGGAGGAACCAAAGCTGGCAAGGATGGGAAAAAAACTGGCAATTCCCAGATGGATGCAGTAACATGAAGGAGCTGTTTGGTAACTGCTGGGGTGAAAAGGAGTTTGCCTTGATTTCATAAAGCAGACACCAGGAGAAAGATTCCTGTGTTGAGTCACCTGCTGTGTGCTGTGTGGTATTACTTCTTATAGGGTAATCCAAGACACATCAGTAAGTGCTGCCTGAGTGGTGCACCATTGACACTCATACAACAGCAGTTAGAGGAGTGCAACAGGCTTCATCCCTTTACCCTTTGTCCTGTTGCTAGATAAAACAGAAAAAAGGAATGCCCCAACCTCCTGATTGAAGCAAGGAGAAACATCTCAGATCAAACACAGTCAAGGCCATACATTTGCTGTGTGACATTAATGTTTAGAGTAAATTAAAAGTTTGTTTTTTAAGGAACACACTTTACATTTTGACTCAGGTCACATAAAAGAGATATGACTGTCAACTATTAAACAGTCCAAGCTAAAGCGGTGAATCCAGCTAACTGTCACTTGCAGGTCATGTCACCCATGTGTTCTGAGTACTCAGACAGTGTAAAGGCTCCAGACTAAAGCATTTCATTAATCTTTTGGCACAGACCTTTTAAAGTGTTTTATTCTCTGGGTGCTATTTTTCACATTTTGTCTTGTTATTAAAAACTGTAGTCATCCAATCAGCTCTCAGAAACAATGACCTATGACTCATGTAACCATTGACAGACTGTTTTGGAACAACTCACAAAAAGCTGAAATGCATTAAACTATTCAGCTAATACATAAATAGAATACAGGGTCAGTTTGCAAGCCGTTTGTTAATAGACTAAAGGGCTCCCTTCCCACAAAAATAATTTAAACCATAATTTATCCAGCTTCTTCCAGAACAATTAATTCTTTCCAGAGTCTCCTCAATGTGAGTTACAGATGTAAAGGCTAGCATGGCTATAGCTGTCAAGGACAACTTTTTTTCAGGTTTTGAATTGTTCTTTGTTCCTTATACATTGGTTCAACAGCAGAGTTCTCTTAATATCAAAATATTGGGCATTTTATGTCTATACAGGAGTTTCTGAAGACTTGTGGTGATCCTTGGTTGAGCAAGTTGATAAATCTGAGAGGAAGTTCTTCACTTAAATAAGCCAAATTCTGAGGCTGTGACAAGAAGTTGACCAGATGATCTGATTTGACTGGGAGAAGATTAGAAAGTACTTTATCCCCACTTGGTTATGTTGGAAAATCTTTCATTGCTCTGAGTAGGTGTAGAATCTGATTGTAGAAAGTTGGAAATGTCAACTAACCACTAAACTACTTGCTCCTTCCTTTTCCCTGCAGTGCAATAAAGAATATATAGACACAAAGCTGTACAGTAGTAGATTAGAAGTTAAGCTAGTTCAGTATTCTGTTTCCTGTAGTGCTCAATGTAGATGCTTATAGAAATGTAAAGGAATAAAGCAAATAGATAGTGATTAAAGTCTAGTAAACTCTTCCAGTGACTGCAGCTCAAGATCTTCCTCACTTAGACATTCTATCTGATTTTCTGATAGCCCTCAATGGAGCTTTTTTTCTGTGAGCTTGTACAGTCAGCCCCTAAACCCATGTAAGCTGTCAGCATACCTTATGTTCTAAGTTTTCACTAGGGATAGGATTAAGCTGCTTCTGTTTATTTTGATCATAATTCCAGCTAATTCTAATTGATGCCACCCACTTGTAGTATATTGTGTGATAGAAAAGTTGTTGCCCATTCAACTTCATACTACACAAGATTTTATGGATTGCCATCTTTACTGCCTTGATTGCCTCTTCTGCAGAATATTTTAGTCCGTACTGGAGACATCTGATCAGACTTATATGTATTTCCATCTCAAATTCTAATGTAGACATTATGTCTCATTACTGCTGTGTGCAAGCTGAATGTGTCAAAACACATTACTCTCTGTAAGTTTGAGTTATTGGGACTATTTGATAAAGCTGATTGCCAAACCAAAAACCTGCTTGTCAGATTTCTGGATACGCCGGTGAATCCCCAAGCCTGCAATGCCCCCAAGCCTTTCTGCAGTCACAGAATACTGCAATGCAGGATGGGTTCACTCTGCACCAGGCTCTTAATGGCCACACACAGTGTACTGGCACTGTTCTGCTCACTCATTTACCTCTCTTCATTCACTTTGCCACACATTTTCAGCCAAAAATGGGAGCCAAACATAACATTGCACCTGCCTGTCTACTGTATGCAAATTCTTTTAACCATTACCAATCCCTTTACTGCCCTGCCCAGACAGCTGCTGGACTTGCAGAGAGCATGGGCTCTGGCAGTACTCCCTGACTGCTTGCTGCAGAGAAAGCCCCTGTTTGGCAGCAGGCTGGGGCTTAGTCAGCTGTGTTGCCTTGTAGCACCTCTTGAATAATTTCCACACTGGTGAGAGCCAGTGGGCTGCTGGTATATATGGACTGGGGGGCCATGAGTAATCCAAGGTGCAAATGTGCTTAGAGGCAAACTGCGGCATACTTGAACAAGGATGGATGTGACTGGATGGAAGACTGCAGACATGGTGTTATGTCATCTGGGCTTGACTTGCTACATAGTCACAATCACAGACTCACTGAATGGTATGGGTTGGAAGGGACCTCTAGAAATGATCTACACCCTCTGCTAAAGCAGGTTCACCTTGATCAGGTCACACAGGAACGTATCCAGGTGCGTTTTGAAAACCTCCAGAGAACGAGACTCCACACCCTCCCTGGGCAGCCTGTGCCAGGGCTCCCTCACCCTCACAGGAAAGAAGTTTCTGCTTGTACCGAAGTGGAACAACTGTTCCAGCTGTTACCCCTTTTCCTGTCACTGGACACTACAGAAAAAAGACTCACCCAGTCCTCTCGACACCTGCCATTTAGGTATTTAATTGATAAGATCCCACCTCAGTCTTCTCTTCTTCAGACTAAACAGCCCCAGATTTTGCAGCCTTTCCTCATAAGAGAGATGCTCCAGTCCCCTAATAATCTTTGTAGCCCTCCATTGAACTCTCTCTAGAAGTTCTCTATCACTCTTGAGTTGGGGAGCCCAAAACTGGACACAGTACTCAAGATGAGATCTCACCAGGGAAGAGTATAGAGGGAGGAGAACCTCCCTTGACCTGCTGGCCACACTATTCTTGATGCATCCCAGAATGCCATTGGCCTTCATGGCCACAAGGGTACATTGCTGGCTCATGTTTAGTTTATTATCAACCAGCACTCCTAGGTCTCTCTCTATGGAGCTGCCCTCCAGTAGGTCAACCCGCAGTCTGTACTTGTGCATGGAGTTATTTTGCATATAATTACATGAATTCTTTCCGGTCTTATGAGACTTTTCTTTCAAAGATTGGTCATGTAGTCCAGATGTGTTTTTCTAATGCTTTAATATTTAATTATGGCATTATAAAACTATGAAGGGTATGCTACTGGATTACCTATTTGTATCCCTCCTAAATGATCTGTATTGTAAAATTCAATAAATTTTGAAAGGAAATATAAATCTAAAAAAAGCAAGTACCTTTTAAATAAATACATTACCTACTTGTTTGAAAAGGTAAAGGAAGTTATAAAGATTCATAATTTTTCACACATGGTTGTGCTTTAAAAGGCATCAGATGAACAGTGCTAAGTTTCACAGCCAGAAGAAAGTTACTGGCATCCTCTATAAATCAAACTTTCTTTCCTTTTACTCTCCTGAGCCAGGTCTTCCAAAGGGTTATCACTAGACGTTAAATCTTTTCAATGGGGAAAAGTAGCAGTACTTAAAAAATGTAACTTGCAAAAAGAGAGAAGCAAAACTTTATCCCTTTGAAAACATGTCAAACAAACCCAGTTAGTACTTTTTTTTACAAACTGTAAGCTATGAACTTCCTGAGACCAGAGAGATCAGTTTGCAACTTCTTAATAGAGACAGTGTCTTTGAAGTCTTCCTTAAAAGAAAGTAAGAAAAAAAAAGAAAAGGAAGAGCATAATTTTTCAAATTCAACTCACTAGTGAGGTCATCTGGTCAATATGGATGCAGTTGCACTCATCTACCCACAACATTCCGAAGTTGGTTGGTCTGAATTATGAACGCTAAAATGTACTGTGATTTTTTTATCCCAGAGATATAACTTACTATTTTTCAGTGTTTGACAAAGCGCTAGTCACTTACCAATAATAAACCTTATTTATATTCTCACTCTTAAAGTGTTATCTATCTAAGGTAAGATGGGGAAAGTAGATATTTACACGGATTGACATTAGAAAGGCAATGGAGGCTACTTATGATTTAGTCTAAATAACCTTGACTATACAAATCTGTAAATAATGAAATGAATATATTTATTATTCCTACATATATGTGTGTACAAAATATATAGAAAAATATATCCACAACTCCCAAACTTAAGTTCAAAGTGCTATCAATTATCAAAGTGTTATCTAAAAATGATAGCTACCCCATCTGGTTTTGTAAGTTAAAAAATGACAACATCTCTAATAGAAGGGTTATGGTTAAGCCTCTATTTGAATCTTTGAGTTCTGAGATGAGGTAACTCTTTTTCTAAACAGACTCTGGAAGGAAAATACATGGGAGACATCTTCGAAGTGGGAAGGCGTTATGACAAGCTAGAAAACATGTCTCAGGACCTGTTTAGATACATGAGCCTCCTTTGAGTGAGAGGAAGGAGATAAACTAAGTAATGGCTCATAGCCATATCCAGCTCTAATTTCTAACTCTATGAGAGGAACAGCAATACCGTGTTGGATACTGTTCCCTAAAGCATGTCTGATCCACCCTAAAACTGATAAAATGGTACAGAAAAGGTGATAGGTTCCATATATTTGCAGGAATTTCTGTCTGTCTTTGCTTTGGTATTACATTATAGGAGAAGATGAGGCATCAGCACATGTTGGCTCTTTCTCACCTTCAGCATAATTAAAGTCAATATTTGTCTTATTATTCTTTAATTAGTTACAACAACAGATTCCTTATCACCAGTGCTCAATGGTCTTGAAACAGCTGAAGTAAAGTATCCTGCATCATCATCAACAGAACCAAGTTGTGTGCTACCTTTGAAATGCGGATGCAGTGGGTAGTTAGATAAGAAAAGACATGGAAACCTGAAATGAATCCTGTTTAGATTTTGACAGTTTTAATACAGAACTAAACCGGACTATTTATCTGTATTTTCTGATTGCTTGTGATGACACTAGAAAAACATTGTAAATTTAATCTACCCTGCCTCTTTTGTTGATGACTAATTAAAGAAAGAAATTTTCTTTTGAGTCTGATCTAATCTACAAACCATAGTCCCCATAATTTTGTTGTATGAGCCAAGATACAGAAAGTCTGTGAGCAGTTTCTGAAAAATGAATCTTCTGAAAGGAACCTCCTTTCAAGATCTTCATGGAACCCTTCACTGTGGGTCTGTTTAGAAGATAGCAGCATAGGAATGCTTATCTAAGCTAAATCAGCCAGTCAGGAAGGACAAAACAGTGGCAAAAATCAAATACCTCGATTAACTTGTTCAGTGTGCTTTTTTTTGGTGGAAAGTTAGTAATTATGTTATAAGAAATATGCAGCAAATGGAGGAGCTGAACATGTTGCAGTAATACTTGTAAAGCTAGGAAATAAAAAATCAGGCACTTGCATGCCAGCCCTGTAATAATATTATGCTCAAGAAATGTTTCAGAATCACTTGAGAACCAGTTGACTCAATGGTGACTGAATTTTATCTTGTAGCCAGTCAAAATATTCATTACCATAATGAGGATTCAAAACAATTCTTTAAGAAATCAATGAAATATAAAGAGGCTATATTTTGTGTGAACAAGCCTCTCTGAGAACCCACAGTTTTCACTTGCAGTTATGCTGTGAACATAGAGTAGCTGTAGAGATGAGAACCTCATTTTATTGTTGCAAAAATAAGTTGAAACTTAAAATTAGCATGATACACAAATCTTATTGAACACTGTAGAAACCTGCTATCCTCAAGTGGGTGTAACCTGTTGGAGGTATAAACAGAAGTACTCAGCACAGCATCCTGTGTCATCAATTTCAGTGTTGTATTTAGTGAGGAGCTCACAAATGATGTGTATATGATTATGTTAATGTTTTCTACAGGAAAAGAGAGAGGAGGTGGCTAATTCATTAGTTGATAGCACTATACATAAAGCTATGACATGACATAAAACATATTTTCAAAGTGCTGTTATTACCTGTAAGGAAATTGTCAACATGGTTTGCTGGAGCTGAGTAAACACACGGGAACACCTCTGGCACTGAATTGTTACCAGGGTGTCACGAAGTGAAACAACAGCAACTTCTTTATCTGCAAAAGCCATTAGATAGCAGTTTCACAAATGAATCGATTGCTGCTCAGAGGAACATGCTGCTTTCTCTTCACACCTGCCCTGTGTGG
Source organism: Colius striatus (assembly GCF_028858725.1). Taxonomy (NCBI): domain Eukaryota; kingdom Metazoa; phylum Chordata; class Aves; order Coliiformes; family Coliidae; genus Colius; species Colius striatus. The sequence goes on from NC_084762.1 coordinate 63,210,466, forward strand.
CATCTGACAAACAGTAGTGAGCTATTAGCAGTTATTGACATTTGTCAGCTTTCTGATTTTCTAGCAGGAAAACGGAAATGGCAGCAATCATGCCCAATTTAGTTTCTCATGATGTCAGGGCTTCGTGGACTCACACATACATCAAGAAGCACCCAGAAAAGGTTTACAGATGTGCGGAAGGCAGTCAGCTATGACAGTGATGTTGCCAATGTTGCACATGGATCAACTAACGATTAAGATATCAAAAGCGATCACTGTAGCTTACTGACAGCCAGCTCAATTGTTTGCACCTGTTTCCTCTGAATTACATGAGTCTGGGATGGATTACTCTGCCTTGTGCTAGACATATTTCACCTTTCCACACCATGATGTACTCCAGCAACACCTCTGCTAAAAATCATGCAACTCATTTTATCACAAAGACCAGGAAAAGAAATGAGACAATTTGCTGCCTGTTTTCTCTTTTTTTTTTTTTTCGGTGAAATATATGAATTGCTACAGTGAATTAGCAAGAACTTAGTGGTTTAAACAAGAACTTGCCTGCAGAATTCAGGTGCTTACTGAGAGTTGTACAGTCAGACATCATCCTGAACACTTAAATCCAGAAACAGACCTGGACTTGGACATGGTCTCTCATGAATTAAAATTTTACTCTAGTATTTGTAAAGGAATTCTGAATACTTTCTGGTCAGATATGTAGAGCAGGGAGGCTTCTGATCAACCACTAATCAAACTAATTCCACTAAAACCACTGATCAGACTTATTCTGGTACAGATGGAAGTAAAGATACAGCAGTCCAGAGCTTCTCTTCAAGGGGACTCCAGAGCCCCAGAAATTTCACAGCAGCACAATTTTCACAGCCTTGGTTTCCAGGGTTACCCAAAGTGTTAAATCTAAGCTGGCACAGGTATACCTGGCCTTGCTGCCATCTGTCCCCTGTTGCAATATAGGCACAGCTTTCATATTGGACTGCAGAAGATCTGCTCAGATCACGCAGTTGGATGCAGGCACAGATTTTTTCAGGAATTACAGCGTGGAATTATCAGCCCCAATTTATGGCTGATTTATCCAGAAGTTCTTATCAAAAGTAAATTGTTGGTAGAGAGCTGGTGAGAAGACTTTGAGTTCAATGATCTATATTGTTGCTAAAACCATTCAGAAGTTTGGAAGTATCTTCAGAGAAAGACAGTGTCCCTTCAGAAATCGTTTTCTATGAAAACAGGCTAAATTTATAAAGAGCATTCAGAACAAGTAGTTTAGCTCTGCATCATATACAAAATGTAGGTTCTGGCATGTGCCAGTTAGTAATATAGCTTTTGCATGAAGTCAGCCATGAAAAGATATAACCAAGCCAAAGCATGTCACAACTAAGGAATTGTAAGTATCATGTTATTTTCTGGTGTAGCACCAAAGCAAATAGTTGAATTCCTAATAATTTACATTTTTTGACTACCACCTGTCACAGACTTGTATCTGTATATGATTAGTTATTACATCATTTTAGAAAGTGTGATTTACTTGAAATAAATAAAATAAAATAAAATTCCAACCTTAAGTTATTTTATGTTTTGCTTTATCAACACATTCAGTTTACCATGATTAACACACCTTTCCATTACATTTCTTTACTTTGTAATGTTTTGTCTTCATTTTCTGCATAAACTGATGCAGATTCTCAGTAAGAAATGATAGGACAGCATTGACATTTTCCCCAAATGAGCAAAGTCAGTATTTCTTAGACTATTTAGTAATATTTTATGCATTATTATAGGTATCATGCTATTGCTAAAGATTAAAATTATAAACATGTAAAAACTATAGACAATATACAAGCATTCAGTGACAATTTTAGATATGTGGGTAGCATATTTCATCTTATTGGGCTTGCTTCGTTGTATTAGTTTTGAAAAGAAGTTGAATGAACTAAATAAACAAATATTTCCAATAGGTCATGGTTAAAATCCAACACTCGATCTGATATTTTCTGAAGAAGCATTTGTAGTCAAAACTTGATCCTACTAGGTGGAAAATTGTAGATCCCACAGAAAGGGATAGAGCATCCAAATGACAGAAGATTAAAATGGAAACCAAACTAGTCTTTACTTGTGCTTTTGTGGCTTACTAGTGCATAAATATCACCACAGGTATTTGAACACATAGGGAACACAATATCAGCTTTGAAAACAAATCGTGTGTTTTAGATTATGCTTCATCTCTTACTAGGCTGGTTTTTGTCCATCATACATTCTATAAATATCACCATTAGAAAACACAATTCTCCATCACTCTGGCTGGTGTTCACATCAGTTTGGCAGGTACTGCCCTTGAACTCAGAGGAGCTGAATGCCATTCCTGACTTTGCTGGAGACTAGCCGGTATTTTATCACTGTAGATCACTGTTTTCCAACCTATAAATTGTAGATAAAACAATTTCTTTGATGAAGAAATACAAAGTTCTTTAACTACTTCTGACAAAAGTTACAAAATCACAGAATGGCTGAGGATGACAGTGGCCTGTGAAGACGATCTGGTACAAGTCCCTTGCTCAAGCAGGGCCACCTAGAGAGGGTTGCCCAAGACCATGTTCAGATGGCTTTTGAATATCTACAAGGATGGAAACTCTGATCAACCTGTGCCAGTGCTTGGTCACCATCACACTGAAAAAGTGTTTCCCAGTGTTCAGAGGGAGCCTCTTGTTTTTCAGTGTGTGCCTCTAGTCCAGTTGCTGGGCACCACTGAAAAAAGTCTGGCTCCATCCTCTTTGCACTCTTTCCACAGGTATTTATATTGTAGTGGTTTTGCCTGGGCCAGGTTTTTGGTAGCAAGGAGGGCTACAGAAGTGGCTTCTTTAAACAAAGAGCGGCCAGAAGCTTCCCTTGTAGCTGATAGGGCCAGTATAGGGCCAGTAAGTTCTAAGATGGACCCTGAAGCTGACCCAGGACTGGCCGATTAGTGGTGAAGGTAACACCTCTGTGAATAATACATTTGAGAAGGAGAAGAAGTTGCTGTACAGTTGCAAAACTGCAGCAGCAACAGGAAGTGAGAATATAAAAACATCTCTGCAGACACCAAGGTCAGTAGAGAAGGAGGAGGAAGGTGCTTAGGCCTGAAAGAAAGATTCCACTGTGAGCTGTGGTGAGGACCATGGTGAGGCAGCTGTGCCCCTGTAGTCCATGGAGGCCACTGGGGAGCAGAAATCCACTCGCAGCCTGTGGAGGACCCCATGTTGGAATGGGTGGATGCCTGAAGGAGATTGGAACTCTATGGGAAGCCCACATTGGAGCAAGTTCCTGGTAGGGCCTGGGAGCCCATGGGGAGAGAGGAGCCCACACCAAAGCAGGTTTTCTGTCAGGACTTGTGATCCTGTGAGAGACTCGAACAGGAGCAGTTGGTACTTGAAGGACTGTTCTCCCTGTGGATGACCCACGTTGGGGCAGGGTGTGAGGAGCTGCCCCTGTTTGAGGCCCCATGCTGGAGCAGTTTGTGAGGAACTGTAGCCCATGGGAAGGACTCCACACTGTAGCAGTGGGAAGTGTGATGAGGCCTCCCCCTGAGAAGCAGCAGCGGCAAAGTCCATCTGTAATGAATGGACAGCAACCCCCATCCCCCATTCCCTGCGCTCTGGGGGGGAAGGAAGGAGAGTCCTGGGAAGAGGAAAGGGTGAGAGGAGGTGTTTTAAGATTTAGTTTCATTTCTCATGTCCCTGTTCTGGTGGTTCGTTAATAAATCAGACCTTCTTTTCCCCAATTTGAGTCTGTTTTGCCCATGACACTAATTGCTGAGCAATGTCCCTCTCTTTAATCTTGACTCACAAACCATTTGTTATATTTCTCTCTCTCTCTCCTGTCTAGTTTAGGAGGGGCAGTGATATTGCAACTTGGTGGGCATCTGGCACCCAGCCAGGGCCAAACCACCACATATATGTATTGACAAAATCTTCCTTGAGCTTTGTCTTCTCCAGACTGAACAGATCTACCTCTCTTTCTCCTCATAGTAAAGATCCTCCAGTCTCTTCATCATTTTTGTGGCCTTGTGGTGGACTGTCTCCAGTTAGTCATTATCTTTCTTGTATAGGTGATTACAGAACTGGAGCCAGCATCCCAGAGGAGTTTCACCCATGCTGAATAGAGAGGAAGGGTCACCTCTCTTGACCTCCTGAGAACTTTCTGCCTAAGGGATCTCAGGAAGCTTTTGTCTGTTTTTTTCCATGAAGACATGCTATTGTCTCATGTTGAATTTCATGTCCACCAGAACCCCATGTCCTTTTCTGCAAAACTGCTTTCTAGACAGTTGGCCCCCAGCGTGTAATGGTAGATGAGGTTGTTTTTCCCCATTGCAGGACTCTGCACTTCTTTTTGAACTGTATGAGATTCCTCTCAGGCCAATTGTACAGACTGTCACAGTGCCTCTGAATCATGACATCTAGTTATTAGCTAATTTTGTATTTTACCATTCATAGCTCTTTTAAAAAATGAACTCAAGTCTTCTTTTCTGTTCTATATAATGACAGTTTAAACAAATTAACAAAAATTCTAAAATTTAGCAGTTTGCTTATACTGTGTAACTCCTATTAAGACATACTTGCCACAGCAACTCAAAAAATTATTCCTCAGACATAAGAGTCTGAAATTTTTTAGGAACAGAGCAACAGTTAACAAAGGGCAAAGCATATTCTGTAGGTCATGTTGATAGTCTAACATGTCCCTGAGTTTATTTTATTAACATTTTTTCCTTTTTTTTTTTTTTTAAGATTAGAAATCACCAAGAATTAGAAAGAGATACCTTAAGGAATAAAAAAATATCCATTTTATTTGTAAGCTGTCTCTGGACTGCAAGGCTTAATTCTGGTGTCATATGTACACTTCAAGTACAGACTCTTGTCTGAGTGAGCAAGAGGTATTTTACAAGATTCTCTGGCAAGTGTAAAAGTTGTGACACCGACCAACTTATCTTATTTTCCTTTTAAGGCGAGCAATTTGGATATCTTTAAAAAAATAATAATAAACAATATTAAATACTCAGCATTTCCCATGATTTAAAAAATGTTTTTATTTGTTAACCTGTAAAATACTGGCCAGAGCCATGGTTGTCTGAGACAGACAACTGGACTGCAATGGAGATGGCCAAGAAAGCCAATGTGTTCAGAGTTTGGGCTGTTTTATTTCAGGCAAATATATTTTAAATTAATCAAGGATATCACATTGAAAACTGATGAATACTCTCCTCAGTAAATGCATCAGAATAACAGATGTCAGAATAACAGTAATTGGAAACCAGCAAAGTAGTATAGCAGCTTTTTTTTGCATTTCTATATTTTGTAATAAAACCAGATGCTTTTGTGTGTGTGTACCTTTCCTAAGCTCTTTATTTTTCTGTGTATTGAAACAAAGTCTGTATTTTAAATGACATTACAAAGAATGTCAAAGATCTCTCAAATCCAAACCAAATTCCTTTAGCATATACAGTATCACAGCATCTAGCCCTTGGCCCTTACTAATAAGATAAGCCCATAGGAAACTTCTATAGGGTTTTCTTTCTTAATAAATAGTCATTTATATGCAACTGCTACTGATTGTTACCTAAAGTCATTATTTTACAAACATTGTTAAAGTAAGTGGGTCATAGAAATGGGACAGACATTAACTGAACTACATGGTCAGATTACAGAGATAAAGTGGCATATAAGAAGGCCTCAGACCATTGGGCCATAGTTCTAGGAAATATTTTTTTACAATTTAGAAAGATGAACCCACTATTAGTGCATAAAGAATTCCCTTTATGCCGTGCCACAGGTGAAACAGAAAGAGAAATGTACTATCCGAGTGGAAGCGCACTTATTTATACATTAAGTATTAGACTAGAACTTAGGCAGCTGTCTTTTGTAGAGGCACAATTACCAGTTAAGTCAATGACTTAAAAAACCTTTAACAGTAAAAAATGATATTTTTTTTGAAAATTGCATATACATATTAAAAAAAATAACAGAAAATGGATCATACTCCTCACATACATCATGAGAGAAAGGAAAACAGTAATAAAGAACTGATGTGACACTTTAGTAGATCAAAGTATTTCCAATATATAAAGCAAGAATTGGTCCTTTATATTCAGAAATTACATGTTGTTCACTATTATTAGTATTAATAATTAGCAGAATGAAGATCTTACCCACTAATTTAATTTTTGAGGTGAAATAGAAGGTATCACACTATGCTAGCAAACTGGAACACCTCAGCAATAGCCAAAACATAATCTAACTTAATTACATAAAACCTAGCAAAAAGGGAAAAGAAAATCGAGAAACAAATATTTTGTGAGATCTGTGCAAAAGATGCTGGGATTCAAGGGCCTTACTTAAACCCTGGATATGCTATTACCTTTCATTACGTGCAAAAGAGAGTTTCCAAGTTTAGCTATTTGTTGTACGTGTATACGTATATACCTTTTGTCTGCTTTAAATCTGCCATCTGCTGCTTAAATTTGATTATTTAGACTGTGTTTGGGAAGATGCAATGAGCGGTTGACCTGTATCTGTTGTGCTACTCCTCATTTTGCAGTCCTCTATCACAGCCTTCCTCAGACGACTTTTCCAGGCTGCAAAGTCCTTGCTGTTTTCCTGCCTGAGAATTTTCCTGTCTCTTTGATCATCTCTGTTCCTTTTCTCTAAATCTTTCTCCATTTCTCTCTATCCTTTGTGACAAGGAGGATCTGAGCTGCACAGCCTTGAACACCTTGTCTATCAGTACACTGAGTGACACCTGCCTCTGTACAGAGCCATGGGAACTGTGTTGGCAATCTTCTTTACTGTGAAAGTAACTTTTTAGTCCTAACTTCTGCTTTTATTACTCACTCTTGCTTATGCATATGTTTGGTCACTCATTCAAAGTACTGGAATACTTTTCTGAGCCATGACTTCCCTTTAAAAAAGTTGTCATCACTCTTCTCTGATACCTCTCTTCTCAGGATTTTCTGATGCTGACTGAGCACAGAAAATGGTAGATGACACCTCCCAGGAGCACACCCAAAATCATCCTGGCACAGCTGCAGAACATTAGTGTCTTTAAACAGGCAAACTTAGGGATGGGTTTTAGCTCTTTGCAGAAGGTAAGATTTGAATGAAATGTAAAAGGACAAATCCTCTGAAAAGGGCTGTTTACAAATTAACTGAATGAAGACATTTAGTTTATATGAATTCAGATATACACTGGCTTTAACTTTCAAAAATGTTTGTTTATATATGTCCAATATCTAAAGAATATATGAAAAAAAAAATCTATGAGGTCAAGAAAACCCTTGTGTAACAAGTCATTCTGGAAACGTAGCTGAAACCATGGTCCTGCTCAATCTATATTTTCCTTTTGAACCCCTAGACCCTTGGACTTTTTTTCTGTTTTCTAAAAAGAGATCTGGAATATATGAACTAAATTTCTCTTGCTATATCTGGATATCTATTTCTTACATGGGGAATTGAGGCAGAAAAAGAGCAAATGAATTACTGAAGGTCACACAGGCCACACAGAGCAGCAGGCGTGGAAGAGGGTTCACATTTTGAGGCTCAGGTTAATGCTGAGCACAGGACCATGCAGCTTCCCCAAGTAAGGGCTAATTTCATCTACAATATCAGTAACAAAGGGGACAAAGACATTTCAAAAGGGTGATTATTTCTCCCCAGTCCTATTCAAGCTAGCTTTGTGAGTACAATCTTGTGACTGTGGACATTCACAGTGCTTCACTGCTTCTGAGGAAAAAAATGTTTACCTCGGGGCTATTTAAGCAATAAGAGAATTGTCTCAGTGTAAGGAAACAGTCTGTCTTAGTCAAGTGAAGCAGTCATATAGGGCCATAAGCAGCACAAATGTGTTGTAATCACTGCCTAATAATTGCTTTCAGATCAAATAATGTTCAAGAGATTACCACATCTGTAAGCTGCTCTAAATAAAAGTACAGGACATTTTGTACAGACTGATTTAGAAGAGCAGGCTGTTACTTATAGGGACAGCAACTTTGTGTTGTATTACTGATACACAGTAAGACACAGTCTACATTTTAAGCACAAGAGGAATATAAATCATCTCAATGCTCTCATAATTTTAATCTTATTAGCTAAGCCTTCCTTCATCAAAGTCTTTGATTTAAAAAGCACCTGGAAAGCTGTTTGTGCATTTTCTGGATCCTCCTCCATTCCTCCTGGATGATGTTTATCATTCTGCATATGTTTGCTATGAGTATTGGTTGAATTATTTCCCCTGATTGTCTGAAAACGTCTCATCATAGTCCAGAATCAAATTAAGCATACTGCGTTTGCTCATTTCTGTGAGACTCATATTGAATTTGGGGACTAACGATCTACAAAAGTATAGACACAATAACCAGAGGATCAACAGGTTTCAGCTCTGTGACCATTAGGTTTTGCTTTGTTTTGCTGTGTTTTTTTTTTTTTCTCCTCTCTCCCCTTGGTCTTTAGAAACAGGTGATATTTATCCAAGCAGCCTGCACTGGGCAGCTGGCTGATGGATGCCTCCATCTGGACATCTCTACATTTTGTTCAACCACATCTGCTTCAGATAGCAAACAAGAAGTGTTTTTATCTTCTGTATCTGGAGGAAAAGGGGGGGCTATGTGAGATGAGATGAGATGAGATGAGATGAGATGAGATGAGATGAGATGAGATGAGATAACATGAGATGAGATAACATGAGATGAGATAACATGAGATGAGGTGTTGGGGAAGAAGAGGAGGATGGACCAACCACACCTCTTTCAGCTGCAATATTTTGTGATGTTTGCAGAGCCCATCTAGTCTTGTACCTGAGAAAAAAAGAGTGAAGTTCAAGGGCTTTTTCTTTTGCTCTGTTACATTACTTTCTTTAACAAAGTTATTTCACTATCTCTTGCTATCATTTGATCAGAGTTATCTTCCATTAAAACTTCCTTTCCCTTGAAGTAGACAGTGACATGAGAAAACATGCCTTTCCAAGCTTTTATTGTTCTGAATTAAGAAATGGTAGAATAGTCTCATGAAAGATTAATGACTTCCCGTAAGCATCTTTGTACCTGAGGACAAGCAATTACAAAAATATGTCCAAAAGAAAACAAGAAAGGATACTAGACTGTATTGGCCAGGTATTTCTTGGCAGACAGCAAGCATAGCTTGTTACACTGCCAGCATATTTAGAGCTAAGGCAACTTCTGCCTTGACCCCATGTATCATATTTTGTTTTGTACATTAGTAGCAATACTCTCCTTGCAAGAAAAAATGACACTCTACAGGTATTCTCCTTGATGCATTCTCCTTGTAGTTAAGTTCCCACATTTGTGCTAATATCTGTTTTTGAGAGGGCAACTCTCTGCTCAAAACTAACACTTAAAGAATGGGAACAAAACATATATATTTCCAGAAGCTATTTCATGCTTATTGATTCTTGTTTTCTTTGCTATCTTTTTTTCATAAATCTTGCCTTGGGCTCACAAAGAGAGCTAAGTCAAGAATCTTTAAGATTGCATAAAATCTCTAGTCTCTAGTACACTTAGTATGGAAGTGAATGTTCATCATTTGATAGCTTTTCAGTTGCATCCTTTGAGAGAGATTGGGCAACAAGGAGTCTCCCATTTCTCTAAAAAGAGCACTGACACTGTAGTGTGTACTGAATACAACTTCTTTGTTTATCCCACTGACATGTTGCGACTCAATGGAAATACTGATGGCAACATATTGTGGAGGATCAGAGTTAAATCTGTAAAAGCTGTCAGAGTGGTGACTCTTTATCACATTCTGACCTCACCATTCTCATCTTCTTCGGGAGGGTAGTGCAAATGCCAGTGGAATCACCTCTGTGATCATCAGGTAAAGCATTTGGTGTGCATAGGCTTGGCGTCTTGCTTTGTTGGAACTGGTGGACTCTAGAGACTCCTGTAAAATCTCCACTGGAGAGTCAGTTTATAATTAGACTGGACTTCTAAGAGCTAAAGGAATCAAGAACTTGACTACAAATGTGGAATTTTACTGTGTTTAGGCATGATGCACTTGGTTTCTCTGTCTAGATGCTTAACCTTATGGCTATTTTAGCATAAATGACTAATCTATGCAAAATTACTGAATTTCATCCTTTTTTTTTTTTTTCCCCTGATAAAGCCAATCAATGAGGATTTAGTGATTCTGATTGCTCAGCTGGGAACGTATACAAGCACATTTGAGGACCCACATTTCATTAAGTCTGAGATTCTGCAGTGAACTATACTACCAAATCTCTCCTTTGAAAAATCTCTGCTATTTCATGCCTGCAGATGGATGTAACATATCCTATTGTAAATGTATAAGAATATACTGTTCATATAGGACCAGTATAGTATAGTCTAGTTTGACATCAAAGCAGTTTTAGCAGTGCTTGGTCTGGATGTGAAAAGGCTATTACTCGGGAGAGTGTAAAGGTGTGTTACAATCACTTTTGCAATATCAGCGTAACAAACCAAGATGAGCAAAAGCAGTACAAGTGTGTTATTCATTTTTGTTCAGAGTTCCTTAAGTAAAAACATAATCTGCACTTAATGTACTCTAGAGGAACAAGTAACATTGGTAGTAAAACTATCTTTTGCTTCAATGGATGAATTTATTTCAGGCAAATATCCTGCTGTTGCACTGCTAAAATCTGAGACTAAAGGATATATCTCTGCAAATACAGCAGGCGCATGGGGATACATCATCTTCTTAAATCCAAAACAACTAATGGCTTCTCCATCATGGCCACAAGACAACATTTCACCAAGTACTTCTTAGGAGATTTTCACCTGGCCTGTGAAGGTTACATTGAATGGGCTCACAGCATGTTAAAAAACCCCCCAAACCAACACACCAAAAAAAGCATAAATCTATTTTTATAATTGATACCTTAACTCACAATATTAAACATACCTAAAGCAAAAAAGTGGGTTAACCAGAGGGATTATTGTACATTGCTGGAAGTGGAAAAATTGGAAGAGATAAAAAGAATAATGACAATAACATTAAAATAATGAGAAGAGAGCAAGAGGAAAAGTCCTTACAAATGCTGAAATATGTGAAAATGAAACCACCATTTTGACCTTGGTTATGGACTAATTGTTTTGTAATTATTTCTACATAGAATGGTCTTCTAAAAATCTGCCATTGTTCCTAGCTGGGTTGGCCACTTTTCCCACCACCACTTTTCCACAATGAAATGATGTGAACAGGAATCTTGCTTCCTTAGAATAAGATCATGCAATCATTGCCCACAAGTATTAGCACAGTAAGGCAGACATGCAGGACACTGGAAAATTGAGTGGTGAGCAGGAGGATGGCATTGTCAAGGTAGAAGCAACCATCCCAGTCAAATGTTCAGGTGGAAGAGCAATTGCAGGTATGAAACTTTGGCTAGCTTAGAGACTACACCCTTAGCAACAATATATTGACTTGAGCATGTTGAATTGGCAGTTGTTGGTGCCTAATCTTATTTTGGTGGTCTGTGATATGCTGAGAGCTCATAGAGTGTCAGCTGCCACAAAAGAGTGGCAGTGCCACTGAAAGAAATTCCTATTTCTCTGACTTCATATCATATCTTTGTAAAATATGCACAGACTGAGTTGTCACTAATCCTAACTTTTGAAGCAAAAGGGCAAACATTACAAAATGTCACAGTAGATGAAGATCCCAGTTTTCAGGACTTTGAGGAAACTCACAGATAATCTGTTCTTATACAGTTCTTTTCATTGTAGATGATCTTATTGCCTTATGTTTTATTCCCAACTCCAGATAATTCAGTTATTGTATTTTGTCTGACAGTATCAAATCTGGTTTGTTTAATGCTTTTTTTCACTGCAGTGATCATAATTGTAACAATTGTTTAAATCTATTTATTTGTTTATTTTTCTAAAAAAATCTGTTACTGGCAGGAAAATCTCCAAGTGAAATCAATTCTCTTCCTCCTGAATTCAAATCCTATTGCCCAAAGAGCTATAATGATGCTATTCAGGAAAATTTTCCACACAGCTTTGGGTGTATCAAAACCTTCTGTGAAGGTGAATGCAGATGTGAACTGCAGTATACACAGTAAACAAAGAACTGCTCTTCTTTATGTGAAATGATTCCAAAAAACCTGACATAAGCCTGAGCCAGTTATTGTCTTAACCATTTTAGTATCAGGAAGATTGGCATGAACATAAATACATTAAAAATGTGGATGTTTAAAGTTAGTGTTTGCAGAGAAAGCATGAAAGTGTCTTCAGTTTCTGATTTCTACACGTATTGTTCCTGCCATGGAAGCGTGGCACACTCCAACCAGTAACCCTGATTGACTAAAATACTCATATTGAGCCCTGGCTGACTACACATAGGTCTTTCAACAACGGGATTTAACATTCTGACCTAACATTTAATGTATTAATCCTAATTTTATGCTGATACTAAGGCTCTCTGCTGTATTAAATCAACCTAGGTTAATTCCGAATTACATCTCTCCCACCTGCTATCAATAGGTCCACTGTTTGGTTCCCCAGAGCTGACCACCCACTTTTATGAGAGTCTGCAGTGAATTAGAAAATCTGTCATTGCTGGAGGAGCCGGACAGCTAGGATATGGCCTGTCATTCCTTCCTTACAATACATACCCTTTGTCTGCTATCTCTTAAACTAACCTGACATAACTTAGCCCCCTAGTCAATGGTATCTTTATTCTCTCCCAAGGAATGCTTCGTTCACCAGCATTATTAAGAAATTTCTGGACAATGTTTAGTGGCTGCGCAATCATCCAAGGTTCTATTAAAAAGCCATCTGGGTAATTAATAGCACATTTGTTCTCAGCCTCCTCCCAATTTGTCCATTAGCGGAATAAAAGCACAGGACAAAGGGTAATGTGGTTCAGCTATATTTTACAAGAATTCTTCAGGAAGTTGAAAACACATGATAGTTTTCCAAAGATACATATGTTTATGGGCACTCTATGAGAGTGGCAACACTGCACAAGCCAGGGCCTCTTAATCAGACTTCACCCCCGTCGACAGTGGATTGACTATTGACTGCATGCTGCCTTGCGTTGATGATCTCCAGCCTGAGGTGGGGAGGGTGTGTGAATGGTCTCCTTCATCTCAATTCAATTACAGCTGATAAAACCGATTCCAAGATGCACGTTAGGGCACCACATCAAAAACAGCATGAATGACTTTCATACTCCTTCACCTGATATTTGAAGGCTTTTCTGAGGTTTCTTTTTAATGTCTCTTCTTGAAAGTGGGATTACAGCCTCAGGCTATGCTTTCTGAGGTTGTTTTATTCTTTTCCTTTCATTTGCTTTCTTTTTCTTCTCTCTTGAAAGTACCTGAATCAAATATTTTTTTTAACTCCTATAAGGAAGATACTTACTATTATTTTGTGCCTGTTGATGTAGAGAAAATCCAAGACTGCATCTTTTAAACTACTGTGAAATGAACTATTGCCAAACAGTCATGCTTGAGCAGCAGGGATCTCTCTTGTACCACAGACAACTAAAACAAATGTTTGCATATATTCAGTTATAACTGGATGCAGAGCCAGAGCTGGTGCAAATTCAGTGATGAGCTCAATAGGGCTGTGATGATATCTGCAATCACTGGATCTGACCTCTTGACAAATGAGTCAGAAATTCTTCAGCAAAGCAGATTTTTTGAATCAACTAGGTTGATGAAAAGCTGGATTTTAGACAAAACATGTTTTTCCTTTAAAAAAAATTCTTTCTGGGGAATTTCTTTTTTCTTGGGGTTGAAAAATAAAATTTCTGAAAATTAAGAGTTATTTAGTTGCCTCTATTGCCTCAGAGACTCATAGAGATTATATTTCTGTTGTTTTATTTGTCTTAGTGGACTGTACTGCAGGGAAAAAATACAACTCCCTAATGAATCATGATGTGCCATTGTCATGGTTCACCATGTCATGCAGATCGCAGTGCTGACTCAGAGGGCCTATCAAGATAGCATGTTGTATTCATGCTTTACACATGGATTCAGGCATGCAGAGCACTGTGACAGTGTTTCAGAAACCACCAGTCTCCACTTTTCTTGATTTTGCTGTTATTTTTTTTTGAGATGAGAATGCTGATGTGTTTTTGTTGTTTTTATTTTAGCAGCTTTCCTGGTAGGTACAGCCACTCAGTGTCATTTGAGCTTTCTTGATTAATGCTTTCCTTTTTTACTGGTTCTTTGTTTTCCACACTGAAAGCAACTCTCCTTGTATTTTAGGGGATAATTATGGATCAATAACAAGCAGTGTGTGAAATTACCTTTTTCACCATATTTGTTGAATTGTTGCAGCTAATGGGATTTAAACCTGGGTGACAAGGAGTAATTCTTTGTCATTCTTTTCTTCAAAGAACAAACAGATCCTTTTTATTGATATAATTTTGTTAGCAAAACTGTTTTCTATTGAAAAATGGAAAAACTTGCCAGTTTTCTATTTGACTCTAGTCTAGGAGGTACAAGACTAAGTTTTATAGACAGCTTTTTCCCAGCTTCATAGAGAGTGTTGGGATTTCAGCCTGGATTTCAGCCAAAGCAAAGAGAGTACAGAACACAGAAACAACACAACACACATGCAGTGGGTTTTTAATTTACTTTGCACTGCAAAGCTTCCCCCCCACTCCCCCCTTGTGTGAAGGAGCTCTTTCCACAGCAGTATAAATATTTGTTGACACTTCACAGCCTCAAGTCCTCAAGTGTCTGTAAGAATGTTGCGTTTATAAAGTAAGTGCTATGCAAATACTTGAAGGACTTACGGTCAGCATGTCTAACTATGCAGCACCTGTATTCAAAAGTTGTTTGCATGCTGTAGACCTACTGGCTTAAGTAGGGCTCTCAGCAAAGCTGCCAGAGCCCTTCAAGTTTAGCTTTCATTCTGAGAGTAATCTCATTACAATTGACAATAGGCCTGCAGTTCTGCAGATTCCCATGGACCTGTAGCTGCCTTGCAGTTGCCACATCAGCCAGCTGGCTTGCCAGTTTTGGTTGGCGTGGCTCGGCTTCTCCTACACAAAATGTTTCTTAATATCTCAATCTGTACTGATATATTTTTTAGTCCTGCACTGGGTAACAGTGACTCTCTAGGTTATATTTTGCTCATTCTGTAGAAAGCAACTCATCTCACACACAACCCTGGGAAACTGAGCATGTTTTCTACCTTCCTTGTGTGAGCTCCTTGGGGGAGCACATACACTATTCTTCATACACCTTAAATGAAAAGGGGCAGAAAAATCACGTGGAGGAAGACAGCACAATGATGGCAATAAAGTGAGTTAAAAGTCTAAAAACACTCACGTGGAAGGCACATATGGTAGAGAAATAATTCAGAAATATGTCCACTACAATCCCACAACTCACATCTCCCACAGATCTCAACCATCATGTTCTGAACCTCAGGATTTGTCTGGACAGTTGCACATATTTCTCTTTATGTCCAAGTTAATCTGCACAGAAGAAGCCTATAATCTTAGAATAATATTTAGGTGTATGTCTGTGTACGTTATTGGTATAAAAATCTTCAGAATTTCTGAATCCCTAGAGGATGCTGGTTGTACCTGATGCTCACACAGAATAACGGAACCTATTTTATCTAAAGTTTTACATGGATTTATATTTTTCACACTTTCTCCTTTTGTCTGCTTCTTCACTGGCTCTCATATGAAGGCTTCCCTCTAAGGGACTTACAGAAATGTTTTGTTGTGGGGCTCAATTGAACTGCAAAGAATAATTTTAAGACTTATTTTAGACCCTTATTGAAAGTGTACTGATGTTTAAGTATTAGATAACTTCTTCAACTTGCTCTACAAGCTCAGACAGAGGACTTTTTAGAGAAACAAATTCCTCTGGGTCAGAGGTGAGGCAGGCTGTGTTTCAGTGAGGAGTCTGGGGCATTTCTTGTATGTCTTGGCTGAGCTGCCTCAAAGAAATTGGCTCACTTGCACCTGAGGTTTTTGACTGAACTCAGGAACTTCTGATTGCATGAGTACATTAGGCGTAATACAAAAATGAGTGATTTTGCAGACCACATAGCAGGAAGTTTTCATTCCATGCCTGCTGTGTTTTAGCTCTACCTTCCTTTTTCATAATACTATAGAATTTTGTGTTTACTCTTGTTTGTGAGACTATTTGTATGCTAGAAGAAGACTGACTGAGCCTAAGCCACTTACATAGGATATTTTTGTCCCATTGACTTTCTGACAAATGTAGGCTGTCTTCTATAAAACTTAAAAGCCATGCAAGCTGAACTGTTTCTGACCTGTACTTGACCTATTCAGTTTCATCTGCTCCTGACAGACTTTTCAACAGTGAGCTCACAAAACTCTCTTTTTTTGCATTAGTCTTGGATAAAGCCATTAGGCTGTTTTTTTTTTTTTTTTTTTTTCTTCACTGAGTTTCATTGAGCTTTGTGTTTCACTATTTCTGCTCATTCTTTCCTCCCCAGGTTCAGCTTGTACAAAAAGCATAGAGGATATTTTATTTACTATTGGTAGCAGAGTGCATTTCCAAATGGTGGAAGTGTTCTGAGAATTTTCTGCACTTGGAAGAATAGGACAGTTTAGAAAAAAGCATCCCTATCACTTCATAGAAACACACGTTCTAGTTGAATTTATGCACAGAAATTTGCCTATGTTGAGCTTAAAATGCTCCCTGGGCTTCTCAGTCATATGTTAAAGGTGGGCAAACTGAGAAGGAAAAAGATCCCACAATTTCCTTCCTCTGCTATGCTTTTCTCATTATATCTCTCAAGACCAGGTGTTTCATAGTCAACATAATTTCATCTTAAGTAGTTCCATTTTTAGTATCTTGAGTCCAGTGTTCCTACATATTAAGTATATCCTGTGAGGTGCTGAATATGTACTGAAAGTAGGAGTTAAACAGTAAGTATTTCTTGGAAAGCTTTTCAGTGACAGAAGTGTGAGTAAAGCTAAAGTATTTTTTTCTTCACTGTTGTGTTCACCAAAAAAGAACCATGTTGAGATGATTAATCTAGTGCTTTTGTTCACTTTCGGTTGATTTTCAGTTCATGGGGTGAATAAGAAGTCAATTTTCTTGATAAATATATCTTTTGCTTAGAAAAACATAAGTGCAAATTCGCTTGTTTTCTCTCCTTATACAGGTAATTAGAAATTAGGCCAAATAGAGTGTATGAAGTCACTGATGGAAATACACTTTGGAACAATTTTATTTGCACAATAAGAATAGCCAAAATCACCAGACTGTACCAGACCTTTGCAATAACTTCTTCCAATGATTAAAGACAAAAATCTGCTATAGAATAATCAACGTGGTTTGCCTTTATTAAATTAAGCTCATTAGAAAACTCAGAATCATTTGGACTACATTCAAATGAACAGACTATGGAATAAATTAACCTTTTAGATCTACATTGACATATTCTACTCGTGAACTTCAGTGTTTGAATGTGATACACAAAGAAATTAAGAGATCTATGCATCCACTGCTTCAAGGAATTTCCCCTATTTTTATGAAGTCCATTGCCCTGTAGTTCCTACTTGTGCTTTACATACCTTTCCTACTCTTTGTGGAAGAGGTGGTCTCATCACAGTCACTGAAATGACATCAAAGTAACATTTCTAAAGAATTCCTTACAAAGAAGAGAGGAAAAAGGAAAGCTGATGTCTGCCTTACCCTTCTTTTGTACTGCCTGAGACTAAGAATATGTACTGCTGTCATGTAGTCTCTGTCCAGAGGAAGACTATGAATCCATTCTAGGCACAAAGACAACTTTTTAAATTTCATTTGAATAAATGGTAATTTTGATAATATAGTTTTCTAATCCATCTCTAATAGTTTTCCTGTAGATGCAATATCTCTCTTACACAGTGTTTCTAGAGCACCCAGTACAATGAATATTATGCTGAACTACAACATAAGTCCAGTCTTCATCCCTAAAGATGTCATCAAGCAGGCATAACATACATAGGGGTTTTCAGTTGTGTATGGAAGCAGAAGATACTATGACTATATCCTTTTCACTGGCCAAAACTCTTGGGTTTTTTTAATATATTCTGTAATATTATTGGCAGAAAAGTAAGAAATACAGGAGAGTTTGGATTTCTAGATTCTGAGATGATAGCAGAGTTAGATTTGTAAATAACAGATGATGATGAAGAAATTTTTTCTTGATTGATCATGAAAGCCAACTAAAAGGAACAAATCACAGAATCACAAAATCGTAAGGACTGGAAGACACCTTGAAAGATGATCTAGTCCAACACCACTGCCAGAGCAGAACCACCTAAAGTAGGACACACAGGAACTCATCCAGGTGGTTTTCAGTGTCTTCAGAGGAGGAGACTTCACAAACCATCTGGGCAGCCTGTTCCAGTGCTCCATCACCCTCACAGTGAAGAAGCTTTTCCTTGTGTTTCTTTGGAACCTCTTACGTTCCAACTTGCTGCCCCTTGTCCTGTCACTGGACATCATTGAGAACAGCCTGGTTTCACTATCCTGATACCCACCCTTTACATATTATATAATGTGTCTGCATACCATAAATCATAATTTAAATTTTTATCTTGTTCTTTCAGACTCCTATTGACGGGCCTTTGCCAGAATATAATAATCAAGAAAGGGATATAGTTAGCCAATTCCCCATGTCCCTACAGACTAATTTTCTGATTTAAAGTCTATGTTTTCAACTTGACCTCTTCTTGGGCTGCTTTAAAGCAGTAGTTATTGTTTACAATGCACTACAGTTCATAATGTCATTTTTATTTTTTGCTAAAAAAGTAAAATATATTATACTCAAAAAATAATATGAAAAGCATTTAAATTATTCAGATGATTTTCTGATTTTCAGCTTTCTTACATGGTCTTATCTTTGTTTTACTAAGCCAGAAAAATTCAGACTTCAGTGCATATATCAAAACATGCACCTCCCATTTAATTGTGATATACATTTCAATTTCCCATCCTAAGACTCTGGGATGAGATAGACTGCTTCCATGCCACATAGATTTCACTTTATCTTCCTCTGCTTTTCTTTACATTTTTCATTGTTATGATCCCAATCTCCTGCTCCCACTTGATCTCTGTTTGACCCAGCCCCACGTTTCCTTTCACAATGTCCTAGCCTCTCTTGCTTTCTTGGTCCCTGAGATTTCCTCTGGTTATATCCTTGCATCCTCCTCAGCAGCTTCTTCACTCTAAGAAGTTTTGCACCTCATGTGAATGTTTTTATCTTAAAAAATTCAACATATTTTCAAAGAGAAAAAAAAATCCCTTTCTATTGTTGTGAACATGGGATCACACCTTTAGATGTGATTTTAACAATTTTCAATTTATCTCTTGGGTCTCAGGATTCTTTTTAGCTCTAAGGTATAACAATGATGGGAGATGGCTCCTGTATGAGTGATATTCACACCTTCTGCTACAGTTTCTAATTATTTCAGATGAATTGCCACAGAAGAAACTATTTAAAAATCTAGAAAAATAGAAGAATCGGAATTTTCTTCCTATACATATAACTACTGTGGAAGATTTTGCATGATTGTGAAGTCTACAGTCCACTTCAGCTATGTAGTTTACTGAAGCAAGTAGATTCCTAATGTCCTATTTGTCTTCTTAGAAGAAAGTACATTTTCACTTACATTTGCTTTATTATTTTGAAGTTCTCACACAACAATTTCTTCACATTCTCCTTGTCTTTATCATAAAGTTTCCTGGGGTTATTCTTCTTCTCATTCCTCCTTCAACTCATGATGTGTTGGAGTACACATAGCTTTTCTGGAAATGTAGATGGCAGATTTAGTGCCATAAAATCCGTCTTGAAAATAATTGCCTGGAGAGGACTAAAGAAAAAAGGAAATGGTTCCTCAGAATCTTGATCTTATTGTACAGTTCTTTCAAGATTATCTGTTTTCACAGATTTATTTGGAAAGATGGAGAGAATGGGCAAGTTTAAATGCCCATTAATATTTCAAGAGGCATGATTATAGATTTGAATGCTAGTCTTGTGTGCAAGGTTTTCCTGTTACAAGCTTTGTGTAGATGACTCAAAAATAGGTTAGATCTTGTTAATTGAACTTGTGAAGCTAGCCGCAGCTCTGTGTATGTGCAATTATAACAGATGTTTCAAAGA
Organism: Colius striatus; assembly: GCF_028858725.1. NCBI lineage: Eukaryota > Metazoa > Chordata > Aves > Coliiformes > Coliidae > Colius > Colius striatus. The sequence goes on from NC_084762.1 coordinate 63,230,570, forward strand.
AAAAAACATGACTGCAGCCAGGAAGTAAAAAGATATTTTGTATATCTGAGCAAGTTTATCTTTTGTAGTTAAAAGCCTTCAGAAAACTTGTTATAGCTAGAATATGGAACTGAGTAGTCTCAGTATGAAAGAGGTTATAAATCTTGGGTAGAAATCTTTATTTTCTTCTATGTCTTGAAAAGTATACCTGTTTGAATCGTCAGCATGGGTTACCGTCACAGAGTAGACTGCTTTTAACATAAGTCACCGTTGTAACATAAATCACAGAAGTGATGTCTCTGGTCGTGCCTATCACTGTCATTCAGCCAGCAACATTTCACTGGACAATTTATGTGTGACATATGGACTAAATGGACAATTTATGTGTGACATTCTGGAGAATTACGAATCAGTCAAGCTTAACCTTAGGGCCCCAGGACGATCCAGAAACACTGTCTTACACAAAACAAAATTGTAAGTGATAATGAGAAACATTAATTTAAAAAAAAAGAAAAATATGAGAAGCAGTCAGAACAGATTGCCAAAAGCAGATTGAGCCAAAGCTAGGTCCAAATCTAATTTTCTTACTTGTTGAATAAGTAGTGTGATGGATAGGCAGGAAACAATACTAGTGACATATTTTGCCTCTAGGAAAGTTTTTAAAAATACAATCTCCATGTGTTATAGCGATAAAGAATGGGAAAATAGTATTTTGACTTTCCTCGGTCAAAGCAAGGTCAAAATCAGTAAATGTAGAATTGCTTGAAAACCTGCATTCAAACAGTAGTTACTTCTGAGTTTTTGTCATGCATATAAGTAGGATTCTGGAAGGGTTTCCTCAGCCCCTCGCATTCAACAATTTCAGTGTAGGCTTGGCAGATAGATTAGAGGAAATGTTTACAAAATATGTAAATAGCAAAAGTCTGTGTGGTGCTACTGTCAGAAGAGAATAAAGGATCAGCATTCAAAATGCCTTTGAAAAGTTGAGAAAATCAGAAATCAGTAATTGCATTAATTGAATTGCACAGAGAAAATACAAAGGGAGTAAAAATAAGTCATCTTCAATATGCATAATAATTGATTGAGATAGTAATAAACAAGTAAATGAAGTAAGATCCAAAGGGAAATAGGGTTCTAATTTTTAGTGTAAAAAAAGTTCTTTCTGGAATTCCAGACAAAGATATTTTCTTTGGCTTTTATTGGACTTTACTTGGACCAATGTTTCCATATTGCCATACCTCTTTCATAAAGGGTGCAGGTCAATTAGAGGCAGTCCAAAACACCAATAGCAAAAGAGCTTTATATAATGTAACCCACAGGAGACATTAAGTTAATTAGTAAAGGTTCATCTGGGAGATCTGAAAAGATCAACTGCCCAAGTGTCATCTGCCAGGGTCGGCCTAAATGTAAACTTGAACCTACCTTACAGTAGAGATTGGCCCAGACGATGTTTCGATTTCCCTTAATTTCTGTGTTAAGCAGTTATGGAAATGGACTCAGTTCAATTTAAAGCAGCATTTGTCACGTTTTCGTTCTTCATGCTTTCTGAGCTGGTGATTCAGGAAGCCGGTGCAGGTCCAGGCATGCATTAGACTTAATGGATGTTTACACAAGGAGCAATGTCTTTGCACTTGAGGTATTCAAAAACAGATGAAATCAGAAAGAGGGCCTCAGTTGTGCTAAGGGAATTTGGATGCATATCTGCATCCTGTAAAAGCAGCCTAAGAAGCCAAAGCTGTAAGCTAGAGCTACTGTTTAGCCATATACTGGTACTTTAAGTGATGAAGGTGTTACTTTGACAACAATACTGCAGGTTTTGGCTCCCTTTCAGGACATGAGAAGATAATTCTCAGTGAACAGCTTGATGAACAGAGTGTAGCAGTAGATGAAGTTGCAAGATGAGTCCTGTGAAGTTACACAGGGATGGACTGTGATGTCTGCTTAGTTTCTGTAGACATTGGAAATACGACTGCTGTTTAGATGTCTGGACACTACAGTGTGGACTACCGGACAGGTGAATAAGTCATGGGCCACATAAAGTTAGTTAGGTCAGAAGTGTTCCTGAGGTGAGTTGACAGGAGTTACAGAAGCAAGTAAATAGCAGCACTTCCAGCGTATTGCTGGCTAGCTGTTTCTCTGTGCCCATACATATAGACTTCTAGTACAATGAACCTGGTTTTTTTTTTTAGGAATGAAGGAAGATATTTGTTGGGTGTTGGCTCTGACATTTGGCTTGAAGTCCTCAGGGCAGCCTTGGGAGAAACTTTTCTGAATTATGGGTTGTGTGATGAAGCCCATGTAACTCCTTAATACCTCATTTGTGATGGTGGAGAACACAGGGTAAACAACACAAAAGAAACAGAACTGTGACCTAATTCTTAAACTGATCTCCATGTCTGTTGTCACTGCATATCTTGATGGATAGACAAAAGCAGCTTTGTCCATTTTGGTTCTAATAAAGGAAATCACAATATAACATCTGTGTGGCTGCAGGAAAACTAGGCTTTGATTTCTAAATTTAGTTAGTTTGATACTTTTTCTTTAAAATTTAAAAAAAAGCAAGAGCAACAACCAAGAAGCATGTGGCATTTTATTCAAATTGTTCTAATTTTTTTTTTTGTGAAATTAATAACTTCATTGGTGATGAAAACACACATCAGTATGCGTTAGATCAGTTTTCTGATCAAAGTATTAATTGAATAATTGCTAGTGAATGCACATTAATTTTTCAAGCAAACATTATGCTTCCCTTCTACCTTATTCACAGTGTAAAGTAAAACAATGTGTGGATGAGAAGTTTGATTGTGGTGTCTATTCCTTGCTCAACTAATTTTGGTTCAAAAATGAGAATTGTATTGCCACTTCATTAACTACCATCCATATGTCACTGCAGAGCACAAACAGATCAAGCTTTTTGTAATAGTTTAAAATGTTTCCATCCGGTTAACTCTATTCTTTTCTTTTAATTTTTTTTTTCTGCTGAAATCCAGGTGTCCTTATCCTGAGAAGCCAGAAGTAGCTGTTCAGTGCAGACATATCTGGCTCACACTCACCCTTCTGTCTGTATGTCTGTAGCACAACCCCCTCCTCTCCCATGCACAGTCCATCCACACTCAGCAGCAAATACAAAGTCTGTAGTGAAAAATTACCTGAAGCTTTAAAAGCTTTAAAAACTACCCTGCACCCTTGAAAGAGATCAGGAGTCACTGAGAGTTTTGTCAATGCATCAGGCTGTTCTTAGTGGAAAGGAATTTGTTCAATGAAGCTATCTGTGAAGATCGTTTCCTAGGATAATTTCTCAGGGCTGCCCCTGTTCCCAGGGAAAGGCAAATTCCCTGTCACCTACATAATCCTCAGTAGTCTCTGCCAATCTTATTTGGGCCAAAAGTCTTTAAAATGTATTTGCAGGGCCTAACCTGGTCCTTTTCCCAAGGAGTATGTGTTCATGTACCCAGTAGTGCTATTATTTTTATCAAGATAGTACTACCACAGTTGCATCTCAAGTCTTTTCCTCACTCCACATACCTGATTCAGGATTTAACCATTTGCATTAATTGCTTATATTAACACACTAAGCAGAATCCTTAATGAAGTGTTAAATAGATCCTTATGGCATGTTACACTTTACTGTGATAAAAAAGATAAAGTAATAAAGATTTATGATTAAAATAATAAAAATATCAAAAATTAAATATCTAAAGGCTGGGTGTCGGGAGGTTGGGACATCCCTTTTTTCTATAGTAGCTAGCAACAGGACAAGGGGTAATGGGATGAAGCTGGAACACAAAAAGTTCCACTTAAGTATAAGAAAAAACTATTTCACTGTGAGAGTGATGGAGCAGTGGAACAGGCTGCCCAGAGGGGTTGTGGAGTCTCCTTCCTTGGAGATCTTCAAGACCCACCTGGACATGTTCCTATGTGACCTGATCTAGGTGACCCTGCTTCTGCAGGGGGGTTGGACTAGATGATCTCTAAAGGTCCTTTCCAACCCCTACCATTCTATGATGTTAGTAAGTAATTTGGGGAAGATAAGATGCCACAGCCTACAGATGCCTGATTTGCAAATCATCCTTTTATATCCTACTCTAATTTTATCTTTCAATGTCTTTCAAGATTGATCTTATAATTTTTCAAATTTTACTATTAACTTTTTTTTTTGAAGTTTTATCTTTTATTTATCATTTCCAAATGGATCCCTACAGACACTCCAAGTCTTCAAAATCATGCTCTTACGTCCTCCACGTCCCAATTCCTTCAAAATGGTAAGAGTGTTTTTATATAACACAGACACTTCCCTTTAAAAAAAAGTTTGTTACAAGAGAATAGACTTCAGGATCAAGGGAATTAGGTAAGCTGTGCAATTACCAGAAAACACATGCTTCAGTGAAACTGGAAAGCACCATCTGGGACGTTTCAGACTGTAACAGTTCTGCAAAAATCCACTTGTTGAAAGAAACAGACACTGCAAGGACATTTAATCATCTCACTTTCTTATATAAAAGGAAATCCCTACACTCCTTTAGAATATCAGCTTTAGGTATAATTAGCCCGGTGATGATAATGTGCTTCACAAAGGTGGTGGTTTTTTTTTTTTTTTGAAACATTTTAAGTATCTGAGAAACACATTTATCAGCTGTTGTTATCTCTTGTCACCATCACCTAGTGATTTCAGTAAAATGGACCGGAACAGACAATTTCACCTTAGCTACCCTCATCACACACTAATCAGGTCAGCCCAGTTCTCCCCTGCACTGTTTTTTTTTTTCTTTGAAAATACAGTCAATCAGTCTGCATCTTAAACTACAAGTACCAGGCTTTACTCAGCCAGATACATCTATGCCCAGCTTCAATTTTCTTCTGGTACAAAAAAGACTAGTAAAATCTCTGACTTTGATACTGCATCAGGAATTTAGTATATTCATTTTAGCCTTAGCATTTCTTTCTTGCTTGGGTAGAAAACAGTAGGTCTTGAAATACTTGTTTCATGGGCCAATTGTTCCTAAGGTCTGGAGCCCTAAGTGCTATGATGGTGCTGTTTACTTTAATTGCCACATAATGTATACCAGGAGCTGAGTATGCACAGGTATTTGAGAGGGTAGCTGTAGCAAGAGGCCTATTCTGAAAACACTGAAGCTTATACAACATGAGTTCTTATACTACACCAAAGGCAAAAGTGATCTAAAGTGGATTCAGAAGTTATATGAATGTTGGACTCTCCTAACAAGACACACATACAGGTAATTATGACACTGTTCAAACACAGAATCATAGAATGGTTTGGGTTGGAAGGGATCTTAAAGATCATATAGTTCCAACCCCTTACCATGGGCAGGGTCACCTTCCACTAGTTCAGATTACCCCAAACCCCATCAAACCTGGCCTTGAAAGACCACATGGCTCTGTGAAAAGCTTATTTTGTGGACATCTATACTGTTATAGTGGCAAAACTTCTGAGGGCAGAGACATTAGCCAACCTGTTTTTTTACTCACAGATTATCAATATCCTTCCAGAAAATATTTCTTCGGATGTCAAAAATGGTTCACAGAGTAAGTTGTGATCCTTGCACTCATGTATTGTGCTTTTGGATATCTGGATGTGGTGCAGGTAAAACAGTTGGTCTTCTTTGGAGATCTGTTTGTTCTAAAAGTCTTCAAAACTTGAACTGTGGTGGTATAAGTTAACCACTGACAAAACTAACCTAACCAGTACTTAACTGGTACAGAGGAAGCCTCTACAACAGATACAGGCTTGCTGACAAGACCGTTGTCTTGTTCCTCTGAACAAACATCTAGACCAGTCTATGAAGACACGAGAACCTGTTTGAAATGTTTGGAGGGTATCTATAGATACTCCTGTGCTCTCTGGCATCTCTGCTCTAACAGCTCCTTTAATACAAAATTTGCTCTGACATGATGGTGGTTAATTGTGATGTGGCTACCAGCTGCATCCACGTCAGAAGTGGTTTGAGTATCAGCAAAGAAATGCCAAGATGCTTGTTGCTTAAATCTCATTCAGTCAATATAAAGCGAAATATAAAATTTCTATTGCATTGTTGTGTATTAAGGACAGTAGCTGGCATGTTTACTGATATTTTTTAGTAGCTGAACATAAAATGGAACTTACACAACCAGTTCAGGCAGCCTGGCTCCTTCTTTTCAGGTGTGAAATGTGAATCAAAAGCATATGAGCAGCTACAGCAAAGGCAACTTGTTACACAATGCTTATCTTTGTTACAAGTGCAAGCCAGTCTTACTGGAACCTGAAATTTTACCATCTATATGACCTTAATCAAACCAACAGATGTTAATCAGCTGGCACTGCTTTGTTCCTGTGGAGTGCTATGTGCTGCTTCTGTGGAAAAGGACTTAAAATAGAAAGCAAAGATCAGATGACCTAAGCTCTAGCCTCTAGGACCAGATGATTAAGTACACTGGTGCTGCTTGTATGCGCGTCCCTTACAAAATATTCAGAAATTAATGTATCTCCCTTCTACTTATCACACAAAAGCACAAGTCCTACTCTAAAATTTATTCTGTTTCTAAGCAAGGCTTGTTTTACCAATGCACGTAGAACTGAACTCTTCTTAAGAAATGAATAAATATTGAGTATTTTAAGTCAAAGGAGTAATGTTACCTTTTTGAAAAACAGATTCAACTTTAACTACTCTACATCACTGAAAGAGAAAAAAAATTAATAAAAAAATCTTGTTTTGGCAAAAGAGGAATCTGTGTGTCAGAATAGGAGATTACAGAAGAGTCCCTCTTTTTGGCAATTGTGATAATTTCCCCTTTCAAAAGAATATCTTTTTCTGCCACTTTTTATTTTTGTTTCTGAATTTTGTGCACCATTATTTCTTGTTATATAAAAAGAGACAGAAGAGTGAGGTGTGACCTGATTAAAGAGTCCTGACTCAGCAGAGTGCATGCAAGCCACTTCAGTCATTAATTATCACAAGACTAAACTAGTCCATTACTTGCTTGCAAACAAGAGAAAAAATAAGAGGAATCATGGATAAAAAGGAGATGCAGTTTAAAAATGCATTTATAGCACAACTGAGGTAATGGAATGAAGCTGGAACACAAAAAGTTCCACTTAAATGTAAGAAACAACCATTTCACTGTGAGGCTGAGGGAGCAGTGGAACAGGCTGCCCAGAGGGGTTGTGGAGTCTCCTTCCTTGGAGATCTTCAAGACCCACCTGGACATGTTCCGATGCGACCTGATCTAGGTGAACCTGCTTCTGCAGGGGATTGGACTAGATGATCTGTAAAGGTCCCTTCCAATCCCTACCATTCTATGATTCTATGATCATTCATTTGACAGTTCACATGAGAGAATTGTGAATGGTTGAGGTTAGAGACTGAGTTAGGACATACCTTCCACGGCTTTTTCCTGTTTCAGCTGTAGTGATGACATCTGACAGATTTGACACTAGTGGTTCTGTTGTCCCAACATCCAGCTTTAAAGTGGTCTTTCTTATTGATCTCTGGAAACTTCATGGACTTGTGAGAAATGAATCATGTCTTGGGCTACTCCAGGCTCCCTTGCACAAGGAGGGTATGTAGGAAACAAACATCCACAAAACAGGATAGAGAGTTCAAAAATAAGTTTGTTATGTATGTGACTGAACCCCCAAGGCCATGGTGCCAATCGCATTCTAAAAAGCTGTGTGAAGATGTGAGGAGTATTAGGACAGCCTAACAGTCACAGAAGTTAAATCAATATTAGGTCATGTCTACCTTCAGTGTATTTTAAGGACCTATTCTGTATCAACTTCAGTATTTGGTGTACTAAAAAAGGATAGGGTATGTCTGCCCCTAGCGAGAATGACCAGAGGGTAGTTTAGTGCTAGTGAGGCTTAATGTTTCAAATTTGACATAAGAGCTCAGAATTTGCAGGAACTCAGGGGAATCTGTGGTAGAAGACTTCTTGCCAGAAGGACAAGTCTTAAATGGAAATTTGATGGAGGTGGCTATGACAGAATCCCAAGACACTGCACCTAGTCTGTGCTGATCATTACTGCATGTACTGATTTGGGCTAGGATGGAGTTATTCTTATGCGTAGTAATTTGTATGGTGCTGTGTTTTGTATTTGTGTTGAAAATAGTGTTGGTCATATAGAGATCTTTTAGCTGTTGGTGAACAGCACTTACACCACATCAAAGCATTTTCTGCTCCTCACCTTGCCCTGACAGCAAGAAGGTTGGGGGTGCACAAGAAGCTGGGAGCAGATACAGTCCAGACAGTTGACTCCAACTGACCAAAGGGATATCTGTCTAATGTGGTGCTCTGCAATAAAAACTGGAGAAAGTCGAGAAAGAGGGAAAGTTCAGAGTTATGCTCTTCTCAATTGCTATACATGATGGAGCCTTGCTTTCTTTGAAATGACTAAATGCCTGCTTGCTGATGGGAATTAGTGAATTAATTCCTTATTTTGCTTTGCTTGCATGCATAGCTTTTGTTTTATCTATTAAATTGTTTTTATCTCAGCCCACAAGTTTCTGCACTTTAACATTTTCAGCTCTTTCTTCCATGCCATGGTGGGTGGATGAGCAGCTGCATGGGGCTGAGCTGCCCACCAGGGTTAACCGACCCCACCTCATGGACTTCAGCAATTATAATCAAACATGAGTCAGGTAGAAAACTTCTCAATCAATAATCAGAGTAGCTAATAAAATTTATCATCAAATCTTGCTTAGGATCACAGGACTAGAAATGACTAAAACCCTGTAGCTGCTTCCACCTGCATAACTAGGAAATTTCACAAGAGTACCCATTTCTACAAATGCTGCCCTTTCACCACAGCATCTTTAAAAGGCTGACAAGTTTGTCCTGAGGTAACACACTGATAGGAAACACTGAAAGGAAAGCCCAACACTGGAAAAGTGAACTCACAAGTAGTCTGTGTGGACAGAGTGGCAATCCTCTCTTACATCCAGCAGTATGTTACCTCTGTATGAATTCAAGTACTTGACCAGTAAATCTAAATTAGAATCCTTTTTGACTAACCCTTGCTATGTAACCAATGGGGAAAGATTTCCAGCATGTACCCTTCATGCACCTTATGAGCAACCTAATACTTTATATGCCTAATGTGAGGTATCATTATATTTTTTAAGACTAGAGAAAATAGAAATATTGTCAAATATTATTTTCAAGCATTGAACACAATTTTCTTGAATACCATGAATGCATCTTCTGGAAAAAAACCCCTATAAAAGGGAGTTTTGTAAAACTGGGTTAAGTGGGAATCTCTGAGCTTTGTATAGTTTTAGGAGAAAGTAAAATGTTAGCTTACCTGTTGTGTCAGTTTTGCTCTTCTGGATGCAATATCCCATCTAGACCTCTGAAGCACTACTGGGTAACAAGTACACTTAGCATTGTTGGGGTATCTGACATTGACAACCCACCACTTGATTTGTAATTAGACCAGCAGAATTAAAGGATAGGATGTTGCTGGGGGCCATTCTTATGATTCAGACTTGAGACAAAAAAGTTTTGCCTGTGCAGGCACCGTTAGTGGCTGAACAAGCACAGTCATTTCTGGAAATTGCCATTCTTACTAAATTATCTAACCACCACATGAGCACGTGAGTCAGGTTCTTTTGTTTGCATATTTATGGTTTAATGTCATTTATGGTATCAAAGTATTTGACTTGTCAAACTAACTTAATGGAAAATTAACAGAGGTTCCAGCTCTTTCTGTGGCTCTGCCTCTACAGTATGAACAACTTGGTGTAAACCACAGCAAACAACCACTAGTCACTTCTAATTATAGAACGTAGACATTTAAGTTGCAGAAATTCTGCATCTTGTGGTGCTGCCTGGAACACAGAGCCATGATTTGTGGGACAATTCCAGAGAAAATTCAAGATTTTGGATATACCACTGTACATATTATTTGAGAGTTAGTCCAGGGGAAGAATAAAAAACTGAGATGATTGCAGCCCTCCAACCCCTAAGTCTGTCTCTTCTGTCATATGTCTTAAAAAAACCCCAAGAAGTGAGAATATGAGGAAACAGCATGCTTGGCAGTCCCATAGATTCTCCTATGATGTATTTTAGATTTTAGATTTTAGATATGGTTCAGTGCTAGGAGATCACATCTTTTATTTGTGTTCTAATGATTATTTTGGTTCCCTCCTGTACATATGTTTTAGCATCCTCGTTTCTATCCCATTTGTATGCATTCAATTTACAGATTTTAAAATAAAAACAATAAATAAAACTGTAATAAACTCTGAATGAGATATAATATATAAATAGAGGTTGATTTGTTTGCCTTCTTTGTAATATGTGTAAAGATTTGTCAGAAATCCTTTTTACATCAGTCATTTAGATCCAGTCTTATTTTTTGTTAAAGAAAAGAAGAAACCTAACAGTTATTTTGATGTCTACAAACAGACTTGGATAACAGGATAAACTGGAAGTGTATTTTTATTAAGATGATGCAAATAAAATCTGAGTTTTGAATTAACAACTTGAAGCAGAGAAAACAAAAAGGAAATGCTTGTGAGAAAAAGCTTTTAAAAAAGAAATCCTCATCCCTTCAGTTCACATCTGAAAAAATTAGCTAGAATAGTAATAAGAACATTTCAGTGAATGACAAATTAATTTTGACTTACAACACTTAAATATCTTTTTCTCCTCGCTTTTTATATTCAATCCTCTAGCCACTCTAGTTCACACTAAAGTCAGTGGAAAATTAGTTTTTAGTCCACACTAAAGTGATGAAGTAAATCAAGTACAACAGTCTCTGGAGTAGTGCAATTTTTGTCCAAATTTCTTGTTAGTGTTAAGATGTCTATCAATTGATCTGGCAATTGAAGGCCGAGATAGTGTTGGTGATTCTTGCTTGAATTGTCTTCAGCTCAGCTGGACTTTTTAAACAGATCTTTTTCCTGTTTGTTTTTTTCTCTTCATTGTGTGGGTTGGTGCCTAGAGGCTCACCATGAAAGATCCTACAGAGATCTGACCCTTATTTCTCACAAAGACCTTGCACATTCATGCACACTACAATAACTATTTATCTTTCACAATGAATCCTGCTGAAGCACAAATAGATGCGAAAGAAAACTTAAAACCAAGATCCCTTATAATAATAATGGAAATTAATAATTACAGGAATTAGATGCAGACATATTTTGCAGAATCAACCTACGTGACTCCAGTGTTCACCCGCAGAGTAGAAAAGGTGAGCTCCAGTGCAGCCAGAATGTAAGAGTTGGAATGATGCAATCCAGAACTGTTCCTATGGTAATCCTGAATATGTAACAAATCGTTTTAGCCAGTTGTTCTGTGAATTAACAGCTGGCAATGGATTAATGGAATATTTATCAATCCTTATTTCAAGTCATTTCTGTTCTTTCTGTGCAGGCTGAAAACAAGGGCATTCAGATAGCCCATTTACTGAACTTTGCCACATAGAGACATATTGCTTCTCTCTCCTATGATGAAAAAAGCATTCTACATCCTATATATTATTTCCAACTACTGACAAAAAGGCAGGTAACTGTGTTGGCAATTTCATAGACTCACTTCAAATAGTAACATAAGCATGTGCAGGGTGAAAGTGAATCTAGCTTTGGAGGGAATACAGATCCCCAGTAATTTTCTCACTATTCAACTTACTATCTTGACATGTCACAGGTCTAAAAGTATAGCTTTATTTCTCTGTACCAAGACTTGCTACTGTTTTAGGGCTATCCTAGCAGCAACCTGCTTCATACTTGAGTAGCTTCCTTAACCAATATTGGGAACTGTCTCAGTTTTCTAACATTAAGGTGGAAAGTCTCAGCCCAGAGAAGATTGTTTCCTTTTTCAGTAAAGTGGGACTTCAGAGACAAGAAGAATTGCTGGGTGGCTTTCTTCCTTTACTTCTACAAAGAACAGAAGAGAAATTTTGGTTCTAGATGTACAATGGTGGGTAAATGGGCTGGAAAAGATGACAAGGGAAGGGTACTTTCCAACCGCATCTAAGCCAGCTATGCCAACATTAAATTTAGAAGGGAAAAAGAATGTGGAAAATTGCAGCAATTTAAAGCCCAGTATTTTAGTGCAAGTCCAGGGGGACAGCGGGAGTGTAGTGACATTTATCAATAGCTACAATATTGACTTCTAACAAAAAGAAAAGGAACAATCTGCTCTCTGGCCTTGGCATGATAATTTGCCTCTTACCTTCTGCATTTTCATATATTAGTTTGAAAAGCAGAGGAACAAAACAATCAGCAACAGATGTTCCATACAATCAGTGTGGTACATGAATTCAGTTAGCATGCAAATTGTCATCCCTGGGCTGTTCATGTGGACTGCTGGGAAAACAGGCAGCCTGCTTTGCAAAAACAGATAGAGGGGCTATGATTAAAATGTCTGGATTCAATCACATGTTTAATCACCCTCTCCTTTTTTTTTTTAATCTCAGATACAATGACTGGTAGCTATTATGACAAAAATTTGAAAATGTGCATGACACACAGTGGCATCCAGGAGCCTGATAGGTGGTCTGCGCTTGATCAAAGTGATCAAAGCTTTATCCTGTGTTTCCCTCTGTTCTACTATACCACAACTTTAAATGCACAAAATATGATTTACAGGAGGATGTTCAATACTTTTGTTCTTAGGCTGGAGTGTTATAAACTGAATCTCAGTTTTTTCAATGAAATCAATAAATTATGTTTCTTCTCCTTTAAGAGTAACAACAGAAGACTGTTATCTACTCAGAAATGGGTTCTCAGGGACAATACAAGGGAAGAGAGATTTCTAACCTGCCTCACGTAAATGGTGACTGAATCCTAAGACAAATTTTGCTGTGTCCCCAAAAAACTTACTCAAACCATTCTGAAACTGAAGGGTCAGATAACAGTTCTCACTGCACCACTTCGGTATACTCTGTCTAGTTGTGGATAGATGACAGAAGGGCAGGAAAAAGTAGTAGGAAAAATTATATTCTTTATTTCTTTTTTTAAAACCTAAGAAGTGGGTTAGTTAAAATTTTTGGCAAGCTATTTATATTGTTTATTCAATGAGTGAGATGCCAAAAAAGAGAGCAGCCTCTGAGGGATAGACTGGAAATTTTACTCACTCTGATAAGTGTTTGCTTGTATGACGTGTTCTGCTGGTTTCAAAGGGACTATTTTTGGGAGTTGCATAACATAACTCAAAATTAACCCAAATTGTCTTGAAAAGGAAAATTGCCAAATTGACTGAAGACTGTTTACAGGACACTGTAAATTAGGAATCAACCTAAATGGCAAAATATCCAGGAAAGGGAAATTCTCTAATGGACTAATCTGAGGATCAGATACTGTACAGTATCTTAGTGACAAAGAAATAAAAGCAAAACTCATTTTCAAGGGAATTCCAGGACACTACCAGATGGAGACTATTTAGAAATAAGTGCAAGATCAGTAGAATTTCTCTAGAGAAAATTATTAACCTGATCTAAAAGGTTTAATATAGGATCTGACTATAGGATTATAGAAACCTAGGTAGCAAAAATACCAGGAAAGAGAACTAAAGGGAAAGGAGATGACTCCATATCTGACGAAGCCTACACAAGTTAACATGAGATCATGACACTTATTGCTCAGTCCAGATTTAGAAATTTTCATATTTGAGAAGATGAGTAAGGATTAACAGTTTTGAGAAACAATGAGTATCTGAGATCACCATCATTGAGGCTGTGTGCTGGCCTTGATTACCTCTGGCTTTTACTGAAACTCCGTTACATAGGCAAAGGGGCAGGAGGAGTACAATGAATTTAACTTTCAGAAAATGAAGCTGGATGGATAGGTTTTGAGAGGCTTTCTCAAGCAGAATATCTGTTAACTCCTGTGTCCTTTCAATGAGCCTAAATCAACCCAGCCTCTCCTTGGAGTACCAAAACTATACCCATGCGTCTTCCATTATAGAACATAAGTGACAGAAAATTTTAAACACAAGGTGAAGAAGAGAGAAATGGTAAATAAATAAGAAAAGATATGCTAGCTAGATGTGCTATGACACAGCTGATGTGCTATAAAGACAGTATTCACTCTGGTCTTGTGTAACAGGTCTGTTGGCAATGGGAGGTTCATGTTGGTACTTAGAAATGAAAGGCAGTAGCTGAGCTATTTACATTAAGAAGAAAGACCGAGTGCCATAACAAGAAAGGTAGCATATGCCAGTGGATCAGATGCAATTTGTATATTTTAACATTGAAACATTCTGTCCTGATTAAAGTTTAATTGGCCAAAACACTGACTCTGCAGACTTCATGTCTACAATGAACACAAATATTTAAAATGAACAGTTCTTGATTAAAACAGTGACTGTGTACTAGGACTAATAGCACTAATATTTAAACAAAAAGGAAAGGAATGAAAGTATAAAATATTCCCAAGTTACCCAAATAAAAGTGCTGGGGTAATGACTCTGAAGCTGGTCACTTTAAGTTATAAAATCACTTCATTTCTTTATTAAAACAAAGAGAAATTAAGCATTCATTCCTTTTGGTTTTAAATTAGTTGGTCAACTGGCCTTGTTTTTGAAAACTAGCTCTAAACTTATTTTTTGTTCTTTTCATTTGTTAGGAAATTTCTGTAGCTGCCTGGCTTCTCCAATATTAGAGGATACATAGCTGGATAGCAAAACTGAAGAAAGAAATCACAGTTAGCTGCTGGAAATTAGTCTGTAGAAGAAGTTTCAATAAATGACTTTCACTACTTCCAAACATAGCTTTTAAAAGTTCTTTATTGTTCATTTACTCACATGAGTAACAATGTTTTTCTAGTCCGGCCTTTAGAATAAGGAATTTTGGACAACATGGTGGAAGATAGAGACAGAAGGCTAGTAGAGAAGCTAACAGCTATTCCTCATAAAAGCTAATAAATTTTTCAAGTCTTTCCATATGTATCCATCAAGGAATATGTTAGTAGCCTTTTTCCCCTAAAAGTTGCAATACAGGACTTTGCAGTTCTTCCCACAGGTCCAGAAAATGATGCTATCTATGTTCTATTTTGAGGCTTAATCACAAAAATTAGTCATGATATTAATTTCAGATGAAATGTGACATTTACTATCCTTTTTCCAGAAGAATTACTCATTTTGAAGGAGTAGGTCTCATGTTCTGTTGGGTCTCTGAAATACATGGCTATTGACCTGGAGTGCAGATGTCACTGAACTAGCTCTTAGCAGTGTAATTAAAAAGTGAGCTAACTTACTCAAGAATTTAATACATAAAAGACAAAAGTTGTTTCCTGGATATTTCATTAGAAAAGACCTAGTAAGGGAGAAACATTGCAGCCTACCAAGCATTGCACCATAATGAGTCAAAGGCAATAGATCTTCCTTACAGCTGCTAATCCTTTGATTCTTTTACATCTTAATTATTGGCAAAGCACATGACACAATAACAATAGCAATCACACTATGGGAATAGAAAACGATTCCTCTCTCTGCTGGGCCAAGAAATCTTGCTGCTAGTTTTAAATGAAATACATTGGGCAGTCATATATTATTCTAAGCTGTGTCTTCTAGTTTAGGTAGAGAAAAAGAAGTAAATACTCATCTATGCAAAAGGAAGATTGGAAAGTAGGGAAAAAACCCTATACAACCCAGGAACTTGCAAATGCATAAAACCAAAAAAACCCCAAATAAAAATCTTTCGACAAAGCCCAATTCTGACATTTCCATTGTTTATAATAATTTAAAATAAAAGAAGATGTTCACACATTCTCCATTGTTACAATAAAATGGCAACAACTCATTTTCAAACACCATGGAATTGTAAAGCTTTTACGGTAACCATTTCATCTTCAAAAAAAATCAAACCCTCAAAATCATTGTAGAAAGAAATTTTTGGTAAAAGTTTTATTTGACAACTACTGAACAAAAATGCTTTGCCATGAGACACTACCATCTCTTTACTGTATTAAATATACAGTACTGTGTTTTTCTTAGAAGATTTTTCCTTTAACAAGGCAGATGGAGGAGCTTACATATACAACAAACCCTTTTACCGCAAAATGTGTACAAGACACGGTGTAGAAGCTGCATAAAGACTCTCTCTCTGAGTGCTGCTCAGAAACAAGTGATAGAGTTATATTTGCTTCACTCTTGTGGCAGTGGATGTAAAACTCACTTGTCAGAGGAGACCCATTTGAGAAATTTTAAACACATTCCAAAGCTTGAGATTATTTCTAACACAGATAGGCATTTCTGTGTGAAATCTAGTGTTGTTGTTGCCTGTGCTATGGAAAATCCTTCCTTATGGGCTTGACCAACTGATGGACCACAGCTGGATTGGAAGTGAACTTCTGGACCATCTTGCTTGCTCAGTCATGCCTTTCAACACTTCCTGAAATAAATGTTATTTTAATGTAGGTCTGATCTCAGAGATTTGTAATCTGCAACCAAATTCAGTTAGTAATAAACATAAATCCTCTTCTTGAACAATATTATTTAAAGATATATTATGTAAATAGTATATTTTAATCACTAAATTGAAATTATCTACAGGCATTTTTGCCCTTAGCAGCAATACCTACAGTAATAATGCAACTTTCCAAAGATACATTTTTAAAAATGTATTGTAGTGTTTAGAAAGTTAGCTGTTATGGATAAGATTTCTTGGGAATGATTGTTCTATTACATCTTGGAAATCTGCACCAAGAAGATAAAAACTGGAAAGGAAAAAAAAGAAGAGGAAAAGGAATAAGAAAATATAAAAAGAGAAGAGAGAATAAAGTAAAGAGGAGAGGAGAGGAGAGGAGAGGAGAGGAGAGGAGAGGAGAGGAGAGGAGAGGAGAGATGAGAGGAATTGTTACACATCATCAGTCTGCTAGGGTTAATTTTGGAGTGACTGATGACAGAGTTTATTGATTGTCAATTTAAGGCCAAATTCTCTGTTGAAGGAAATGGATGAAACTTCACTGATGCCACTGGAGCACTAATCACTTCAGTCAGCAGAGGGAACAGGCCTTTATCTCATGTGATTCTTTTAACAAGCACGTGTAACATGTTTTTTTAAAGGGAATTAAAATTCTAAACAGAGCAGCCATTTTAATTCCTGTCCTTGTAATGTTTAAGAACCTATAAAAGCTGTTCCATGGAGAAATAGGAGTGAATATTGCTAGGTCCCTATTTAATATTGTATGCTAAGAAGTGTTCAAGAGGGATATGAACATTTGATTTGATTAATTTATTAGAGACATGTATTTCCACTATGACTTTTGTAAAGACTCTTCTGCCAATGGATCTGTACACTGTTCTTAGCACATTGTCATACATTTCAGAGTCATTTCACATTCCTTCCTTTTTTCTTGCCACTACATCCCAGCTAGGAAGGTGTGTTTTATCAGAGAAGCATAATGATAGAGATAAGGCAAGAAGTGGAATTCAAGCTGATATTCTTGGCTGTGTTTATTAGTATGGTCTCCACTTCAGCACTCCTGGGGTTATTGGGGTGGGAGGGATATGGAAGAGGAAAATGGAAACAAATTGATATTGGATATGGTGTGTGAATGAGGCAAGAAAAGAGATATATACTGGGTGCAGGAGAGTCCAAAAAGTTGAGAAGATCCCATCTTCAATGACAAAATGAGGTCAACATGTCATCCCCGAATAATGGAACAGAGTAGGATGGAGTGTTACTGTGCAAATCAAAGGATATTGTTCCTTCACAAGCAATTGCAAAAGCAACTCTGTAAATTAAGATGGTCTTCTCCTTACAGATTATACAGTTACCTGTACTCATTTTGTCTATAGTAATTTTGTCATCTGAACTAAAGAGGCAAGAAAATGAAGCAATGCAATACTACTTTAAAATTCCTTCCAATACACAAATGTTTGGATTTTAAAATTAGAGCACATCACTGTTCTTTAGCAAAGACGGGTATCATGACCACAAATAATTATGTCAGGTCTGAACTGCCGTGCTTCTGACTTTGAAGTCAGAAGAAGTTAAAAAAAACAGCAAAGTACCTATCTGTTGAAAAAATACACTATTTCTGGGTACAACATGGAAAATCATGAAGAAAACAGAAGACTAATAAAGTAATAGACATGCTGAATAAATATATCTGAAAGAGGGGAAACAAAAGTAGAAGCCTAGTTTTGGTGGTTAGAAGCAGCAAAGAGTAATGATTGTGCAAGTGATGTGGATCCTACTTGCAGAGGTCTTGCTCCTAGAGGTTGGCTGTGCTTGTCTATTGTTGCATTTCTGGCATCGCATGAGATCTATCTGTCCCACCACAGCACATTGTCTAGCAGTCCAGAACCAGAAGAAGAGGTGTCTAGAAGCTGTACTGCACTCTTTCTTCACAGTGCTATTTCTCTTTGTGCTGTCAGTGAGAGGTAGAAATTACAGCAGATCAGTCTCTGCAGTGGGAAAGGGCTAGCACACAGTAGTCTTGAATAAAGAGAATACAAAACGTATTACTGAAACCCTCTTTAAGTGCAATTTTTAGATGTTGACTCTAGCTTTGACTTTTATTGTTGTCTACTCTGCAGTTGCTCTTGCATCCAGGAGCTGGAGCAGACATAAGCAAACACACAGCATGTGGGCAGCACTCATGTCATCCGCGAGAAACCATAGCTGGGAATCAGTTCAACTGACAGCATCAGCCCTACTCTTCTCAGTAGTTGCTCCCTGACCACTTGCAGGGGCAAGCTTGCTGTATCCCCTAAGACACAAATACAGACTGGGTCCTTCTACCACCATGTACAAGGACTCCTATATTCTCATCAGCTCAGTATAGACCACATGATTTTAATTATTTGCTTAGTAGTAGAAGGGGAAAGTTCAGATTTCCATCTCCTTATGCTGTCCAGCAAAATCAAGTTAAAGATAAGCTTTTGCTTTCTCTTACTGTCATAGTATCAAATATTATATTTGCACAAGGCTGGTTTACTGTTTGCCATATCTCTCAAGTATGTCTCAAGTATGTATTGTGTTT
Organism: Colius striatus; assembly: GCF_028858725.1. NCBI lineage: Eukaryota > Metazoa > Chordata > Aves > Coliiformes > Coliidae > Colius > Colius striatus. Next base: position 63,249,484 of record NC_084762.1, read on the forward strand.
ACTGCATTGCTTCCAAAGTTCATTGTGTAGGTCATCTTCCTCTTTTGCTTCCTACCTGTTTTGAAGAGACTTGGGTAGGCTTCTTTCAGCACTTGTAATATGTTAATGACACAGAAACATTTGCAAACAGAGCTTCCCTGAGAAGTGGCTAAGGGAAACTGGGGTTGTTTAGCCAGGAGAAAAGGCAGCTCAGAGGAGATTTTATCATTCTCAACTGCCTGAAGAGGGTTATAGTGAGGTGAGTCTCTTCTTCCAAGTAACAAATGGTAGAACAAGAGGAAAGAGCCTCAAGTTACCCTAGGGGAGGTTTAGATTGGATATTAGGAAAAGTTTCTTCACCAAAAAGGTTATTAAGCACTAGAATGGGCTGCCCAGGGAGGTGGTGTAGACATCATCCCTGGAAATATTTAAAAGATGTGAAGATGAGATGCTTAGGGACATAGTTTAGTGGTGGGCTTGGCAGTTTTAGGTTAATGGTTGGACTTGATGACATTAAAGATCTTTTCCAAACAAAACAATTCTGTGATTCTGTGATCTATAGTACCAAATCTAGAAAACAGCATGTAATTAGCACTCTTCCTGGTTTCACTCATCCTCCTGACTTGACTCTCCCTTACATTATATCTTGACCAAAACCCACCTTATGCCACTAGCTTTAAATCCTAGTAGCACATGAGATCTTTGGTCAATTTATATCTCAGGTAACATGAAGCCCTCTGAACTCAGCACAAGTTTCTTCAAGATCCACTGCACAATGCTACCATTAAGACTAGCGTAGTGGCTGGTATTTTAGGCTAGCTATTTCTGTTTTAGAAGTATTTACAAGAAAGTTATCAACTCTAAAGTGTTGGAAAATCTTGGCTTCTTTCAGAGTCAAATGGATTTCATGGCAAAAGTTCAAAATTTATAGTGCAAGATCCCAGGAGATTTATAAATATATAACTTAACTGTTTGTTCCTGATCTGTTAGAGGCTTGCTTGTAGTGCATCTCTGAGGCAGATTAGAACAGCTTAAAAGTCATTGTTTCTTTTAAATGAAGTTTGAGAGTCTCAGGACACTATAAAAGGGACACAGGCTGTCACAAAGCAAAAATCCCTTCCAAATTTGACAACTGCATAGCGATTTAAAACATTAGCTTAATTGATCTGCAATGGGGAAGAAGTGAATTAATTTATCAGTTTTTGTTCATTAGTAATTGATTATTTATGCACTTAGAGTATCATTATTTAAGTAACAGCAGTTTAAATAATGATAACTGCAATTCATTTGGTTGCAAACTGTGACTAAATATTTCTTCCAGTATACAGAGACTGGCTAATTTTTCTGGTATTAGGGAGCTATTTCCTCTTTTCTTATGCACTGAAACATGTGTCAAAAGCTTATATAATCAATCTTTCATTTTCTGCAAAATAAGTACTTTAAATTCCAGATCCTTAAAAAAGACAAGACAAAAAAAAATTATTGGTGTTGGCTTTTTGTATTTCAATTAAGCAGTAAAACAGTGTTCAAGGGAACAATGTGATACCACTTCCTTCAATTGCTTGTTGCATTTCTGTAGTTGGCCATCTCTTTCTTCACATTTTACCTCCATGATCACTTATCTTGTTTACGATGCAGTCAAAACTACCTTGCTTCTTTTTGCATCTTTTAAAGTGTGTGATGATATGCTCCAAACAGGGATTTAAATGGAAAACATTCACTAATTGACCTGTTACAAGCTTCCTCCTCGGCTTCCCTTAGTCTGGAGACTAAAGGGCAGAGTGCATCTTAAAGAGCAGAGTTTTTATGATGTGCTAAATCAGCATTTGGCAAATGGGGCTCTTACTCTGTGTATGCGATATGAAAGGTCCCAATACAGCACCACGGATGATTTATATCATTACTCTATAGACAACAACAACTTCTTACCATAAAGCAGGAATGTGATCTCTGCTGAAAGTTCCAAAATTTATCTCATCTGGATGCCCATGGGCTGTCAATCAGACTCCTTTTTCCTTTTAAACATTTATTAGCAGAGTTTGTGAATATAGCAAAAAGTTTACGGTACACTTGGTCTGCTAGTAGTATTAGGTCAGTGAGCATGCAGATTCACAGAAAAATACAGAAATACAGAATCACATAGATACCAGATTCTCAGTAGATCCTTTCAGTTCATTTTGGCTTGTCAAGCACAGCCAGAGACCGGTGGGGAAAATGTTAAGCTCATGCAAGTATTTTTCTAGCAAAGCGACAACTTCACTGAACAGTAACCAGAGGACACCACTTGTACCAGCACATTCAATGAGTTAGAAATGGAAACAAACTCACATGGGCCCATACAGAGTTAAAGTAACTGTAGCTGATGGGCTGTTTGCAGAATGCAGTGCTCAACAGTGGACCTATTTTGATTAACAGGCTGGAAAACCAGCTAGTTCCAGAATCCCAGTCCTCTTTCATGGTTATTATGAAGTCTCCTTGCATAGAACATGATGACAGGCTTGGCATCCCTATGCACAGCTTCACCAGCAGCCTGTGCTTTGCACTAACTTGTATGACCAGGGCTCGGTTAGAAGAGACAATGGTGGCATACAAAGCTGCTTTCAGCATCTTAGGTTTTATCTCTGCTAGGAATGTCTTGCTGATGTCCATATTGGTATCACATTTAAGTGCAGACATGGTTATACTGGGATAAATGCTGGGATAAATATACAACTATAACTCTGCTTTTAAAGCACATATCACCAAATTGTATCATAATAATCAAATAGCCAGTAAAAATTAAAAGTGCGTAGGCAATCTAATCATTGTACTACTTTAAAAATACTTTAAAAACAATCCACAAAAGGCTGTTGCTGACCTCATTCTTTAGTGTGACCAAGCTAAGAACAGTAAGTCTGGATTAAGCCAAAATAAAAGTATCTGTGTAGCAGACAACATTTTAAAAAAATAATAACTTGAGCACATCTGGTGGGATTGTTTCATGCATGGAAGATATAAGTTTTAGCTGTCAGAGATGCTGGGACAAAGAGGATATCTCCCAAGAACTCAAAATATTTTTCATTTCCAATTTCACACTTTAGTTACTTGGTTTGCATCGAGTGTTCTTTTATTAAATTTTATGATGAGCAAATAATTTTCACTCTGATCATAGTTAGGTAGACATATTCCAAGCACAAGGAAAATCTTTGCTCAGATCCAAACTTTCTAAATTTGAGAGTACTTAGATCTAGGGATTTGACTTTGCTTACACTTCTAAGGCATACAGTGGCATTTATTCCCAAAAGCTTTTTTGGGACATTTTTGCAAAACTTCTTTCCAGTATTCTACTCATAAAGCGAAGTTTTGTATTTTAAAAGTAAGATCTTCCACAGCTTTTTTTTCACCTGGAAGACATAAAAGATTTTGGGTGAATAAGAAGAGAAGCACTACACAAGGTATATAAAAAAACCCTAGAAAGAGAAAGAGAGAACTGTTGTACACAGGCTGGTCTGAGAGTTACAAATTATAATTTCCTATGTTAAATAAGTAGAGTTTCCCCTTAATTTTTTTTCTGTCACATCCACTGTTGTCTCTCCAATACTTCTGGAAATATCTCACTGGGCATTGTTACTGCTACAGAAAGACCTCCTCCTCCTAAAATACATCACAGATTACTTTGAAGTGTAACATGCAATCAAAAATAGATGTACTTTGTGCTTGCAGATTTTTCCATTTAGAAGGAAAAAAAGCTGCTGTGTGTATGCATACTCAAAGTCAGAGACCGAAAAGCCTGTCTCAAGTTTTGAGAAGCCTTAAGGTAAGCAATTGTTATTTTTAAACAGACCTGGTCTTCATAGAGACTGCTGAATTCCCAAAGAAAACTCATTAAAACCTCTGCCAAGCTTTTCAGTGACCTCTAGCTGCTTCCTGAATCACCTCAGACTCTGCTAACATGCAGCATATTATCTGCCTCTCTAACAGATTTGGAAAAAGCATCACTCTTTGGCTTATTCGTTGCTGATCACAAGAATGTCAAAAATAAGAGACTACAGCAACAGTCATCAATTCTGTATGCTGATATCTAAGCACTTAAAAAGTGAGATTGACTTTCACATAGTTGAAAATCTTAGAAGTCTCCATGTTAAGCTATTTATCAATGCTGCAAGTTGGCTAGCCACACAGAAAAAACATAGCCAGTAAAACGGAACGGTCATTCTTCTTTTCTCCACAGATACTACTGCCCTTGCCATCCCATGGAGCTGTATTTCCAGTGGCCTAACACAGAAGTCTTTGGTCAAGTTGGTAGTATGGACTTCAGAAAAAAAACATCAAAACCTATATTAATGATCCTACTTGTTTCAGCTCATTTCCTTTGAGGTCAGAAGTTAGCAAGAGATCCAAGGAGTTGGTTTAGACCACCTTTAAAGATATAAAGGTTCCCCAAATTTCTTTCATCAAGTCAGCTTTGGTCTGGTTTTGGTCAGGAGAAAATAGAAAAACCTCCAAAGACCAAAACACAGAGATGAGTAGAGACTCGTGTAGAGACAGTTGGCTGAGGATAACAGAGATATGAATTTCAAAATGGAGATGGTGACTCAACATTTTCCCTTTTTTCTTTTTTTCTCTTTTTTTTTTTTATGCTTTTCTTTTTCCTTTTTTTTTTTTTCCCCTCAAAAAACACCTAAAAGAAGCTAATGAAATAACAAAAGAGTGAGGTGCATTTCTGGCCAGATTTTAAGTTCAAATTTTCTCCTTATATAGCTAAAGTTTATTAAATCACATATTTGTCTTTGGCTAATGAGGTACTTTAAGTGTACACTGAATGCTGACAAAGTCAGGTTAGTTCATTTTCATAAAATATCAAGAAAAAAATATATTTTTTCCTTAAAATGAAAGCACTATAAGGATCTGTCTTTCAAATTGTCTAATATTATCACATAAAAAATCATGCCAAGAAATTTGTATTGTCCACTACTCTGAAAATTCTACCAGGAAAATTTTATAACCTGATATATTTGTTATTCTATCCATATGTTCTTACTCATATAACCTAGCCATAAAAATCAAGTACATTCTCTAAGGTGAAGGGAAGATTACAAACCTGCTTATCCTCATTTTGAAAAATTATTTACTTCCAAAGTTCCAAATTTAAAAATCCTACTTAAAATGCAGTCTGGAAAAATACAACTGTCAAGGTGGCAATGACAAGCAGAATGAAATGGGAATAAAGGTCACAATGAGATTAAATATTGTATAAGAAAAAGGCAGGGGGGAAAGTATTTATAAGATCCAAAATACCTTCCAAGTAACAGAGTATCCTTCAGCTGTGTTGAATTTGAACAACTTCCCATTGTATCACATCATACATTTCTAGGCCATCTATAATTTTTGTGTTGGCTGGTGAAGTAAAACACACAACAACAACTCAGTAAAACTGAGTAATTCCCTGGAAACATTTTCAGTTCCTTTCCTCTTCCTTTGCTCTTGCTGCTCTTCTTTAGAAATTGGGGAAATGAAAAAAATTTAGAGCCATGCTTTCCAGCAGAATGGTTAGCAATGAATATCAGGTTTAAAGACCTGTCACCTGCACTTCTTTTTTTAGTTTCATGGAATTAAATTTACTGCAGTAGCTGCAATAATTGTCATTTGAAGCTTTAAAAATCGTAGTAGAGTCAGATTGCATAGTATTAAACCCATAAGCTTTTAAAGGTGGTCTGCATAGAGGACAACATTGATATATTTATTAGCAGCAAAACTTCATAGCTACTGAAGTGTTTTTGTTTGATAATTTAAACTATCTTTCAACATTTATGATGGATAAAATGATTACTTCTATGGATTGTTCCTACTATTCCTTACGTGCTTATGTGGGTCTTTATGTATTATCATAGTAATGGCACTGGAGACTGAACTAATTCCAATAGCTGGGGACTCCAGATCCAGTGAACGCATTGAAAGAGATAAAATGCTGAGAAACATACAAGTGGGAAAAGAAAGAAAGAGAAAATTGGCTCTCTGGGAGCTTGTAATTATCTCTCCTTTAATAAATGCTCACCTGATTGTTATTCTGTACTGATGCAGTGCTTTCTGAGATTTGGCACCACTGTGCTAGAAGCTACAGGGAAATGTTCTTCGGTTTGATTTGGTGAGGTCTCAAGCTGGAAAGAAGTGAGTAACAGGATGGCAGGGCAAACCAGGTCAGGGGAAGTGTGGGAGGGAATGGACTCTTACACTGATATCACAGCACAAGGCTTTCCGGCTCCTAAAGGTTGGTCATGCTCTTATCTGGAAGCATAACTATACGGCAGAGGCTCAGCTCAGAGCCATAAAAGCCTTCACATGCATTTGAGGTGCTGTTTAAAGAGGGGATGGCTGCACATAGAGCTGAATAGCCCTGATGCATGCTGTTCCTAGATAGCTCTCAGCCAGCTGAGCTATTATTTGCCTGTAATTTAATACAAGCCTTAGTGAGAGATGAGTTTTCAGGAGGGACTTGAAGGAGGCGAAAGGTTACAGACTTGTAGACTTCCCAGGCATAAGGTCCAGCCCCAGCCTTGTGGTTCATTGCTCTTTGTATCTGTGATGCATATGCACACAGTCTGGAAAACAGAGATGGAGAGTTTTTTTGTCAGACAAAGCAAAGATGTATGTCAACGAATTGGTGTCTTTTTAACAGCAGTTTCTGGCTACTGTTCCACCAGTGCTGTACTGAAATTCCTCATGGCCTCTACACCTCAATGACATTTCCCGAGCAGGAAAGCAACTGAGGGGAACTAACCTTCAAACATACATACACCAGCAGAAGTAGTATATAAGGGTGAAATAAATGGCACCAGGTGAAAAGGGACAATTCTTGAGAAAAGACTGTCGATCACTGCAAGTTGCTGGAAATTCAGCAGCACATCTAAGCTTTACTGTTATAATCTCAGTTGGGCCAGTGCCTTCAGGAAACTTAAAAGAATTAAACACTCCCAAACTTACATAATTTTTGCTGACAGAGTAATTATGATTTGCTTGGACCAAGAGCAACATATTGACAATAGAGCAAAGGGCTGGCTGCTATCAGTTCTCTTTTCTCTTTTTGCAACTAGAGAAATGGAGAGGGACATGTACCAGAGTAGGGGTTACCAACCAAAGGAAGTAAAGAAAGTGTGCACCTACGTGTTTCTTCACAGTGCTGAAATGGAAATATCTAACCACAGCTTTTTTTTGGTTAAAGTTATAACTGTGTCATACAGCTTCATAACCGTAACCAGTAGGAATAAAGCAACTAGCTCTTCTACTTCTGTCTCTACCACCATCATTTTAAATAGCTTCTTCAAATAACCTCACTTCCTCTCTTCTTCCAACACTTGGTGCAGCACATGAACACATACAAAGATGGGAAGAGCAGAAAAACATCACTCAGCATAATTGTCCAATTTTCAGAAGCAATGGAATAAGGACACTGCATGTTTGGGAGAGGGTGAATTTAATATCCTGCACTCTGATTTCCATGTTTTAGAAATGAATCTCCAAAGATTACACTCAAATCATTGTCCTTGATCTGCTCTGGCAGGGGGGTTGGACTAGATGATCTTTCAAGGTCCCTTCCAACTCTTAAGATTCTGAGATTCTGTGATTCAAGTCAAGAAAGCAAAGGTAAATAAATAATTATGTATTGCTTCATTTTTTGATTGATTGATGAGACATTTAAAATATTGAACAGTATTTATTTTCTGGAATGTTGTGTTCTCTTTTCCTTTACTATCTTTATTAGACTTGCTGTCCTGACTGAAAGAAACTAGAGCTAGGGATTTGGTTGGAGGAGTGACGATAATGATGTCTGTCCAGCTCTAGTCCATTTTTAGAAAAAAAAATCTCCTGCTTTACTTACACTTAAATGAGAAAGCTTGAAGCTGCTGAAAAAAAGGTTTGGTTTTTTTTTTTCAAATCATCAAAGATATTTTTCTGGCTTAATGTAGCAATGACAGAATTTTGTCCATTATTTTTCTTAAATACAGTACATTTATGAATAAACTGTAGTTGTTTGGGGAAAAATTAGAAAAGAAAATTCCTAAGTTTTTTTGCTAAAAACATGAAACATAATTTAATTCCTATATTCCATTTAAAGTTATTGAAACCGTTTAGGAAATGCTTACTAATAAACCTTCTATAAAATACTAAGTTGGAGGCTGTGTAGTTTCAATATTCTCCATAACTGACTATTGCCATGAGAGTAGAAGAATGGACTCCTAATAAACAGAACTTTATGCAGGAGGCCAATTTTCCAAAATATGAATATAAATCCCATTTTAACAACTGGTAACTGAGCAATACAAGCTGCATTAGTAATGTGCAGAACACAATATTCTGAGCAAAAAGGTGTTAGGCTTTAAATTATCAGTTCTTATTACAGAGGTGTAAAATTTATACTAAACAAAAAATAATGCTCTTGCATTTTAGATAGTGAAAGTTAGTTCACTTTTACTTGGTTGTGTCTTTCAAAAGTGATATCACTTTCATTGGTTCAAGATCAGATTAATATCCATGCAGTCATTTGATTTCAAAACTTTCTTGTAGGCATATATCTATTTAATATTAAATTAAACTAACTTTCTTTTGGAGTTAGAAGTCAGGAAAAATGTGGAATCTAAAGTTTTAATACAAAGCACTAATACTTCTAATTTTTAAAACTGCAAATGTAATTTTTAATTCTTGGATGGACTTTGTACATCATGTTAAAACAATTTACCCCCACGCACCATGCTTTGTATTGTCACTTGATGCATCCTTATTACTTCTCCAGGTATTAAAGGGGCATGATATGTTTTCTTTTCATTAATCTTCTCTCGGGGGCAATGATGAGTTCATCCAACTCTCCACTCTCAAGACTGAAAATTCTTTTCAATTAAAAAATCATCTCCACAGATGGTACTGGCATTAACAGTAGCCCATTCTGTCTACAACAACAAATATTGAGATATTTCAGGAATTACCCCATAAATCACTGGACATAGAACGATCTGCAGGATTAAAAAAAAAAAGGCTACCAGAAGTTAAGATGATGAGAATCTGGCCCATATGGTTTATTGTCTCTTCGATATATCAGTTTCACCACTGTGTCTGGACAATTTAATTTCATGTTAAGGTGAAATATAGTGAAAAATTTAACAAAGCTATTAACTGCAAATATGTTATCCAAAACATTAGGATCACAAAGGTGATAATAGAAATGGTTTAAACTCAGGGAAAATTCTCTGTTAAAGGGGATTAAAGATACCATTTATTGAATAGGGTGGATTTCTTCCAACCCCCTATGTGCAGAAAGCATGCAATGCGTGAATAATTCATCCAGAAATTCTATCGTGAAGTTGTATCAGTTTCCACAGTAAAACCTGGCTGTGGAGGAGGAAAATACATCAACATCTGTGACAGGCCTTATGAAGAGACAGTTGCAAAGCCTTTCAGGCACCAGGAGCAAACCAAAATATAATAAATTCACCAAGTGTCAAATTTGTGTCGGCTGAATAATGACACCATATGTCTGGGTTGCCATGTCACTGCAGGCTGCTCCACAAAAGCAGTGGCCCCCACGCCTCCCAATCTCACCAACCCCCCTCCCTAACCCCCAACGGCTTTATAAAGTGTGCGTCGGCAGGGGAAGTGCTTCAGCTACCGTTTTCCACCCAGAAGATGGATAGAGATCCACTTGATAAATATGGCTCTCGGCTGTTCTTTTAAAGTGAATCTCAACCACGTCCTTTTATCGTCATCCCAAGCTAGGTGAAACAGTCACTTCCAGTCCAACACAAGCTCTCTAATTTATTGTCCGATGAAATGGAGGCATCCGGCCCTGAAAGCATGGTTAGCATTCCAGAAGAGGCAGGCTTTTCTCAGCCCGAGGGGCATGAAACAAAGCTTAAAACTGCAGTAGGAGCCGGCTGACTGGGATGGTGGCAAACCATTGCTACCCAGCAGGGGAGGCTCCTTCTTGGATGTAGTGATCTTCCCTGCAGTGAATAAAGACAATAAATTCTGGCCCAGTGCTTGTGCCCCAGAAAAAGGTGCTGACTGCACTGTTCCTACTGTCTGATCCCTGCTGGCAACTGCTAGACAAATAAAACAGGCAAAAGGAAAGGGGCGGGGGGTGGAGGGAACAGCAAGTTTTATGTGTTAAACTAGGTCTGCTCCACACTGAAAAACAGGGACAAAGACAGAGGGCTCAGTATTTCCCCGAACTGTCTGTGCTGACAGGTGAAATCACTCCAGATGACATATTTGAGTCAAATCCTTGGAAAAGCACCTGAACTTCTCTCCAAGTTCTGCTTCAAACATCAGTTCTTCTACATACTGCCTCACAACCTGCATCTTTTTTAGAAAGCTCTGGTTTTTTTTGTCATCAAGAGCCTCCCCAGTCTAATGCTGTAATTGCTGTTGCTTTTCCCGCAACCAACCTGTCCCCTCTGGCATCTTTTAAAGTTTGTGTTTCATAAAACTCAGTTTGAGAACTGGAAATAAAAGATTTTTCCAGAATTGTGAAGATGATCCAGAGAAAATAAATGGAGAACTAGTTATTGTTGAATAGCTAGCATGTTGTATGTGCTGGTGATAGAGGCAGTTATGAGCTCTTAAAAGGATTTCAACAAGGTTTTATCATCCCTTGCATAATAGAAGAATGCTGAATAAACAATATATGAGATCAATTAGAACTGAACTTTTAAATTTCAGCAAAGTAAAAAAAAGTGCAAACCTATGCAGGAGGAATAAAAAAACTAACTGGAAATTTTGCTGCCCAGCAAAACTTTGTATTTCTAACATCTGGTCAGTGAAAATAATATGTAATTTCCTAAACACAATTTCTGTGGAGAAAGGGAAACAAGGTAAGTAGAAAAAGGCAGAAAAGAAATATGTGCTAGAACAAGAAAACTCCACTGTGAGTTGTTCAGTTACAGACATCTATTTGTCATCATTGCTTTTATGAAGGCCAGAATCAATGACAAATCTGTCAATAAAAGGAGGGTAAAACAAAACCATGTCTTTAAAGTAGAGGGGAAATATATGGCATATGTATATCTGCAGTCATAAATGTGTATCTGCAGGCTGTCAAGCTAACATACACATGGAAAATGAAAAACATAATACCCTCTATGGAGGTTGTTGAGATGGGGACGGCCAAGTCATACCAGAATTTCTTTGGCTTGTGCTTTTTGCTCATTTAATGAAGAGCTAGAGATGTGTGAAAAAACTCCATTTGCAGAAAAACAAAAAGAAATTTGATACTTGGTTGAAGATAAACTTATAAATATAATTTTGAACAGAGTAAACTGTTGTTGATTATTGAAGGGCTGGCAGATTGCTCTTTGCCTTTGTGGACTGAGTTTTTGGTGATTAATCAGAGAGCAATAAAACTATCTTACTAAAAAAATATAGGACTAATTTAAAAAAAATAATTAAATACATTGAATTCTTATCAAGATCTTATGGAGTGTCCAGTGGAAAAGGTGATAAGTTTAGGAGACATGACATGGACAGGCATGGTTAGTGAATTCTAGTGAGTCAAAAATCCTTCTGCTTTGTACCCAGCATACCATTCCAAGGACATTTCTCTTACAAATGTAAGTAAATGTCAGCTTCAATAGTGAAAGAGAAAAAAGGTGTCTTTTATCATCTAAGTGTGTGTGAGTATGTAAAAAAGAGAGGTCAGATTTTGTCACATTAAATTATTCCAAGTGAAGCATCAGGGATCTCTATACACTTGAAGAGCCAGTGAATTTGATCTGTGTAAACTTTACTACAGGCAGGACTTAGTGACATGATTTCTTTAAGTCATTGTGTCTGTAAGACTTAACTATGAAAATGGACATAGTAGAAGTTTTGAGTACAAATAATGTTTCAGCTTGAACTAATTTAACACTTGGTAGTTTTAGGTTTGACATTGGAAGTAGTAGTTTCTTTGCAGATTCTTCAGCTCTACCTTATAGTTTCATGCCCCCTTTATCTGCTTCTTTCTCTTTAGCTCCCACCCCAGGTTCTGCAATAACTTTCCTATCTCTCCCAGTGCTTCTGTTCATGCTGGGTTGACAGATATTAGCCAGCCTCTCCCAGACCACCTCATACTCTTCTCTCTCCTCCTTGGCTTGGTCTCCAGAGAAGGCAAAGCCTCAACTGCAAAGACAGTATCAAGGTTCATTCAATATATACAACTGGAGTCCTAAACATGGCAGAAGCCTTTGGAATAGCACACAAGATACTTTAAATAAGTAGAAAAAGGTGAAGAAAAGTTGATACCGTTTTCTATTTATAAAAACTCTCAAAAGAGCTAAATGGAGTGAAATTCTCTTTTAAACTATTGCTATTTACTTTTTTTTTTTTTAACATAGCCATGAAAGTGGAGCTGTTATGAGGGAACCTATGGCTCTCTGGAAGAGCAGAAACAGTTGGAGATATATGGGGAAATGTATATGTGAAAGTGACCTTTGTCCCTGGAGGAAAGTGCCCTTTGATGCATAAATCTCAAGAAGAGACAAGGAGAAGGGACATTGACTGCTGATTAAACTCTTTTTCAGTAACAGTGGAACCAGATAGTAAAACAAAAAGACCTGAGAAATGGTTGCTTAAGAGGTACTGAAAAGTCCTTTGAAGAAAAGGGAGTTCCACCAAAAAGCTGAAGAAACCTCAAGTTAATGACTGACAAGCTCACTGTGATATATTTAGCTGAGGAAAATACCTAACAGATCCACTACATTTGTATGTTTATTTATTTATTTAGAACAGATGTAGTCTAAATTCCCCCCATTACAACAGCAGGCTGATCTGTATGGGTTTTATATAGTTACAGGATATTTAGGAGAAACCATGGGAATATTACAGCACTGAGATAAAGCTGTGTGAAAGTGCCTATACATCTCCACAAATATCTCAGAACTCAAAATCTCAAGAGACTCATTTTGCACTTAAAACTGACACGTGAAATTTTGTGAGCATGAGATTTTGAGCAAAAGTGATCTGTTTTCTTCAACGGGCTGCATACAAAGAAAAGCCACTGCACATATTCTTGTGGACTTGCTAGCTGATTACCTAATTCAGGAAGGCTCCTAACTACTGCATCCCCAGACCTTGTGTTACAAATTAGATGCAGCAGCAGCTTTCTGGGAACTGTATAATTGCCTTTACTCCCTGTTCAATTCCCCACAGACTGTCGAAGCGGATGTAGTCAGTTTTATGCATTTTGACTACACTGAGACTTTATTTTTGTGCATACAGATCTATTTTTGTGAATATAGACTTAATGGTAGGACTAGAGACCATTCAGTTCACTACTGTCTTACCTGAATGTCTGTTGTGAGGTGGAGGCTCTACATAAATACTCAAGAAAACAAATGAAAATATCAGTAAGAAGAATATCAGCATTTTTCTTTGCTTGGTACTGAATAAAATGAGCATGGAATTATGATTGTAATGGAATATGTTATGCAGTCATCTCAAGTTAAATACAAGAGTTCCCTGGCCATATAAAGCCAAGGGAATTAAAGAAGTTAGTAGTGTAGAGTAAAGAAAGGCTTAATCCAGCCTGAGAGGCTTTAGACTCTTGATGCCACAGATAATTTTCTGGATGCCTTAAAAAATGATGTAAATGAAATGTGAAAATATTGTAAAAAGCAACAAAATTTGAGTCTTTGTAATAATTGTAAGTACTTAGATGAGGTCTGACTTTGTAGGCCATTTATATGTCCCTTCTAAGAACACAAGGGAAAGAACATATGAAATTCATAGTGTAACTCAGACAATCACGGGAGGACTGGACATCTCAGCACGTGACATCAGCTGTATCATGGGCTGAAATAATTTCCCATAGAAACAGACAGAAACTTTACTGGTATTCAGATATGACATGCTGAAGCAACTGATTTTTCTCTTTGACTGAAATTCCAAATCTGGGAACATTTTTTAGAGGGGTAATATATTTCAGTGGAAACTGTCCATTTAGAGAAAAGGGAAAGGGAAAAGGAAAGAAAAAGGGGAAGAGAAAGGGCAAAGAGAAAAGGAAAGGGCAAAGATTTTCAATCAAAAGAGATTTTTCTACTGACTTGATCTGGTGCTTTGTTTGATCATCTACTGGAATATTTCCTAGGTTTGCTTCTTTATATTTTTCTGAGAGTTCTTCCTCTCTTTTCCCTAAATTTCAACAGAAACATAGAATCATTTAGGTTAGAAAAGGTCTTCAAGAACATACCATTGCTCTTTGTGTTTATTTCCTTTTTCAGTCTCAATTGGTAAATGTTGCTCTTCCATGTCCAGATTATTGGATTACTCCTAGCATGTGTCAATGAACAATTACAGACTTTCTAATTGGTTGTCTAGGCTAAACGATGCAAAATCAGTATTTAAAATCTGTTCTCATGTGTAGATCTCACCAGCTACAAGATTATGTTGACTGGACATATAACAGTATTATAACACAAAATAAGCAAACAGAGTATATTGAACTCATTGCTAGTCTGTTAGTGAATTGAAAATATTTAAAATAAACACTTAAAGCACGATTAAGCTAAATACCTTCCCCTGTCATTTTTTTCCCCATAGATATTGTTTGCACTGTCAAATATCTTTTGTGGATTTTCTAAAACTTAAAATTTATTTTTTGGGGAGGTTAAATAGATATTTTAAGTTTTTGATGCACAGTTGCCCTCTGTTTTACCTGTAGCAAGAGTGGAAAACTTGTGTGGACCAGAAATCACCTCTAGGCATCAAACCTGCAGCCTCGAAAACCACTGCATGAGTTTTTTCTTTCACACATCCCTTCTATACAACGAAGTATTTAAAGTGGTGCCAGAAACATAAAGAAGATGAGTTACCTCGTAAAGTCTTGGCTACCGGTGCTTGCCCTGGAGTCACAAGCCCATTGTTTACCTTTTGTTTGAAGCCTGGGAGAAAAATGTATCAAAGTATTTCAGGCTGCCAGAACTTTGCATACACAGACACTGGCATTGTGACAGGAAACTCATATGAGAAAAGATGTCTAGGCTTAAATATCACACTCAATCCTGAGTTCTTCTTGGGAACTTGAAAGCTAGTGTGCTTCAAGGTAATGATTACAAAATCTTGCACAGAAATGAAAATACTGTATGAGTAACCCAGTCTTCCCTCTGTGAACCTGCTGAGTCTGACATCACCTGGCATTTCTTCACCCAAACTGCAGTGGGAAAAGAATTGAAATAGGCTTTTTTTTTTTTTTTTCCTGTTCGTGTTCAACTTTATGATTTGTTGTTGTCTAGTGGAAGAGAGAACACCAGTTTGTAGCATATGCTTTAGTGCATAGTAGAGCGAGTGATTTGCTAGGGTCATGTGTGGATTTGAAAAATGGACATAGATTAATTCTGTACTGAAAACTGAGGCACAACTCACCATACACTGCATAGCTCTACTAGCAGAAATCCAAGCTATAACTTTTTTTTTTTTCCAGGAAGATATTCCCTTTTCCTCTGACCTTCCAAGTAAGACTTTTTGCTCTGTACACAGCTTTCATCTGACTCTTGCCTATACCCAGGTAAATATTCCACTTTACTGGAGCGAATCTTCTTGTTTCAAGCCAGTACTTTTTGACCACGTAGAGCCTGTGTCTTTCCGATACTGCAGCAAATGCTTTCAAATAGCCATGAGTATAACGTTTCTGTACACCAGCCATCCTGCAGTTTAATTGAACTAATTATGCATTTAAAATGAACAATTAGACAACTCCTCTTTCTCTATGTGTATAACAGCCAAAAAAGGCAAGCTCCCTGAAACAGAGACACTATATTTCCTGTACTGTTTTTGTGTATCAGAAGTTTTCCTCTAAGTCACAATTCTGAGATGTCCAAGATTTAAAATAATAGCAGGATCTGAATCCTGTATATCTTCCAAGTATGTGTGGTATGTCATCAGACTGAGTGGAGTAACAGTTCTGGTTTAAAAAAATATTCTGCCACAACTTGAAAACACCCTTGTGCTGAAGAAGAGGGAAAAAGACATCCCGTCAACACATAGAGTTCTCTGTTATGAAGTCCCAGTCCCTTTTCTCAGGAGTTCATTTCACAAACACAGACACTAGGCAATGGTTGTACCTTCCTTATGTTGCCTTCCAAGGATATTTCAGCAATTGCCCTCTGTTTTTAAGAGTAATCTACACAAAGCATTTGACTCATGCTTATATAGATTATGTAGTGTTTGAGCAACAGAAAGACTGCAGCAACATATAGGCACAATAATTAAAAAAGCGTAAGGCATAACAGGACAATAATAATCTTGCATGTTATGCATATCCCATTCATCCACCCCCCATCCCCGCCATAATATTCTTCCAGAAGACCACCCTGTCACACCATATAATAGGGCGGTATCTTCTCCCATCATTCCGTGGGATTTCATTTTCCTTAAATAATATAACATCTTTGTATTCCAGATGTTCCCACTGGAAATAATTTCAATAGTATATAAAAGATTAAACCATTCCAAGATGTTGGCAACTACCAAATGAAATTCCAGTAACACACAATTTTAACATCAAGATCTTCTGTTTGAGTAATCTCTTTGCTCTGGGCTATATTCCAGAAACATACTTCTCTGTTGTCCTAGCAGCAGAAAGAGAAACTGTGAACATGCAAAAACCTTGGGTACCAAATCCCTCTGAGTAGCTAGTTACCTGTTCTATAAGGAGACCGTATTTGAAGATGTCGTTCCTATGAGGCCACTTGTATAAATTACATACATCTCCCCAAGTCTACAGGTCTGCCTGTGAAGGCGTAGCCCTCCATAAAGAAGAATTTTTAGTTATAAAGAACCCTTGTAAAAACATAAGTTTCATATTATCAAGAATTTTGGCTGATACAGGTAAATAAAAATTAAGTCTTCAAGTAACTGCAAAGGATTATTTCAAGTAGTTCAATATTATCTGTGTCAGAGACTGACTTGTCTCATTCTTCAGTATTCTTATTTCCAGCAACCTTTCACTTCTGCATCAAGTATTATTTGCTTTTGAAAATGAAACTCAGGTGACTGGAAGGTTATTTTAGAGCCACGTTTTCTTTTACAGCTTCTTGACATAGCTACACAGTAAAGTCCAATTTTCCTCTTCCATCCCAAATCATGTAATAATTTTGGTAACATGGAAACAGACCTTCTGTACAACTAGTAGAGTCCTGTAAAACTTTAAGTCTGACTGGGGAGTTAACAAGATCTATACTGCTGACATTTTCTCTTGTCAGTGGAAATTCATTCTGTGTTGAGCATGCACTTAAGGTAGATGACTTCTTTCTGAAGGAGCTCACGTTTCTTTGGATCCTGTTTCCAACTGACGTGCTTAATCTTATCACAGCTATCTGTGAGTTCATCAGTTCATTCTGGAAATGGACGATGTGCACCAAATTCTCAGACAACTTCATACGCAAGCTGGAGGCACATCAGTAAAGAATGTCTCCAGTAATGTTGCAGGGGTCCTAGAAGAATCACAAAAGCTAAACCTGTAACTCCCACTCTGAAAGCATTCCTGTGCCCATCTTTGGTGTCCATTTCCACCTGCTGAATGGCACCTTTAAAAACAGGTTTCAAAAAAACATAGATGAATCTTCTAGCTCTCAGCCTAACTTGCCAAGGTGACAAAATCTTTCTGGGATAATATATATAATTATCTAAAAGCCAAACAGTTCTGGTATTGACTTTGGTTTTTTTTCTTTGAATAAATGGAACTGAGACCCCATAACTGTTTGAAAGTATGGTTATAAAAATCCTCTTCAAAACAGTAACCACAAAGATGTCTATATGATTGTGCCTGGTCTTGCATTGGCCCATCAAATAAAACCCACATCTCTGTGGAATTGGAGAACTGTTTCTTTTTCCTCATGGTTTCAAATATTTTTTATTGCACTTCATTTAAATGTACAGCAATGCCTGAAACTGCTCCAATAAAAACTCAGAGTCCACAATCTCTCCTTGTCCTGTAGCATTTTTCTGGAGCCAACAATTACTGGAATTACACATCTTGCCACTGTGGACCTGCTTTGTATCTATTTCTGTTTTGTTAAGCAGCATTTATTCACTGAGCACAAACTAGTTTCTACTGTAAGCCCATAACAATGATAACTGCTAGAAATCCTCTCCACATTTGTTCATTTGTTTACTTCCAGGCCATTACAATGATATGGTACTGAGGAGGACTGCATTCAGTATAGATCAGACAAGCTCCTGTCTGAAATTCAGCCTCAGTAAAGCCAGTGTTCCAGCAAAGTCACACAGTTTTGGGGCTCCAGTAATGTTTTTATCAGCAAACATTACAAAATTACATGTGTGATGTTTAAGAGAGTTTTGTAATGTATTTAACCTTTAAATTACCAATATGTGGCCTCAACCATGGCTGAATTTTAGTGTATGGTTTGTGATATCATTGCCATGACCAGCATTTTATTAATTGTATATTTACCTACTGGAAAATCTTTGTTCTAATTTATCCCAACCCATTACAACTTTCTTTCCCCACTTGTTTTCCCCTGATCTTAGTATATCTTTTATCTATCTATTTCCATCATGGAAACAACATGAATAAGGTTCCAACTATATTATTAGAATTATTATTGGATTTGTTCTCTGAGGTTTGGTTTGTGTGGGTTTTTTTGTTTTTTTTTTTTTAAATTCAGAAGTATTTAGCAAAAGCAACAAAAGAAGCTCTGAACAAAAATGTTTAAAGGACTCTTTCCTGGCTCAGGAATTTGTTTGAGCTTGCTGAGTTAATAGCTCACAGCGATTGAGCTATAACAAAACCACTTCATCCCCAAGACAACAGAAATTGTGAGATAAACTCTGGAAACAAATCAAGGATTTTTGTGGGGAAACTCATGTGGTCCTGTGGAGCAAGAAGACTTGTAGGAAATGTCTTTGAAATCAAAGTTTATGAATCACTAGTGTCTGTAAAAATTGCATGCAGATGTTATAAAGTGCTCTTTCTGTTTTGATTGCCAGGAAGGTAAACTGGAAACACAGTAGTTGTAAAAGGCAGGCATGAAAGGCTGATCATTGTAACATACATAGAAGACAAAACCTGTTATTTTTATTATTTATATCATCTGTTGATGTAACTTTTGTAGCTGATATAAAAATACAGATATGATGAGATAGCTCTTGATTCAGTTTATGTGCTATGCTCTACTGTTTGTTTGTAGATACAATTTAAGAGTTCCTATCAGCATCTCTGATCCTCCGCAGGGAGGAGTTTTTGGGAGTTTTTTGCCTTCCTACTTTCATTGATTTATGTATGTTTGAGAAATATCATATCCTTTTAGTCTTCTTTTGCTGGAAACTATAGGCAAATGGCAAAAATTTCAGAAGGTATTACACAAGCTAGGGATCATGCCTGTTTTCCAGCCGTGCTCCTACCACTTGTACAGCAATTGAGAAACACTGGAAAAATCCTAATCTACATGTAGTAATACTTCAAAAACTCAAGTTAGCAGGTTATGCTGGCTCTGGGAGTGTTGACCCATTGAAAAGCATTCGAAATGCCCACCAGGATTTCCCTCTGTTGCCATTCTTTAGCCTAGCTGGCTGTTACTGAGTGCCATGTGTGCTGATATTGTCCACAAATGTTAGAAAATGTCTTCATGTAACAATTAATCCTGCAAAGCTAGTCTAACATGCCTGGCTGATTACTTTTAGCAAGCCTAAAGATATTTCTTCAGTTGACTATAGTACATCTTCACTTTTCTCAGTTTTCTAGGTTACATGTTTAGGAGACAAGAATCACCCTGAGATCTTAACTTTAGCCTTTTTTTTTTTTTTTAGCTACAAACTTCCTGAGAAGATGTTTCAAGTTAACAGTATCAAAGAAAAAGATATTTTGGTTTCATAGTTACGAAACTATTTTTTTTTCTGTAGTACCAAGGAGGAAGAAACATCTTTGCTTTGCCCCTCACATGGATGGTTGGGTACATCTGAAAAGAAAATCTGGATTGGAAATAATTCGCTGAGTCTTAGTAACTGATCAAAGAACATGATGCACAGAATTAAATTGTTCATGCATGTGCACTTCATATATGTAACAGGACAGTAAGAAATCTGGACTTAGCAAATAAAAACTATGGTATATATTACTAAACCACTCCCCTGAGCACCTGTATCAAAGATTTTACTTTAAGATTCTCATTTTCTCTTATGCCACTGAATGTTGTGCTATACAGAGGGAAAGAAGTTAAGCTCAGCATTTCCTGTCCTAGGTTATATTTAGAAAATTGAGGTAATGTATACATCTGTGCAACTGCTGCATCTATACAAAGCCCTTTGTGCCAAACTGCTGTAAAATTAGGCTCAGAGGGAGCTGAAGGCAAGGGTCAAAGCAGGTGATGGTCTCTGAGAGACCTCCATCTGGTGTGTGGTGTGAGTGAAGAGGGCACAGGGTGATGGAGGAGATGGTGGTCATGCAGAACCGAGGAGCACAGACCCTCTTTTTTATTTTTTTTTCTTTGTTGGTCTCCATTTCCACTGACTGAAGAGGCAGAGTTGCAAGAGTCTGGTCTGTATTCCAAGATGCTTTTAGTGATGTGTTTGAAACAACATTAGTTTCACATTTTCTTTACTTGCATTGTCTACTTCAGGTTCCCAATGCTGAAACATCATTCTCAGTTTGGACGTAAGAAACAGGGCACAGGATGAAGTACTACAGCATGAGCCAAATTGGAATAAATTGTGTCAGCATTAGAAAAAGGTCACCTGCCATTGAAAGTTCATTATTATTGCTGTAATTGAGACAAAAGTCTCCAGGGTCTGACGTCTAAAGAAACAGACACCTTAGAATGCCTTAGAGGGAGGCACAACAACTTCTCCACATCCTCAGGGACATAACACCTTAAAACATACAGGCTGAAGTGGGTTTAGTTCTCATCTCATTGAGTGCAATTCTACTTGTGCTTTTGAAAATGACTGTCCCAAACTTCACATGATCCAAGACAGCTTTTCCAGTCCTGTGACTTCTCCTGACTGAGCTTGTGAGACTTGTGACTCCTTTCAACTATCCTCCATCGCTAAGGTGTCACAAACTACCTGAAATTAAGTTATCCCAATCAGCTCTCACCCATACCCCAAGGCATGATTCTTTCCCTACTCTCAGAGCCAGGTTTTTCATTTGTGATGGAAGACAATGACTGTTAACAAATCTATCAACCTCTACACTAAACACTTATGGAAACAATTTGTGCTTTACTCTTCATTTTACAATTCACCATTTATTTCCAAAGGGGCTGTCAAAATAGTCCTGCATGTCTGTTCATTTTGCATAAAGGAACTTTTAATTTCCTTATTTCACTCACTATGGTTGTGGTTGCTAGTTCAGATCTTCCCGGTATGCTCCACAAACTACATGTACACTCTTACACATGTCCTCTTGTTTTTCTGAATCCTGATTACGAGTAGTATCTTTATATTTAAATGAGTGTGTGTTGAAAATCAGGCTTTCAGAAGACATATATTTTTAAGGTCGATTACTTTGATTTTTTTTGTGTTGAGTCCAGAGGCCAAGAATTAATTTCTGATATTATCAGATGTCACCTTTAGCTACAGTTTGAATCCAAAGAAAGATTCAACAAAATGTATTACAAAATGATTTTCCTTCCACAGAGGAAAAAGGTGTCATTCCTAAACTCCAACTATGGCTAAATTATCTGATGTTGGCAGCAGTTCAGAGAAAATCTACAAACAAAATTATAATCACTAAGCCTTCAATTTCCATAGGTCTGGCCAGAAAGGGTTTTTTTCCCAGACCTTATCCCATTTAATCTTGGTTCCTTTGTCTTCATCCTTTCACTCTCTTCTTCATACTTAATTTCTCACGCTCTTCTCTGAATCATTTTCTCAATCTCCACTTTGGTTTCCCATTCCAATTATCATCCATCTGTTAACAACACTAGGTGGAAGAGAATTCCAAACAAATCAGATTTGGCTTTGATTTTAGGACTTCTTTTTTTCTCTTCCAAATAAAGCTTAGATAAGAATTGAAGTCTGAAGTACAGATACTAAATCTTGAATGAATAAATCTTCACTCCTTCACCTGTATTTTTACTTCTAAATAAAAGTGATTATTCAACAATTTTGATTATCCATAGCTGGAGTGTTAGATGTTGCATTTAGATATTCATTTAAAATTAATATAAGTTTAAACTGCAAATTTTAAACATTTACAGTACCTACAACTTTCTGTAAGTGAACCACTAATCTTGTCTAGAAGTAAACACCAGTTTCATACCAGTAAATTTCCAGTTCTGAGGAGGTTTATATCTTGATCTTTGAGTTGGTTATAGCAGCAAAGAGGAGCAGCAGTCTACTTTCACTTACTTGTATTCTAATTGGATCTTTCTTTCCTTTACACCAATGTAATAAAGAACTTTTGAAATAATGTCACTAATTTTCATAACTCCCAGTGTTGATATTTCAGGTTGAATTGAGGTTGAATCTTCACTTAAGAACCATATACTGTTTGAAGAAACCCTTATGGAAGTCTGAATCAGATTGCTGTCAACACAGATTCATAGAATGGTAAAGGTTGGAAGGGACCTTTGGGTTGGAAGGAACCTTTAGAGATCATCAACTCTGATATCCCCTCAGAAGCAGGTCCACCTAGATCAGGTCACACAGGAATGCATCCAGGCGGCTTTTGAAATACTCCAGAGAAGGAGACTCCACAACGTCCCTGGGCAGCCTGTTCCAGTGCTTCCTCATCCTCACAGTGAAATAGATTTTTGTTATGTTTGAATGGAACTTTTTGTTTTCCAGCTTCATCCCATTACCCCTTGTCCTGGCACTAGATACAACAGAAAAGAGTAATGCCCCAGCCTCCTGACACTCACCATTTATATACTTGTAAATATGAATGAGATCCCCCTGCAGTCTCCTCTTCTCTAGACTAAATAGCCCCAGTTCCCGCAGCCTTTCCTCATAAGGAAGATGCTCCAGTTCCCTGATCATCTTGGTGGCCCTGTGCTGGGCTCTCTCCAGAAGTTCTTTGTCCCTCTTGAGCTGAGGAGACCAGAACTGGGCACAGTACTCCAGATGAGGCCTCACCAGGGCAGAGTAGAGGGGGAGAAGAACCTTCCTTGACCTTCCTTGGCTGCACTCTTCTTGATACATCCCAGGATGCCATTGGCCTTCTTGGCCACGAGGGAACATTGCTGACTCATGGTCAGTTTCTTATCAACCAGGACTCCCAAGTCTTTCTCTGCAAAGCTACTCTCCAGCAGGTCAATCCCCAGCCTGTACTGGTGCATGGGGTTGTTCCTTCCCAGATGTAGAACTCTTCACTTGTCTTTGTTGAACCTCATGAGGTTCCTCTCTGCCCAATTCTCAAGCCGGTCGAGATCCTGCTGAATGGCAGCACAGCCTTCTGGGGAATCAGTCAGTCCTCCCAGTTTGGTGTCATCAGTCAACTTGCTGGGGGTAAACTCTGTCCCCTCATCCAGGTCGTTGATGAAGATGTTGAACAAGACTGGCCCCAGAACCGATCCCTGTGGAACTCCACTGGCCACAGGCCTCCAATTCAATTCTGTGCCATTGATCACCACCCTCTGGGCTCTGTTATTCAGCCAGCATTCGATCCACCTCACTGTCCACTCACCCAAGCCACACTGCTTGAGCTTTCTGATGAGGATGAAATGGGAGACAGTGTCAAAAGGCTTGCTGAAGTCAAGGTAGATGACAATCGCTGCTCTCCCTTCATCTAGCCAGCCGGTTATGCACTCATGGAAGTCTATCAGGTTGGTCAAACAGGATTTCCCCTTGGTGAATCCATGTTGACTCTCCCTGATAACCATCTTTTCCTTCATATGTTCAGTGATAACATTCAGAATGAGTTGTTTCATCACTTTTCCAGGGATGGAGGTGAGGCTGACTGGCCTGTAGTTTCCTGGGTCATCCTTCCTGCCCTTTTTTGAAGACTGACGTGACATTGGCCTTTCTCCAGTCCTCAGTCACCTTGTCTGTCCTCCACAAATGTTCAAAAATGATGGAGAGAGGTTTAGCAATTACATCAGTCAGCTCCCTCAGCACTCTTGGATGCATCCCACCAGGATCCATTGACTTATGAGCCTTAAGTTTGGCCAACAAGTCTTTAACTTCTTCCTCTTCCACCCAGGGCAAGTCCTCTGCTGTCCTGGCCATCCTGTTATCCTTTCTGGACTGGGCTTCCTGAGGGCCGGCCTTGGCCGTAAAGCCTGAAGCAAAGAAGACATTCGGTAGTTCAGCCTTCTCTGCATCCATGGTCACTAGGACACCTTCTGTGTTCAGCAGTGGGCCCACATTCACCCTACTCTTCCTTTTACTGCTAATGTACCTGAAAAAGCCCTTCTTGTTTTCCTTTACTTTCCTGTCCAGGTTTAATTCTTAAAGGGTTTTAGCCTTCCTGGTTTTGTCTCTGCATGCTCTGGTAATGTTCCTATACTCTTCCCAAGAAACCAGGCCCTATTTCCACCTCTCATAGATGGCTGCTTCCTCCCTGAGTTGTCCCAACAGCTCTTTGTTCATCCATGGAGGCCTCTTGCCTCCTTTTCCTGCTTTTCTACATGTGGAGACATACTGATCTTCAGCTTGGAGGAAGTGGCATTTGAAGATCAAAGAGCTTTCTTGGGCACTTCTACTGTTTAGGATCCTTTCCCACGAGATCCGTCCAAGTAGGTCTTTGCAGAGGCCAAAGTCACCTGAAATCCAGGGTCACAATCCTGCTTGATGCCCTGCTTCTTCCACACGGGATCTTGAACTCCATTGTCTCATGGTCATTGCAGATAAGTTGCCTCCAACCATCACATCCTCAATCACGTTCTCATTTGTTAACACAAGGTCCAGCAGCACACCTCTCCTTGTTGATTCCTCAGCCAAACATAGACACATTTCAGCACAAGGCTACTGCAGTCTCCTCAGGTGTTGGACCCATTCAAGCCTGGTCATGTTATGTAAGCAAAGACCTAAGAGACCTGATTCAAATCAGAGTGCAGAGAAATGTGAGCAGACTCCCAATATGTTTAGAAGTTTGGCCTTTCCCATACAGATTAACTCTCTGTTTCCTGTATTACTGTTTGTTTTTCTTAAGAACGGAAGAAAGAGAAGTGAAGTCGATGACTACTTACCAGAAGGCCAAAGGCACTTCAAAGGCTAACAGTTGCTAGCAGATTAATACTGATGGAGACCTACTGACTCATGGTACCATTTTGCTGCAGCCTGGATCTTACTCCTCCTGAATCACCCCTGTGTTTACCCTTACAACTTCAGTTTTAGGGCATTTGGCCCACTGTATCAGCTACTTGCTTTTCCCTCTCTTTATCCCCAGCATGAGAGGAATTTAGTAAAGCAATGGACTTCTAATGATTTAGGGGAAAGGTTACAATAAAAGTTCAATTACTTTGCATTTTTAACATTTCTTAAGGACATTGGCATAGGTACACATGTGCAGCCGCAGCCTGAAATGTAATTTTGATAATGCCAAGTTTCTCATATTGTATTTAATTAAGATGTTTCTTAGCAAAGATAATGTCATAAGAGTTCAAAAGGAACTGTAAGAACCTAATTAATAATAATCCCCATTCTAAGAGTATACAGAAATTTTGAAAATTAGTATGAACAGAACTATTGGTCTTTCTAATCCATCCGTTTTCTTTGGACTGCTATTCATTAGCAGTCCAAAGTGCTCTTCACTCGCTGCTGTTCAACTCCATGCTGTTTAAATCTTCATCTTTTGTTAGACTTTTCAATATCCTAATTATGTTTTTAAGTGAAAAATCACCCACTAAACCCCAACCTAAGCCTCCTTCTCATTTCTCATTTCAAGTCACAGTGGAAACAAGACAATGGTTATTACAGTGTTAGCCCTTTTTAAATGACATTTGTCACTTTAAAGTTTTCCTGTCAGCATCATTTTTCAGACTACAGATGTTCAAACTCTGCAAAGCAAGCAAAGCAAAGTAGTAAATTTTAAGGAAGATTTACATTTGGAATTTTCTACAGCTTGATGTTAATTTTTTTTTTTTTTTTTCAGATAAAGAAATATGGACAATAAAAACATATCTAGTACCAATGACTATGTGGGCTTTATAAGGCTATTTGTAAACATGCAGTTTTGGTTCCTAGATCTAATCTCTATAAACTAGGGGTCAAGATAGAAGTGGGGAAAAAAGTAAGTTAATTGCCTTTTTTCCCCATTAAAAGTGATGAAGAACTTCCTTGTACAATTTAAATTACATGCCTATGGTGGTATGTGAAAGACTGTCTCCTCACAATGCATTTTTCTTTGTAAACATCCTGTCAGTGTGCTTCAGTGAGTTCTGAATTGGCTTATCTCTGCCTCCAGGGGAAAAAGTCAGTTGTCTTTTTAATCCTGTTTTAGGTTGTTTTAAAGGATGATGTAGTCTATGAGGAAGAGGCAATCTGTGTCGAGTTCCTTAATCTGGGCCCCAGTGATGGCTGCATTCACAGCAGAGCACTTGGAAATTGATGAAGGTCCCTTCCAGGCTCAGGACCTGTGAAAGGTAGGGCATGCACAGGTCTTCTCGTGAAATAGATAGTCAACCCAAAACATTCAAACCATAGAAGTGTTTCTGGCTTCCCCAAAGCAGTCATAATTGAAGCATAGCATGTAAAAATGCTAAGGGCTGAACTTTTTGGAAGTTCATCACTTCCAAAACCCATGTTGCATTTGAAACAAAGGACTTCTCTTCACAGCCCTTCTGGCAAATGCCTAAACCTTTTCCCTTGTGTGCATGCTATCAGATGCAAAGTATACACAGAGGATTAGTAGCAGATAGCCTCAAGAATTTTGAAATGAAGTAGGGAAGGAGTAAATGAAATTCCCAAATGCTGTGGTATACTAATTTGGTCAATTTCCTTAGAACATCACAACCTAAAATGCTACAACCAAATCGTATGTTTGTCAGGGCTGTCAGTATTTTGGCAGTTGTAGCCCACTTGATTGTCAGGATTTAGCAGGTACAGGGGTTTGGCTGATGTTCCCTACTCTTAATGAAGTAAATATATTAGCACGTGCTGTGAAAACCTCATTGTTCTGCATATTTACATGGATTTCTTCTCCATAGTCAGCCTCTGCTAGGTTTTGTGCACTTACATAGGCCCTTGACTAGAGCTAGGGTTATATTGTATTTTTGCTTTTATAGAAACCATGGTTTCTGTAACAGCAGATGTAAGCTGACAGGTATATTTCTCAACTGGCATGCTTAGATGAAATTCCATTTCACAAGTTCATGTTAGGACCAGCTCTAATAAGAGCATAAAAATCTTAAAATATCATACAAAGCTAGATGAAAAATGCTTGGTCTTCTTCCACAAGCTGGCAAAGGGAAAGATATGTCTTTCTAAGCATTCATTCTTGGATATCTCTCCAGCAGGGACATTCCCCAAGCATTTGATCCAGGCTAAAAACATTTGTTCTTTACTTTGTTCTGATCCCTGTGACATAAATGTGCCTCACTACATCCCAGGAGAGGAACTCTTTTTGTTTCCCAAAACCAGGATAGGAGCCTTTCTTTAAAGAGCAGCTAACAGACAGACCATATGGGATTTGAGAAGGTGACCTTTCATGTGCTTTGGCAAATGCAACCTACCAGTATCCTTTCCTATACAGAGTTTAAAACTCTTAGGATAGTTCACTGTCTTTAAAGATGTATCTGTCACTTTCTCTGTCTCAACAATTCTAAGCTGAGAAGACCGTTGACTGGTGTAACAAAACCGATAGAAATTTTAATGATTGTGCAAGAAAATGCCTTGTGGCTTCAGAAGACTGGGCCAAGAATTGTAGTGAGACTTAAGTAATTCTGACTCACTTTGATGAATAGCATCCCTAATGACTTGTATTTTTTTTTTCTTGTGGATTGATATTAAAAAGAGTAATAGGAAATAATAGTAACAAATACTTGTTGCTTAATGATTAAAATAATATATATTTTTAATATTTGTTGTCTTTGGAGAATGGAATTGTGAGTGTTCACAGGCAATACAATTTGAAAAAAACAACCAACCAACCAAATGGTTGGGCCCAATATGTCCCTAGTATTTGAACATACTCAGATCTTCACCCAAAGCACTTATCTGCCTTCTTCAAAAAACCAAAACTACATTCTTATTTTGTGACATGAACCGCTGAACTCGTCATTCTTGAAAGGGATCTTTATGCTCCTTCTTGATACCACAAAAACAACTAAACTGTCAGTGAGGTCCTGGAAAAAAAAGTCATGGTGGCTCAGTGTGTCACAGGCAAAGACAATGCACCCCTGACATGACCTGTGGCCCAAAGTGACCTGGGGAAGTGATGGGAGAAGACAGCAGTATAGTTCCTCTGTACAGCAGGATGGCTTTTCTCACACATCACAGGTGCAATTATCTTTGCCACATTGGGTCACAAGAAACAGACACACTGCCCCAGATCAGCTCAGGTGCTGGGCCACAGCCAAAAAGACTTCCATGGTCCTGGGCTACAGTCGAGCACTGCAGCTGGCCTACTGCTCCTGAAGCCCACACATCAGATGCAGCTGGTGGAAATAAGGGCCAGATGTGTGAGCTGGATGCATAAGATGTGTGAGCTGGATGCATAAAATGTGTGAGCTGACATATCTGCCAAGGTTCCACTCCCATTAATCCACACTATGTAAATCCCTCAGTAAATCTACTTCAACCGTGGCAGCCCAAGCCTGTTTCCATCAGTGCTGACTACCCCTGAACTCAGATGGCCTGGCAGCTCGGGAAAGCCTGTGGGTGCTGACCACATTGAACACCTGCATCACCCACCCTGTGAGTAAAACAGAAGCAGTTCCTGAGGTAGGGAAAAGCAAGAGTGGAGTCCACCACATCCTTAGTCTGATTGAACTTGTTCTGTACCTGTGATCATAGCTGGCTCACTCTAACCAAGTGATTATAAGATTCATTCATCACCTTGGAAAACAGGGATCACCTATACATCTCTTGAGTGTGAAGTTGCATGTCCTTAAACAAGAAACGTAAGCATAACTTCTCCCCATCAGAATCTCTTGACTTTCATCCTAAACAAAACCAATATTTTAACAGTAATATGAGGGTTGGCTTAGGCTCCTACACTTTAATCCTACTACCCTGTTTTGTTATGTGACTCTGATATGCTCGACTCATAAAATGCGCCAAAAAACATGTCTTAATTTTTCTAACTAGTAAAATCGCAAAGACTATTTCCTAATGTTTTAAATTGATTTGAGTACATTATAAACTGCTGCTTACACACATGTTTATGTCCTTCTCAGAAGTCAGTTTGTTTGAAAACTCAGAGGAAGGATTAGGCTGACATGAAATTTTATTGTCTGTATTTAGATTATTACCAGACAGACAATATTGTCTATTTGGAATTTTAAACATTTTGCCTTTATTGAATATTAAAACATGCAGGCTAGTAAACGGTGTTTCTTTCAAAGTCTTCACTACGTCTGTTGTCATAGGTCTCTCTTTCTAAGATTTATGTAGTGTTAGCTATACTGTCACATAAAATCACACATGTAGAATGCGAAATATAGCTTTCTCTTTCTGTTACTTTCTATTAGAGTCTCTTCATTATAACAAAATATCTCTTCCTCAGATGACTCTCAAGAGAATGTGAACTCTATGTTGTGATCTAAAGGACTTGCATTATACATTTGCCTGGAGCTTTCATTATTAATAAACCTGCCTTGAGCATCTCTTAGCTAACTAACATTCATTTGAGACAACTGTATTCCTGAACTTCCTTGACCTTGCAGCATTAACTTGAGAGTCATAGTCTAAAGTAAAATGGATAAATAATAATAATAAATTATTAAAAATTCTCAAAAGTAGCTAAGTCGACATCAAAATATATATAACTATACTAAAAATATTTCTCTAGAACAATATAGTTTTATTCCCCAGTTCACAATATTACCTTATTATTTCAATTTAAGTGAAACAATAGTTTATTAACTTCTATCATGGTGCTAGTATTGTAAAATAAAAATAGGTATAAATTTAATTATGTTTAGTTTAGCATGGTAAAATTTGAATAACAAGTTTTAAAACAAAATATTTTCATGAACATTTGAACAGTCAAACTAAACATCTTTTTTTTACAGTAGCATTAATTCTTGCCAGCTATAATGTCAATCAGTAAAACTGTAATACAAGACCCTGATAGGCATAGCTATTAGATCTGTTTAATGTCAAGTCTTCCTTCAGATTTTTTGATAGACTTCCTGCTGAATGGTTTCTCTTTTTAATGTGTCCTGTACCTCTCCTGTGTTTTTAGTCACTTACTCTTACACTTTGTTACACAGTACTTACACTTTGTTACACAGTGCTTACACTTTGTTACTTTGTTTCCAGTACATGGACAAGCAGCAGCCAAGAGCAAAGGACACTTGCAGAAAAATCCCAGCTTCCCTGCAGACAACAGAAAAAAATCCCCTTGTTTTTGGGGTATTTAGAAAATGATCCTGAGCAACATGCATCAGTCAGCTGGCAGCAACTGTGGAAATTTGCCCCTTTAGTGTTTTTTTCCACTACTGAAGTTGATATTTGTACCAAAAAGCGTGCTACTAAAGGAGGGTATTTTTTGAACCTTTCTAGGTTATCCAGATATCTGGAGCACACAATAGGTATCATAGTTCTCAGGGTTTGTTCCTCCTAGCATAGCCAAATTTCTAAGTATCTAAGCGTCGTCCTCTTGTCTTCATAAGCAATTTGTCCCTCACAGAATTTCTGCAAATTCAGGTGAGCATCAAGTCCCACTCAGAGCCTCAGGAGTGTTTAACCAGTGCAAGTTCAGAATGTACATGGAAAATCAGAACAGCTGATTAACACTATGAATGTTAAGAGAGTATCTGCAGAAATAGATGGAGACAACAGAGTCTTTAGGCAATCTTCTATAGGTGGACATCCTGTTCCACATAAGCTCTTTTAGAAAGCTTCTCCAGCAGAAGATGCATAAACCCTAGGCCATGTCCCAGATATGTGGTTAGTCTTGAAATCCTCTCAATTGTGCCATACTACCCTCTCTGGGATATGTATATTTGTTTGAGGAATGTGATGTAGCATGTTTTTAGGAATACGACGTCAACATTTTATTTTCAACACATCATTTTTTAATAGATTAGAAAAAAGATACTGTGGTTAGGCTTCTATTTGTCAAAGCACAGTAAAAAAAAAAAAAAAAAGTGGCTATGCACAAAGATGAAAAGCAAATCACCACCTTTGAAAGCAAATCGCTACCCAAAATGCAAATATGAAGGTTGCATCTGATGTGCCACTTAAGGAACCTAATTTAAGTGATGTGAATATATGCCTGGAAGTATCTTTTTCCACTGACTACAGAAGCGTCCAGGGTAATTGTCTGGGATAAATTATTCACTAAAGTTAGGTTCCTGATGAACTTAGTTTGACTGTCTCTATTGCCCAGCTCTCTTATCTTTGCTAAAGGTGGACAAACAGCAGCTGGAGATAGACATAAGAAACTACATCTGATCAAAGACTGAAGGAATTAAACCAAAAGATTTACAAAGGCATATACCCCTAAGTTTTAATTAAAAAAAAAAAAAAAAAAAAGATTTTCCCTACAGGGAACAATTTCTTCACACTCCCTAGAGAAGGACATTGCTTCTGGAAATTGTGCCTATTTCGATTTACTCAGGACATGAAAATGGCTTGGGATTAACCCAAGTCAGGATGACAGCTCAGAAAGCTTTTGTGTATTTTTGAAAGCCTGAAAATCCTTCAAGGGGCACATCAACTTCAAAGGCCACACCAAGAGAGGTAAGGCAATATTAAAACAACACAGAAATACTGAGCAAGAACAATACTAGCTCCTTTCCAGAGGTGTTTGTGGCAAATGAGGGACGTCCCTTTTTTCTGTAGTAGCTAGCAAAAGGACAAGGGGTAATGGGATGAAGCTGGAACACAAAAAGTTCCACTTAAATGTAAGAAAAAACTGTTTCACTGTGAGGGTGAGGGAGCAGTGGAACAGGCTGCCCAGAGGGGTTGTGGAGTCTCCTTCCTTGGAGGTCTTTAAGACCCACTCAGACATGTTACTATGTGACCTGATCTAGGCGAACCTGCTTCTGCAGGGGTGTTGGACTAGATGATCTCTAAAGGTCCCTTCCAACCCCTAACATTCTATGATTCTATGATTCTAAATGATATGTCTGTGGTGGTCTCTCTCCTACTGAGGGTGAAATACCATGGCTTGCAGCTGCTGCAGAGATTCAGGCTAAAGAGTGAGGACACAGAGCAAACATGAGGCAAAAGTACCATTCACAGCCCTGTGCACAAGAAAAATGGGGAAATGTCATAGTTTCTGAAAACTACGGGACATGGGACAGACCTGAGTATGCTGATTGGGATGAGATACAAAGGATTTTGCCCTGTTGTTCTAGTGGAGAATAAACTACCAGCCTTATTTGCCTGACATTGGAGAAAAGCCAAGGGTTTATCCCATAGGGAATAAATTATATGCATAAAGTAGGAGGCATCAGGTCATGTAATTAGCTCAATTTAGATGCACTATTGACATGACACTAGTGCTTATTACTAATGAATACACTGCTAGTGAATCATTAATAATAGGAGTATCTAGCTACCATGCTTATGAATGCTTTATTGTGGAAAGGTGGAAAGTTCATTCAAGCTGTTAGATTTTGTGGGCCAGGTGTTTGCTTCATATTTGACCTTTTCAATCAGCTATTCTGAATTAGGTTTGTGAACAAAAGAAAAGAATATGAGTTGAATTTTAAAGGAAATTGGATGTCAATGGTAATGAGCATGTAGTGAATACCTTCACTACATTTTCTTTGCATCATGCTTCCAGTTTAGTGCCAGGTAAAGTGAACAGAGGGCATAGGAATCTAGAAATAACTGTGAGCAATAATCAAATCAGCAAAGAGCAGATCTAGCAGAGGATGTGGTGGAAGAGTATTTAAACAGTCAAAGGAGAAGGAGTTGTTTCCAGAAGGGATTAACAAAGTTGCAAAGACAGAGATGTAGAAGTGAGAAATAAAATGGCTGCAGGAGTCTGCCTTGCTGTATGGGCTGTATCCCAAGACTCACTAAGGCACTCCTCTACTCAGACAGACAGATTTGCAGGAACTGGGACTCTGAGCAGGTACACTGCAGGTATGCTACATGACTTAGAGTGTAAGGAAGGGATTGGGCCTTGTGCAAGTTCATGAAACTTCAGCTATGGCTTCTGGTGCCAAAGGGTTAATAAAAATGCCTGGTGTGACAAACATGGTTTAGTGAGAGCTCTGGTTTTCAAGACAGAGCTCAGGAAGAATTGCAAGTCTTTGCAGTGGCAGCTGGTGTTAGGCAGACATGGCTTTTCTCAGAAGGGCACCAGCAGTGCTGCCAGCAAACCTGATCATTCCAGTCTTATCTTTTGCTACTCAGGACAGACCAGGTAGACCCAGAACTGGGTTTAGGGAGTGCTCCATGATTCAATCTTCTTTCAGGAGTTGCTGTTACATCCTGGGATAGCTTAGTGGAATAAATCAGGGGACTCCAGGTGCATCAGGACTGTATGGATAACAAGCTTTGTATTGGAAACACTAGTTAGACCCTCCCCAAACTCAAAATATTTCACAACCTGTTTGGAATCTGTGCAGTAGAATACAGAGATGTGGTGTCTTGTATCAAGCTGGCTCAGCTTCTGGTTTTAACGTAGTTCAGCTGGTGAGATTTTCCAAGCCCAGAATTACTTTTGTTCTGCCCTTGCTAATTGACTGAAACTTTGGTAATACTAACATTTGTCCATGCCAAAAGGAAAGTTTTTTTTAAAAAACATGTCTGCCTTCTAGGAAATAAAGATTCATTTAAAAAAGAAAAGTACAATTTCTCCAGATTTTGGGGTATTCAAAGTCACTCCATCAGTCCAGAGCCTTTGATGCTGAATGAGCACCTAGAAACACTTTCCCCAGTGTAACCTCCAGCAGTGATTTTACATTTTCAAATCGGGCCCAAAATCTGTCCTGGATTTCCCAGTTACATGCTCTTTGGTACTTCCACAGCAATTAAGACAAAGTTTCCTCTTTTTAGGACAAAGTTTTCCTTTTCCTGTGAAAAGTTTACTTTTCATAGATTACCTATTAGTTTAGCAGAGTTATATGAATTTGTAAAGGAAAATACATAGATTCTGTGAAGAAAACATTACTTGCAAACTAGACGATTTCTGTGTGTGCTCTTCTGGATTCTCTTTCTTTTTTTGCATTACAATATCTTGGAGAGGACTGAAGCGATTCTCAGTTCAAAAGACAGCTATGGAGGGTACAGAAAGCCAGACTTCCATTTTTCTGGCATGCTGTACATCAGACAGAGCCTTACAATCTGGACTACAGATGATAAAAATGTAAGTCTTCACTTTCATATGAAACATCCTAGTATCTGCTAGCACTTGCTATGATTTGCCCCACAGACTGTTCCTGTGCGAGCATGCAATAAAAGGTCCAAAAATCTCCAATCAGATATGGGATTATGGAGCCTGAAACCCAACAAGGCCCTGCACAAACTACAGCCCTGTATCCATCCCACGACGGCTCAGATTTCAGGATCAATGCTCTAATTATCTCAGTCTTGAAAAGTATGCTAAAAAAAAGGTTTTTGCCAAATAGAGGAGAAGGAAACGGAAAAGCCATTTCCAGTGTGAACAGACATGTCTATGCTATAAAGACAATTGGGTTTACTTTCAACAGAGTTGTCAGCTGTCACTGTCAGCCCTGGGAGTGCTTAATCATTGCAGTAGTGATATATCCTTCAGTATGGGAGGTGCTATTAAGGTGTTGTATTTCCTTCTAAAAGCATCTAGCAATCTTCCCTCTTAGAATGACTGCCCTGGTGTTATACAGTTGGTAGTTAGGAACAAGCAGAGGACATACCATCCAGTAGACAGTTTTTCAGTGGGTATTTTTGCTGCTTGGGTCATGGAAACGTTTGACACATGAGAGATGTGTGTCTCCAATTTTGCCTTTGCTTTTCTTTCAGACTTCTTGCCTTCCCAGTCACAGTTCTTTTGTCTCCAAGTTCTGCTCCCCAAATGCCAAATATTTCCACTCCATGCACATAGATGAGCTTTACAGCATATGCAGAGTAAATGCAACACTTCTGTGTCACATTAGCGCTAAATCATGTGTGCACATAGTGTGTGTACAGTAAATGTGCAGAGAGTCTGATGCTCATTTAAACCAGTAGGCTCCTGCATGCAGCACTTCACGGCCCATGCACACGTTTCTTCACAGCCAATTCTTGATGGCAGTATGCCTTTCTCCTTCTCCCATTCTCAGCAGGACAACTTTCAATGAAAGTGTTTCCATTCTGGAGCCCTATGGAGGACTGAGGTCCTTTGACAGTTGTTATACTGAGGTCCTATGACAGCCCAGTGGTAAACATAGTATGGTAGGGAAGTAGATTATTTTGTATTGTTATAAAACTTGGATGCCTGAATGTAAGAATCAGAAAAATCTGATCCCAACAGCAGACTTTGAAATATTTGAAAATCTGGATCACAATCTGTATTCTCCCTCCTGCTGTGTTTTGAACAGAAAACTAAACAATATTGGGAAGAAGATCAATTTCAGGCTACGCTTCATCTTTCAGTAGCACCAATAAAGTAGGTGACTGTCATGGCCAGAATCCCCCTCTGGGGGAAGATGACTGTCATCTGCCCCAACCCCACTCTGCCATAGCTGCTCAGGGCTGCTTGCACGTGTGGGCTGCTTGCACATGGGGGCTCTTTACCCACTCAACATCATCTGCCCTACATAACTGGAGATCTTCCAGTACACCCCACCCTGTCCCATGGCATCAGCAGATTTCTAGAGAGCCCTACAGTAGCACCTGACTAATCTTTGCAAACCTGCTATCTCTGGTAATTTACCTATAATGCCTCAAACCCCCTTGTATTTAATTTGGATGTATATTACTCTGTTCAGTAACTATGTAGAGAGGCTGAGAAGTATCCACTAAACTGACAAGTGCAATGAACATAAGAGCTCAGTTTAATAAATCTGGAAAGGACTGACCACAGGGTGATTTCAGAGCTGTGCTTGCCACGTTATGTTTCAGTACAAGTTATGTAAAGATATACTCCTCTGCATAAAATCAGTCAGGTTTTATAATTACATGATGAAAGGTGGTCCAGGCTACTGGACTCTGCTACAACAGAACTTGACTGCAGTCATAAATAGCCCTATATGGTTTCCTATAGGAGACAGTTTACTGCCCACAACACCCATACAATCATGGCCATGCATATTTTTCTCACATACTACTATTTTTTTCTCACTTACTATGGAAACTAGTGTCTGTATTGAGAATACTGTAAATTGTTAATTAGTACTTAATAATCTTGTGGAAAGACCCTCCCTCATTTTTGGGGATCTTTTGTAGCTGGTTACTGTGGTGGTGATAACACAAATTTTTGTGTATATCTATGAATATTTTGATATATTTTAAGGGATAGCTGTCATCATTCAGTAGCTTTCACATTTAAATTTGCTCTGGAAGATAATGTTAATTCATGTGTGTGTGAGAGATGAATATTAAGGTAAATCAAGTGTCTTGGAAATCTATATTTGAGAACTTCCACAACTTCAAAAAATCAGAAAGTTTTACAAATCTTCCATCCTCCCACTGCTCCCTATATTTGCCAACATCTTGTGTTGTTCATTACTGATGGTATCTCATTTGTAGTGAGGAAGATTGGTTTCTAACTAAGAGGAAGCCAATGCCAAGGTTTTGTGATAGAATAACATTCTCCCAGCATTTCTTCAGAAAAGCACTGGTGAGCTAACACAAATTGCTGAGCTCCGTTTCTGTTGTGGCTGTTTAATAATGCAATGGCTCTCCAGCCTATTTTTTCTTGTGGTATAGCTCAGATCCATTGAAAGCACATTTTTCAGTCAAATAAATCTGACTTATAACCCTATTTATTTTTATTTTTTTTACTTTGTTTATTTAATGTTCTTCTTTTAATTTCTCCCCAGCAGCTGAAAAATGGGATAATATTTGTGCTTAAGTTAAATTCTCAAACCCATCATGTTCAAATCGGTTTGAATTTGGGGAAAATGGGCTCACATAGCCCAGCAAATATGGCTGCCCTACAGAAGTGCCTGCAATTACCCATGACAATTGTTTTCATATTTACTGTGATATATTTACTGACTGTTTTGGCAGAGATACAGCAGTGTTACGTGGACAAGTACATGGCAAGCATTCCTATGTTTGTAATTATGGTTCCTTGCACATACCAGATGAACCGAAGCATGGTACAAATGCCTGAGTGTTTCTTCAGTCTAAATCCGTACACTTGCTCTGAGCTTTCACCAGTCTGGCAAAGGAATTTCTCATATTCAGCCTCTTCTCTTCAGCATATAGAAGTTTTTATTAAATGACAAGAGTGATGAAATGTTAAGACTGTCTTCTGCACATCTGATACAAATCAGGAGGCCAAACTTTTACTCGTATGAGCAGTTCAATTAATTTAAATGAGATCATTTTTATGGGTACAGTGGATAAATGCTAGCAAAAATGGAGACTTCAGTTTTTTATTACATTTGTTATGAATGAATGTGACATAGCTGCAAAATTCGGAAGTGAACTTAGTGAAACTGTTAAGTAGCACAAAGGGTACTACCAGGGAAATCCTGGTTCCAATGAAATGAATGGGAAACCTGATGTATAGGACAAGCATGAGAAATATGGTGTATAACCACAAGAATTCCCAGGCATATGTTTTTAGTTAAACAGTTCAGATTTGTTACTTCTTACAAAAAATCTAATATTAAGAATATTTGTGTGAGTTTAGAACTCAAATAATTTGAAGAACTCTTCATTTCAACAGATCACCTTTCAATTTGCGGGTTTTCTTATTTGTGGTAGAAGACTAAAATTTGTTTCTACTGCTGAACATAATTGTATTCTGTGTGAAGCATTGTAGGTGAATTGGGAGTGTGAGATTTTTTTTGTAATTAAAGACAGGCTTTTGCCTGATTACATCTGAGCAAGGATTTCAAAACTTGGGTCTGACATATTTTGTGTGTGTGATAATTTTATCGTGGCAAATAAATTTGATTCAGTCTTATGAAGCTACATTCATTGCAAGATGAAAAAATAGGATAAGGCTAAGACAACTTCATCTTTACAACAGCTGGAAATTCCTTGTAAAACTTAGAAGACTAAGGAATATTTTGAAATAGCCTCTGAATGCCTGTATCCAGTTTGAGCTGGATGCTGGAATGCTGGATCAGATCTGCTCCCAGATTTTCTAGTTATGTCCCTTGTCTTCCACACTGCTATGCTTTTTTTTTTTTTTTTTTAATATATATCAATGCATTCTGAAAAGTACTTGAGTTCTCCATTCAATAAAGAGTCAGAAAATATTTACAGTTATTTTAAGTTCCCCATAGTCTAAACAAATTAATTCATTAAAAACAACAAAGTAATAAAAATAAACGTATCCAACCATGTAAACCAAATGCAAAAACCTGCCTGTCATTTGTGAAAATGGTTTTGATTTGACTATATCTAAATTGGTGGGGGTATTATTTTCCCTCAGTACTGATGTGGTTTTACATAAAGGGTTTAACAAAATAGGTGGCATTAGTGAAATGCAAAAAAATGTGTTAGGGATATTTTCACCCAACAATTTTGAGAAAAAAATCCAACAGACATTAATATTTTTTCAATCAAATATAGTCTGTACCATCTTTTGTGAGAGGAAATCCAGAATTGCAGTGCTAAATGCTCAGTGCCATATGCTCAATTATTTACAGAAATAAGTAACAGAAACTGTGTTCTAATACTCTTCTTTTCCTGTAGTACACATGCAACTTGCTCTGAATCTGAGCACACCATGACTAAGAGGGTTTGTAGTGATCTTGATTCTGTAAAGCACTAGTTTTATCAATGGTAGAAAATAAAACTCCCACAGGAATCTCTCCAGGAATGTATAGCTCTGGCTTGGCTTTTTTTTTTTCCCCTTACAATTTTGTTAGTAATTTTACAACATAGTTCTCTGACTCATGTAAGACAGAGAATTTGACTGTTACAAGAAGTTTATTAAGTGATATCTCATTATTTATTGCTGGACCAAAAGTAAGAATAGATGAAGCATCTAATGGTAAGAAAAGCGCTGGACAATTTGAGTTCCTGTTTCTGGGTTCCTGTTTTGTCCACCAAGAAGGTGTTTGTTTTTATCAGAAGACTGATGTGTTTTAAATACAAATACTACATCTTACATTTTTAAAAAAAATTTATTTTGGGTAACACCAAATCAAAATGTTGCAAGTCTTCAGTTCAAAATAAACATGTTGTCTCCAATTTGCTCAGCAAAGGATACTGTTTAAAAGTGATGAGTTTTAATATTCCCTAGAAAATAGTTTTAATCTCAGCAAAACATCGTATTCAGTGGAGCAAATGTATTGGCTAAAACCTTTGCATTATCATATTTCCCACAGAATGAAGTGCCAATTTGGGCTTCTTCTGTGTCTAGTGACAGCATTTCTATAACTTTATGGCTAGCTTTCGTTATACTTTTCCTGCCCAGTATGTTAGTTGAAATAGAAGAGCATTTAGGCAAAAGCCATTAACAAACACAATTGGACAAGCCTGCACAAATCTGGAACAAGGTTCACTGCCTTTCATGGAGTTCAAAACGATTTACAATGTTACTAACAGAGAGCACCATTTGGCCCTGCTTCTTTGCTGTATCCACAGAAATAATTTCTAAATCTCAAATTTGCACTCTCCTACACTCTTCGCACGTTAATTTCTTTATCTGGTTGCGTAACTGCATCTCAACCTCCTCACCTGGGAGTTTTCAGATGCCAAGGGTTCAACTGGGTTGTGCTTATGACTGCACCCCTCAGAGACTGTGAGGAGTGTTGCTGCTGCTCTGCAGTGGTGGTTCATCAGCAAGCAGCCTGATAACCAGCATTTGCTCTTCTCTGCAGGCTCTCTGTGTAACCATGGACAAAACCTTGTCCTCTTCTTTTACCCCCACACCACTCCATTGCGGTGGTTGTGCAAACAGCCAACAGCCTGCTCAGCAGCAATCCTGCATTTCTGAGACACACACAGGGCAATGGGAAGGTAGTTGTGTGTGGATCAAAAGGCACTTTATTGTCCTAATTTGTTCATTTTTCCAGCCATTTGCAGTGATAAATTATTAACTGCAGACAAGAGACTGCTTTTCTTCTCTGCATCTCCCTTGTACAGAAAAGTGTGGGGGACCTCAATAAAGTGGCTATGGTGACACTAAAACCCTGGCACAACCTCATAGAGTTAGAGATAGAGAAGGGCTGCCAGCCGCAAACTTTTACTGTGCCTGGCCAAACACATGTCCTCACTTTCCAGAGTGGCTTTTCTCCCAAGAAGAGAGGGGAATGCACCAATGTGCAGGATATGCTCTGATTCTGCCATCTTCATACAAATTTAAATCGCAGGTGAGGGGATAACCTCTAACTGCCCCTTTTTAGGCAAGAATGGATTTAGCTGTCATTATGTTTACCCTGTTTTTGAGGAGACTTACATATGTTTTTCTGCTACAAAAAAGTATGTTAGAAAATGTGTAAATTACCACAGTCTGTGAGACAAGCAAATCCTTTCTCCTTCAACTGCATCAATGACTTCCAGCCAAGTTAATGCCCAGTTGCATATGTCTGCTGTAAATCTTCACCTTCTTCAACACCTCCACATGATTTGCTGTCTCTAGGTATACTGACACCTTTTCTCATGTGAGAACTTTATGGCTTGATAACCATAAAGGGACAGCTGGCTCAGTGGAGTGGTTACTACTTATTCTCACCTCCTAGTTAGTAGGACATTAAATATATAGAAATACCAGTACTATTCTCACTTGTAACTTGATCTATGGGAAATGTTCCTTTAAGTGTAAGCTTATTACTGTGGGGATACATGTCTTATATCAGCAGTGGCTTTGTAAGTCCCTTTGTAATAACATAGCTATTAGCAATGGGCTCAGCCTGAACACCTGTGAACTCTTCCAGAGGCTGCATACAGTCCTTGATCTGAGCCAATGTGTCAAGTCTGTTTCCAGCTTTGACTTTTTTCATGCTGTACAGACAAATCAAAGGCACAGGTAGGTATTATTTAGAAAAAAATACCTAATTTGTCTGTGCTGAAAGCACTTTTGAGGCTGCTTTTATAAATAAAGATCAAGGAATTAAAAACGTTGTCTTCATTTCTTCCTCTTTCTTTCTCAGTGTTGTGTTGACATAGATAAATTTTGGAAGTGATGCGTTAAAAGCCCTGTTTGCATGGGACTGGGATTCCCTGTGATTGCCTGTCTGCAGGAGCAGCAGACCTTGTGCTTTACAGACCAGGCAGACCTGCAAGGACAGTGACTAATCACCTTAATTTATCAGGCTTCCAGGCACCCTTTCAGGTAATCTCTTTGAAGTCTCCTACTTGTCAGCAGCTCAGGACCACCACAGAAATATACTGGGGTTTTGGTATCCATTTTTACTCTGGCTGCTAGGGTGCTTAATTACTACAACACAGAGAGAATAAATTGCGTGTGTGTCAACTGCTAATAAAACCTAAGTCTTCAGTACTGCCTTTAGAAATCGTAAATTTGACAACAATTTTAGCTTTGCAATTCCTGTTCTGTCATCTCACTGGGATAGGAGAGAAAAGAACATATGGGAGAACTGTTTTTTCCAGGTGGCCAGGAAAGAAAGAATAAAGGAGCAAGAAGGAGCATCAGCATGTCTGAATCAAGCAACCTATTGCTATTGAACTGCTTCCATTTCACTTACAAGCAGCATTAAAGTATCTCATGTTGTCCCTTTCGAAAGGGGAAGAGGTGAAGACTAAACACTACCTCTAGCCAGTAAGCTGCTGCTGGAGCTTTTCCTCCTTTCATGCCACTGAAGAGAGGTCCTGGCCACAAGGAAGGTGTTTAGTAGGGCCATAGACAGACACATGCACAGAATGGGGACATTGGCTGGAACACATCCACCATGATTTCCTCAGCATGAGAAAGCCTTTCCACTGTCCCTCCCCTTGAGCTGGCTGAACCTTGGAGAATCTCTTATGAAAAAAAGAGTTGAAGGTAATGAGATGGCATAGCTAGGAGCAGCAGCTGTCATGTTTCTCAGAAGAGAGAAAACTCACCACCTCTCCCAGCAATTGCAAGGACACCCCATAGAACACTTACCAAAAGCTGTCTTCTGTGATGGTTTCCATGCTATAAATTCCTACAGCTAGATTGCCCTGACATTGTTTTGAGAAGTTTCTTAAAAATTAGCTTTTTCTGCCAAATCAGTGATACTTCTCCTCAAAACTTGTCTCATTTTATGCCATTAATCTGAACTTTTCCCCTTGAAATCCCATGATTTTAGCACAAAAACCTTAGGCATAGAAAGATGTCTATTTTCAGGCATAAAAGTGAAATAGTAATTTTCTTTTTTTTCTCAACTGCAACATTCCACAAGAGAAAAAAATTTCAATAAAAATAATTACTGTTTAGACAGAGATTTTTTTTTCCTATTTGGTACATTCTTGGAATGGAAAATGTTGAATTAACTTAAGGTCTGAAATTTCCTTTACTTAATGTTCTAGAGCTCTGCTAAATATATTTTCAGTCAGATCAGCAGCAGTCTACCTTTTTGCTACTCATATCCTATAAGATATTGTGTTACCTCAGTGATGTATTTTGAATCCCACACACATTCATTACTGTACAATGGGCAAGCACTTTCCTTATAACTATGCTGTCTTAGATCTTTCCTAACATTTGACTAACATCCTCAAATCCTTATTCTGTTTGTATTTATAATTTAATAATACATTCCAAAAATGGTCACTTAAAACATCAGATACTTGTAAAGTTTGTA
Source organism: Colius striatus (assembly GCF_028858725.1). Classification (NCBI taxonomy): domain Eukaryota; kingdom Metazoa; phylum Chordata; class Aves; order Coliiformes; family Coliidae; genus Colius; species Colius striatus. The sequence continues at coordinate 63,292,305 of NC_084762.1, forward strand.
GAACAAAGCCAGTGCATACTTGTACACAGTTCATGACCGTTTGCCAACATATATTGTATTTTCCTTGACTCATTCCTTTCTTTTACAGCTTAAAGCAGAGCTTTCCTGAAATAAATGTTTCTTTTTAGGATCACCTCATAATTTGGACTGTAATCACTTGGACTACAGATACTAGCTCTGTCTTATGTAAGTTATGTACCTACAGTCAGAACCTGAGTCCAGCCAGGTATTAGAGTTCATGACTGTCTCCCAAACTATTTGGATCTCATGTCTTGCTGATTTTTCATTCACTGAGTGGATAAGAAGTGTTTGTGTCAATACAGTCCTATGTTTCCCAGAAATTATTCAGATGTGATAGAATTTATATTAAGGTTCTATAATTCTCAAGCTTTTATACAGAAAAGAGGAATTGTAACATTATTCACACTACTGATATGCCTCAGAACGGTGACCAGAATATAATAATATCAACAGAAATCAATGAATAAATTCCTCTTCCTGGGAAGAGGGAGAGGAAAAGCCCATGGTAAGTAATTATTTCTAAAATTCATTTAGAAAGATTTTTTTACTACCATCTGACCTGTTTTCTCTTTTACACAGAAAAAATTGATTAAGAAACCTAAAGTGAGATTAGCAATGACAAGGAAAAAAAAACCAATGCGCAACATGACACCGTAGTAAAAGTGTTTTCCAAGCCTCTATTTTACCTAACATAATGAACTTTTCTTGAATGTCATTGGAATGTCTACAGTCACTGGACTGTGCATTCATAATAGTTTGCAGTAAAAAAAGCAGGTAGGATGCTTTTTGTATGATTTTACAGACTAGTCGATGTTTCACCTATTTTGGTGAACTTATTGCCTGCTAACTCCCACGTCATTCCAGAAGTTGTCCTGTACAACTGAGTGTTATGCACAGTATTATGTCAGAGGTTCTGTGGGGAAGAGGGGTTTTGTCTATCTAGATGGACAGGAAAGTTCACTTCTGAAGAGTAGATGAGAGATTTTGGCCACTCTGGTACATGAAAAAGGTACCACTCTCTGAGTGGTTCCAGTTGTTACAAGGAGTTTTACTAAAGACAGATTGGTGGATATAAGCAAAGTAATAACTGATCCAAACTGTATTTTTGATCCAAGCTGTATTATTGCTGAGGTAGGTCTACTACTTACTAAAGCAAGTGTATGTATACAGATGGCAACCCCTTAAAACTGGATCACTTGTGTACAATCTGGAACATAAGGGGTTCCAAAGAAACACAAAGGAAAAATTCTTCACTCTGAGGGTGATGGAGTACTGGAATGGGCTGCCCAGATGAGTTGTGGAGTCTCCTTCTCTGGAGACATTGAAAACCCACCTGGATGAGTTCCTGTGTAATCTACCCTAGATGGTCCTGCTCTGGTAGGGGGAGTTGGACTAGGTGATCTTTTGAGGTCCCTTTCAACCCTTAAGATTATGTGACTCTGATTCATCAAGTTGCAATTATTTTAATGTTATGAGCCCCAAGCCATCACTGAGATAACCACAGATTTATTACTGTGATAGGCAAATAAAGCAGGTGCACCAGGTCCCAAAGGGTTCTGCCATTCCTGGAATTGTTTTTTGACTGGGATGCTCTCTGCAGTGGAGAAATGCCAGAGCAGAGTACCATCAGCACCTCCCATTGCTCAGCTTCTGCAGCTGCGTGGGTCCCCACTGGTGTAGTAGGACTCCATGCCAGTGGGTTGATCTCAGTGAGTTACTGCTGCAGAAAGGTGACCTCCTAATACAGAAAGCACAGTCTGAGAAATTCCTTAGGAGAGTTTGTTAGCTTTATTGCTTTAACTTCTTGTATGTTTTTTTTTAAATATTCACAGAACGACTGAGGTTGGAAGGGACTTCTCTTGAGATTACCAAGTCCAATTCCCCCTATAAATGGTGTTGTCAGACTTTGCTGTCCCTTTCTATAAATATCTGCTTTGAATTAAATCACATGGGAGAAATCTACAAAGATTGTTAACTATCTGGTTTGAAATGCTTTCTTTCACCATCTGAACAGCTCACCGACGGTAAAAAAGTGACAATTCAACAAATATTTTGAGAACTCAGTAATGACTTGACTTTTAGCTTGTATAGGCATGAAGAGTATATTTACTCAGAAGGGAAAAGACGGGCTTCTCTCATGGAAGAGGGTCATTGAGGCCTGAGGCAAAGGTACATCAAAGCATAGGCAGGACATCAACTATATAAGCACTGCCATTGACTTCAGTGTGACTGCTCCTGAGCTGAGAATGAAACAGTTAAACGATTTCCTTGCTTTTTACATTACCTTCTGCAGATTTTTAAGGCATGATTTCAGATATATGGTTCATTTTCTTTTTAAGCATTAAACAATAATTCATGCTGTTGCAGGCTAATGTAACAAGATGGGTTCACTTTTTACACTAAATTAAAAAATAAATCTGTCCTCAGTTTTCACCTGAAGTTGACATTTCCCGTGCTCTCCTTGTGTATAAATTGCAAAGTGGTAGCCTAAGGGAAGGCGTTTGAAGAATTCTGTGTTTATAAATGGTCTATATTATATTTTATATATGTAGGCAGCAGCTATAGTCTCCACTTTTAAGCCTGGGGGGAAGGCAATGGTTTCCTGCGTCACGGAGCCACAGCTCCTGTCGGTAAGCAAGTACACAAAGATCCCTTTAACTGGCTCAAAAGGAGCGGTGAGATGAAACATGCCCACTGATGGTTAACAGATCTGTCCCTCAAGACTGCTTTTCTCTGAACATGGCATTTGTTTACACTCAGCTAAAGCTTTTAGCATTTTCAGGCCTATAAGAGGATTTGGCTGGTAGCCCTGCTGTTGATTGTCATATTCCCTAGCTAGAAATGTCAGTTACCACTTCTCTTTCTTCTTCCGTTCATTAAACTTTTTGTATATTTTCTCTATCTTTCCCAGGAATTAGTGATGACATGTGCCATTTGCATATTACTGTAGTTCTTCCAGGGGATGTGAGAGCACACTGAGCTTCCAGCTTTCAACTCACTAGGGATTTGAGGGACCAGGAGTGACATAATATCATCTGAGTACTATTCGTAGCATCTTGTGTATACAAAAACTTAGCAAAAAAATAAGAGCTGTTCATCTGGAACTGAATATGCACACACACTGTTTTTCTTTCATGACCTACCACTGAGCGTTTTCTCTGCAGACGACAGGAAGATATTTCTGGAAATCAATCACAGCATAGATGGAAGGATCTTGCAGCCAAAATTGTTTAACCCACCCTTTTTATTACCATGTGGCACTGAGTTGTCAGCATGAATGCACAGCTGATTTTTCAAATTTACCATTGAAGAATATTTGCAGGTTCATTGCGTCATGCTGCCTGCCTGAGAAGCTGTCATAGGCTTTTTCTGCTTCTCTCCTGTGCTAACGTGTAGCAGTAATGTACAGCGAAAACACTCTACCCTTTCCTTAGGAAGGAGAACCTTCATGAAATAGAATACTCCGCTGTGCAGGGCCTAAGCTCAAGATCACAGATTTAAAGTTTCAGTCATGGTTGGATGATGTAGCCCAGCTGCTGCTGGTTCATATTTGGTGGTTTCCATGCCAGATAACTCTGTCCTGCTTCATTCATGAACCCAAAGTAAACATCATTGTTTACAAAACTAGTTATACCAGCAGCTCTGGGGAGGAGGGTAGGAGCAAGCAGCCGGGCATCAATGGCACTTGACTTAATTTGTCTACCACAGCTATCTTTGACTTATTGCAACAGAGAACGGGAGAGGCTTAACTACACTGGAGGCATTTCACATACATCTACCTACTTAAAAGTTAGGAGCTTGTCCTAGCTCATGAGCTAAAGCATCTTTGATGCCTAGAAAAGAGGCAAGTCCCCCCAGAAGGAAGTTCATCTGTTGTAGATGCTTTCAAAACATCTCACTTGACCCTGTCTCACTGGGTGATGGTGAAAGCACTGATAAGCATAACCAAGCTATATGGATTGTCCTGAGACATCCAAGAACACTTTCAAGACATTACCTTGTCTAGATCTCAGTAACACCAGTGAGTGTCCTGCAAGGGATTCACCTAGGATGTGTCTTCCTCTTGATACAAGCCTTGGACTTCTTTATTAATTTTAGAACCTCGGTGGGACAGAACAGCTTTCTGCCTGTCATGCTCCCTGACATGTTTGCCATTCTTGTTACAGCCATTAATCTCACATTTAGAGTCACTCTGTCCTATCCCAGGTGGCTAGATTAGACAGTCTTTCTAATATCAGATGATTAAAAACTGGGGAAATTAATTACATTTTTAAAGGATAATATGATCACACTGGCTTTAAACCAGTTAGCTCAGAGAACATTAGCAGGTAGCTGCAGCATCAGGGAGCTCAGCTCAGGCTGCAAAATCTTTCTTTATAAAAAAATTAATCAAACGCTCAAGCCAGTGCTCCATTCAAGCAGGGCTTCACCCACAGCAGTATCCAGTAGCTACTCAAATCTAAGGCTGTATGACACAGGTTACCTATGTAGTGACGAAACGTGCATGATCTTACTCCCTGTTAGCCCTAAATGAGACTCCAGATAGTCTTTGGCAAAAACTCTGCCCTGGAAAGACTATCTTTATTAAAAGGCCTACAGTAATCGCAGCTCTATTTGTGGTCTATGCTTGGCTTTTAAGTATGATGAATTAAAAAGTGGGATCATTCCTTCTCACACTACAGGTTTCATTTTACTCTTTGTGAGAAATTCCTCTCTTTCAACCTACAGACTTGGAAAGCATTTAAAAGCCTGTCTTGATCGTGTGATAATTTGGTAACTCCTCAAGAACTGATGAATTTAAGAAAGTGACACTCTTCCCCATTTTTGATTCCTGAAGGATATCTCAGAGCCACTCAGGTTGTCTCCATTTTGTATCACTTTTGGAATTTCAGAAATAATACATTTGATATTAGCTGGTAAAACAATGTAACTACATTTCCAATAACTCAACGGGACCAGCTGAATGTCCTCTATGACAGCATGAATACTGCAAAGGGAAAATCATTCTGACAAAATATTTACTACAGAAAATTGAACAAATTGCAAGTAGATGCTTACTTTTTTTCACACTCTGTTTATTTTGTTTATTCTTTTCAGTGTAATGATCCATTTAAAAAAAAAAAGTCTAGAACTATTTTTTTAATTGCAAATTGCAATATGCATGGCAGGCTGTACATCCTCCTGTTATCCTTTGGACAGGCCAGTGAAATCTCTGCTAGACACCGTACGCAACACAGCACAGCTGCTGTCGGATTTGGTTTCATTAGCCACTTCCTGTGGCTCTATGCTGTTGCTGACAGTCCCAACTATCCTCCTTCCTCCCTTCAGTTCACTCTCCCCTCATTTATTCTCAGTAGAGTCATATACTGTAAGGTACATCAGCTCCAGTGTCTTTTCTGAACAGTTCTCAAAAGAACTGATACTCTTCAAAGTGTGCACAGATGAATGTATCCAGTTTCACAAAGGAATACATAAATTGATTGGTAAGAGGGAAGTTTCAAGCAATGGCCTCCGGGCCAGCAGGTAGCAGGGCTGCATTTGTAGCTTGCACACCAGCAAATCATTTATACTGCCTGAAAGTGCAGTGACAGCATTGACAGAGAAGGGAAGAGTCTGCCACTGCTTTGGAGCAGGGACACAATTTTTGTAAAAAAAAACCAAATGAGAGCATATGCTGAAACTGGGCACATTCTACTGTCTGGGATACTCTGCAAAGATATTAAGCTGTGCAGGTTTCAGAGTGCAATTTGGCTTGCTCCATATCCTACAGTAAGTTGTCCGAAGAGATTTATTACCTTTGCAGAAGGATGTGGTACTTGGTCTGTTCAGAATGGAGGGTCTTCAGTGTAGATGATCTTTCTTCATGACTGTACAGTATTAACCCAGGGGAAGTGGGTGGCTTGTCAATACTATATGATAAGGACAATAATGCTACTGATTTAACAGGAGTTTACAGCTACCTAGGAGTTTTCTCTTTTTACATTTCACCTTTCAAGCTGGATTAGGCTCCTGTAGGAGTGTTTTGTCTTGTTTTGCAGTCATGTATTTGTCTCTTTTCTGTTAGTTTACCAAACATATTCTAATCATTTTTAAGTGCATGAAAGAATTTTAGATTTTATAACAAACATGAACACCTTTTAAAATTTTTTTAATAGCTGTAGATTCTAAGTATTTCTTGGATAAGAATTTGAATTTGGCATATAAACAATTCCACAGTCTCAAATCTTTCAACTTTTCAACAGCCTGGTGAAAGTCCATTTTCTTTTGTCCAGATTATCACAGTTAAGTGTATGCGGCTTTTGTGGAAAGCACAAAGTGATTGTTTTCCTAACTATCTGCCTCTCAATTTTCTCCTGCCTCTGTGCATGCTTCTGTAAGTAACCTGAGATGCATGTTCAGTCTCTGAGGCTACAACTATTCTAGTAAATTAAAAAGTGGCAAGGAATGTTCCCAGGCACTAGGCTTCAATTGCCTGTACTGAATTTTATACAAAGGTCCCAGGGAAGGCTTTGGCTCCCACCAAACAGCACTTCCTTGGAAAACACTCAGGCATGAACTGAGGGTGAACAAGGGGTAGGAAGTCTTTCCAGTGGGCAATCTGAATGCAGGTGCCCCACTTTGGAGGGGAAGAGGGTGACTATGTGAACCCCACTGCCAGTTGTACTTGCTGCCAGAGAGTGTTTCCAAGCACATTTAGTTTATTAGTTCAGACACAATTTGAGTGGTATTAGGGGACCTCTATGTCTTTGATATTTGAAGGATCTATAAAATACCCCTCTCATTCCAAAGGAGCTGTTAATGGGCCCACAGAAACTTCTGTGCCAGTCAGCAGTGTAAGTCTCACACTTTGGGTCAGCTCTGTCCTCATCAAGTCTCTCGTTGGAGCCTAAAGTGTGTAAGCTTTGAGCTGTCTGGCCTCACTGAATTTGTGTCTTCACAGGATGGCCTCTTGTTACCTTGTGAAAAGCATCTGAGGATAAACAAGACAAATTCAGGCCAAATTCAGATCAAGGCCTTTTTTAGTATAACCGTTCTCTTTATTTGTAGTGAAATATTCAGTTTCTGGCCACTTGTTACTCTAACTTCCTTGGTGTAGTAACAACAAAAGGGATGCCTCATATCACCAGTCTCAGTAGACTGACGACAGCACTGATGTTGTCATTCAAATTAGAATCTTCAAATTTGCGTAGTTTAGGGACAAGGTTCATACAGATTAAGAAAAACATGGCTGACTCAAAACTGTAAGCTGTCATTCACATCTTAAATGATAAAACAAAAAAGTTAGTACATTTGTCACTGACTTCTACGTAGCTAGAAGCGAATCATACCTTTAATCCTTACCTGAGGATTTGGATATCTTTTTGATAAATAAATGCTTTTTCAATGTCACGATTTTGCGTGGATCTGTTTCTGGTGATGGGGAAAGGGCTGCAAAGATGACTCCTGTAGGAAGTTGCTTGAAACTCTCCCCAGCTCTGAGTCAGACTTCTAGGGCTGAGCCAATTAGGCACCTCCATTATCACTTTCTAAGAAGAAGAAACCAGAAGAGGAGGGTTCTTCCTGTTCCTTCTTGTTCCTTTCTTCCTTCATTTCTGGCTGATGGTGGTGCAAGGAGATGAAGAGAGAGAGAAGTGGCCATGCAGACCCCAAGGTTAGTGAGGGAAGAGGAGGTATGCTGGAGCAGAAACTCCCCTGCATCCTGTGGAGAGGAGTAGTAAAGCAGAAATTTGTTTGCACTTTGTTAAAGACTCCACATCAGGGGCAGTGACTATGCCCAGAGGAGGCTGTGTCCTGTGTTAGGAACCCTGTATTGGCAGAAGCTGTAGCTGTTGGGAAGAACTCACACCAGAGAAATTCATTAAGAACTGTCTCCTGTGGGAGGGATGCATATTGCAGAAGGGGAAGAATGCAAGGAGTGGTCCTCCTCTGAGAAGAAAGTAGCAGCAGAGACCATCTGTGAGAGACTGACCACATCCCCCATTCCCTATTCCCCTGAGCTATTAAGGGGGGAGGAGGTAGAGATATGGGGAGCAGTGAGCTGGGCCTGGGAAGAAAGGAAGGATGGGGGAAAGAGTTCTTAAAGTGTTGGTTTTATTTTTCTTATCATCCTACTCTCTTTTTGCTTTTTATTCTGGTCTATTTCTTGTAGATAGTAGAATAAACTTTCCTATTTTCCTTTCTAAGTCAAGTACTGGAATCTGTTTTGCCTGGAACTGTAATTAGCAGTGAGCTCTCCCTGCCCTTGTTTCAATCCACAACAACCTTGGTTATCTTTTTTCCTCCCGTCTTGCTGGGGCCTCCGCCATCATAAGAAGGCTGGGGGTGGATGGAGGGCACTGAGTGAGAGACTGTCATGGTGCTTCATTGCTAGCTGGGCAAAACCATGTCAGTTAGTTACATATAACAAGTCTGGAGTTATTCAGTGAAATGTTGTGGTCCATGTTCACATTAGAAGAACTTTACCTCTAGATTTGAAAGTTACTGGTCAAGGAAATTTTGCAAAGAGATGACATGCACTAGGTGCAACAAACAAGAAGTAGGTATACTATACACAAAGATGGTTTCACATGTTTGTGACTACCAGAGTCCGAAGTCACATATTCAGCATCAGTATATGACATGGCATTATTTATTGTTGGACAACCTTTGTGTCAGAGCTAAAATGACAATGTTGTTTTGAATGCTGGTCTTGGTTGGCTTCATTGCTGCTTGTAAGAAATGTTAGTAGAAACTTTGCTATAACGCAAAGGAATTTCTAGGTAGATAACTGAGCTTTGATGATCATTTATTCACATTAAACTCTGGATATGGTGGCAACTCTAACAGACTCAGGCAGCTTAAGCAGTTACTGCAATAATTAAGCAATTCTGATCACGAAGTAGACATTTTATGCTTGGAGGGATTAGAAAGGTATCTGAGAATGCCAACAAAAGATTAGAAAAGAGATTTTTTTTTACCACCTTTACCACCATTAATCAACAATAACAAACGTCTAAAAAGTGATCTGTAAATCTGGAGTCCCCAGTGGTAGAGAAATGAAATCCAGGGACGTAAAACCTGTACAACCTGTGGGGAAGTCTATTGGTCAAAGCTAAAGGCAAAAGGCTGCCATGAAGGAAGGGCAGACAGAATACCTAGAGAAATCAAGAAAATCAAGAGATCAAGAAAAAACAGCTAGGAAAAGACAACTCTGGCTATTTATTCAGATCAGAGGAAACCCAGAATATTGTGGGCTGATGTGACATCCTTGAGAGGACCAGGATGGTGGCCAGCCTCATCACTGCACAGCCTGTCTGGTGATATTCTTCCATGATATGTGCCTGTAACAGTTGCCATAACATCAGTTGCAACAGGAATGGACTAGAAAGAATGTACAGAGGCTACTGGGAGTACCTATCAGAGTAATAGGACAATCAGTCCAGCCTAATACAATAAGTAGACGGCAAACAGTCTGGATGTGAAAGAACAACACTTTCAGAGCTGCATAATTTGATTATAAATAGCTGGACTTCTATTATTCATTAAAGATATTTTACTTCTTCTACTTTGGATTAAAAAACAGCAAACTTTTTGAAAAAAGACCAGCAACTCAGTCAGACAAGATTTTTTAAGTCCAGAGAGCATAGCAGCCTCAAAGCGAGAAACATGAAAGTTAATTGCTGCTTCTCCTCTTCTACCCTTCCTCTTGAACAATTTGTCACGTCTGATTCAGGCTGGCTGATTTTATAGTGCATATGACAGGTCTAGGCAGGCAGTGCTGCTTGTACAGTAGGATCGGGGGGAAGCCCAGGCAAATCTGTGCCAGCTCACGAATTTAAAACAATTTTGCATATAAAAAGGAAATGATAACTAATTAACACCAGGCAGGTGGTTTAGCTGGAAAACTAAAATTCAGACAAGGTCACAAGGGAATATGGGACTTGGCAGATGAAGCTGTAACTGAAATCGCCTCCCAAGATCAGCCAAGTGAGAGCACAGCCAACTACCCTTATGAAAAAATATGCCTGTGCCAGTCATTTCTGGGAAAAACAAGCCAAGGACAAATGACTGCAGCTCTCAGAATGAGTATGATTGCATTTAGTCTTCAGGGCTTGTTTCTAAAAGAGTTTTTTGTTCAATGTCAATCTTATTTGGTCAGATTCACAGTGAGATCAAAGTTAACCTTCTAGGTGCTTTAAGAATATCAGCAGGGAAGACAATTTTGGGGATATCAAATATTAAAACAAAGAGGAGAGTGTGAAAATTTATGTCAAATTTAGGTGGAGCTTGGAGGAAGCAGTAGACCTTTCTGAGTTACAAAAGCAAAAGCAGATACCAGCAAAGTACAGAGCTGGCTATATATCAACTGTAGTATCGGGGTTTCTTACCTGAATGGGAGGAGGAGGTTTTGTTTGTAGGAAAGAGATGGAGAAAGAGAGATTTGTGAGGTGAAAGGCTCTGCTGTTATACTGGAAATAAGAACTGATCAAATACAAGCAGTGTCTTAAAACTTACCATAAGTAGTGTATGGGCTTTGGGAAACTGAACACCCGGATCACATTTTCAATTGGTGGCCCTTAGGGACACCGAAATTATTCCCTCTCCTCAAACTCCTGAAATGCAATCCTATGACATACCTAAATGAGAGAGCAGACTGATGGGGACTTACCCGAAAGCTACAGAGAGAGTTGATAGATTTAAATGTTTAAAAGCTTATAAGAGCTTGCAAATGTGTGATGTAACAGTATGTACAAAGCTCCAGCTATTCGTGCTGTTGCAGGTAGATTGTTCCACTCAGCTTACTATATTCATGATCAGAATATGTGTAGTTCTCCATGTGAAAAATTTCAGCTGTGCATTTAAAGCATACTAAAAATACAGCTTGTAAGGTCAATTGAGTGTAGTTTAATGGAGTCCTTTGGCAAGCAATTCAGTGAAGAGCTAATTGTAATAAGTGAGCAGGAAAAGTAGTTCTTTAGCTTTAATCAGCCTCATGGTACCATTTAGACTTACTACTATAAACACTGTTATGGTAATTCTCTAACAATTCATGTTTATACTTTGCTAAGATTATGAATGTTCTCCTTTACCCTGCAATACATGCAGTCACTCACATATGTGTAGCATTATACGTATGTCTAAAACATGAAGGGCCAAGCTCCTAGCTGGTCAATACTGGTGGAGCTTATTGATGACAGGTGGAGCCCATACACTTGCATGAAATCTCCCTGTTGCAAATATTTTTCAGACCTATTTAATTATTTACAAAGCAAGGCATAAAATATTAAGGGATGAGGGTTTGTGTGTAAAGAGAGACTGGGGCATGGAACAATATCTTCTGCCAAATTAAACAGGAATACTTGGAGACCTAACTGCCCTCATTTATCCATGGCCTGCCCAATTCTGCCAGTCCTCAGCTCTGTGTTGTGCAGGCCACTCAGGGCAAATGCAGTCAAAATTCATGAATGTGATTTGAGCTCATCCACTAACATTGTATTGAAGTGAATCAGGAAACATTCACCATGCTTACTGCTGAGGGTATGTTGGCACAGCAAACATCCGTTAGTGTGAGTAACATCTTCTGGCACTACAAGATTTACATGACAAATGTGTCAAGTGTAAGAGAAATTTGCCTAGTTGTAACATAACTAATTCTTTCTTTAGGGAGACCAAAAAGAGAAGTAATTTGTCACAAAAGACATCTATTTCATCTAGAAAACAGCAACACGGAGGGGAAAAAAATTCTAAGATTGGGAGGACATGAAAAGGGTAAAGTTAATGCCGGGATTTAAGAGTGTCAGTATGCAAATATGTTTTGTAGCACTTGATGCATGAGAATATCTGTCAAACATTTGCACCAGGCTGGGAGTAGACCATGCAGGGGCTAGCATCCATTTCATCAAGACAAAAGAAGAGTTTAATCCGCCTTTCACATCACGTCCTCATTAATTACCTACTCCCAAGGCATTGCTCTACTAACTTCTTTTCTGTATCTCTCCAAAAGTGCTCAGTTCTTAAAAAACAACCTATTTAGAAAAAAAAAAAAAACCACAATTTGGTGCCTGTGCAGTTGGCATCTCTTCTCTTTCCATGTTCAGCTTTAAGCAAAATAACATCCTTCCAATAGAAAAAACAATTCTCTCTGAATGGGAAGTAAACCATCTGAGTACCACTCTTTTACAGCTCCATACCACCAATGATCTGCTGCAGGAAACTATCTACTCAGATCATTTGGGAGCCTTCCACAGACTGTGCACTGAAAAATTGTTACCTAATTTATGTAGCCGTCATATTCTCTATAGAAACACTCCTCCTTGTCTTGAGGGAAACACCTGAACCTGTAAGAACCTTTATTGTTTACATTAAAATTATTCTCTTGGACAGTTATCATAGCTATTGACTTGGGCATTCAGTTGAAACTAAACTATTAAAAAAACACCCTGGGGTGATCTTTGTAAAACTTTTAATTACCGAGTTAAATAAAACATCAGTTGTCTTTTATAAAATATGTCACTGCATTTAGCCTTTCCCTTGGGTTTACCAGGTGTGTTCAAATAAACACTTAGAGACAGCTCTGTTATTATCATTATTACATTTATAGTGCCAGATAAGTGCCTGTTGAATTCTAGAGAGAGACTGATAGTAGTCTGAGTATGCTTGGACTTTTTAGCAATGTAAATGAAAATCACAGGAAAAGAGGCTTTAGGAGAATGAAATATAAGAAGATCAGTGTTTGGTTTCCACAGAGCACAGCTGACAGCCTGTATTACAAAACCAACTTTGCATGACTACAGAAAAAGCCAAGTACTTTAATAAGAATGTTAATTAATGTGTTCAGTAAGGGTGAAATAGCCAAATCAGATTCTCTGATCAATTTCATAGAGGTGCCAGACCTGAAATACTCCCAAAGTATAGGAAAGTGATGCCCAGGGCTAGACTATTCCTCTGCCAGGAAATACTGCAGTTCACATGGCAATGAGCCCAGGCACACTGAGGATCCCATTATGGCTTTGTTGTACATGAAGTCCAAGGAAAGAGTGTCCAAAATGGGCTGGGAATTACATTATGGAACTTCACGAGGTTTGCCCGGAGGCCTTAGATGCTCCCATCCTTGTCAGGGCACATGCCAGCTGCATATCTTCATAGGCCTGACACCTGCCAGGAGCAGAGGCAGCACTGGAGACAGCACCTACTTTGCAAAGCAAGAGTAGTCCTTGACAGGATTAAATGCTTCACTGACATAAAGTGTACTTTCTATCTCTAACTAGCAGCATAGTGACAGGGTAACATCTTTGCTATCAGAGCACTACTGTTTTATAACCACTTAAAACAATGGTTACAATGGCTTGCGAGGGAAGCAAGGGATGCTTAGATGATACATATACTACTACTGGACTTGACTCAAAGTGTGCTTTGGGTGAAATCAGAATAATCAGGCTTCCTAAGATTTGGATCATGCCAGGTTGGCTCCCTGACCACCAGTCACAGTCTATACATTTCATGTGGATTATATTGTTACCCTCTTCAACTTGACTAACTGTGCCAAAAAAAAAAAAAGGAGGATTTAAGGTTATTCTCATTAAGAAGAGAAACGGATGATGGAGTCAGGTAGCTTGTATGCAGTTGTCTCTGGCTACAAGTCCTATGTTCTTGAACCCAGGTAGTATTAAGCAACGAAAGATAACTTTGCTGTTAGTAGCAAAATTTTTAGGGCAGCTTCCTCACAAAAGCCTTTTTCCTCATGATAACTCTACTGGATCAAGCCATTCTTCAACTTCCTTTTTGCTTTTGAGCTTCTAGCTACTGCATTTGCACAACTTTTTCTACAAGGAGCAGAAGCATACACACACACATGCATATACACACATTCAACTATACACTGCTTAATGTAGAATCAAAGCCCTTCTGCTCAAATAGTTTGCATTTTTGAACAGGATCTTACACTCCTTTGAGTGGAGGCACAGGCTCGTGTTCTGGTTTGAGAAACTGCTATCATTTCAGCTACATAGTTCCACAGAGGCACTTTAATAGGTTTTTCCAGCCTTTTTAAATAAAGGGTGGCAGCTTAGTCCACTTCCTTCAGTGAAATCGTGCCCAGTCTGTTTCAGACTGCCTGTTTCGGAGAAACAGTCTGTAGCTGTTTTTCAGACTGCATCATTTTCTCTAGACATGGCTCTTTTATTCAATATCAGATTTTCTGCACGTTTTGTGTATTTTATGCACTATGAAAATCAGTAAAACAGTTTGAACAATGAAATGTTAATGAATAACAACTGAGAATCTGCAGCTGTTTCATTTAAAGATGCTTTTAATCTTCATCACCACCACCAACAGCATGCTCTTGAATGACAATAGTTACCAAGGCAGACATACTGCCCTCGTCACCAAGGATAAATCACTGAAAATCTTATTCAGTCTCAGTGTTGTTGTTGTCTGTTCAGTGAAGCTCCTCCACCAAAATCAAGGAGTCTCTGTGCTGCATCAGTTTCAAACACCCAGATCTGTGTAATCACTCCAAGAAGTGACTGAACCAGCACAGCTCAAGCTCTTTCCATGTCTGCTTATCTGCCTAGGGACACACAGGCAAGTTAAAGCAAACCAGCTCAAGGTGGGAAATAACTGCACATAAATTACAACATGCTAATCCCTTCCCCAGATGCTCTCATTTAGGTGTAATATGGTTTAAGGTTATTGAAGTTCCATGCCACTCTTGGCAGGATTTATCTACATTTCCTGTGGACACTGCAGATTGATGTTATGAAATGGTCAACAGCAATATCAGCTTAAGAGAAATTTCCCCAGTTATAAAACCAAAAGGAAACATAATAAAAAAAGTTTTTAACTGATTTGCATACAGATAAGTTCACCAATCTTATTCACAGTGAAGTCACTAAAATAACATGCTAGAAGCTCTCATTTTTTCAAATATTTTTTTTTCTAGATACATTGAGGTCTTACGTTCATGTTTTACTTTAAGAAGTTAACAATAGTCCCATTATAATCAATTTTGTTCAGTTCTGTCCTACTTATTGGCATGGTAATTGCAAAAGTAATTTCAAATGAATGTCCTAATTAGCTAAATATGTACATACATAGTTAAGGAAGAAACAAAAGAAGTTCATTCACAAGTTTTCCTCAGCAACCTGTACCTCTGCAAACCCTTTAAGTACTTGCACAGTTGCAATGAAGCCTAAGCAGAATCAGTGAACAATGGGAAGCTAACAACAGGACAGGGGGTGATGGGATGAAGCTGGAACACAAAAAGTTCCACTTAAATATAAGAAAAAACTATTTCACTGTGAGGGTAACGGAGCAGTGGCACAGGCTGCCCAGAGGGGTTGTGGAGTGTCCTTCCTTGGAGGTCTTCAAGACCCGCCTGGACATGTTCCCATGAAAACTGATCTAGGGGAATCTGCTTCTGTAGGAGGTCCCTTCCAACCCTACCATTCTATGATTCTATGAAGGCAGTGGAGTCACCTTGGTTAATGAGATATAAAGCTCATCTTAATGAGATTGGTGTAGTTGGTCAGTAAGTACCTTGGACTTATAGCACCCTAGAAAATACCTGGGATAGCAAATCTCTGTAATAAATCTTCAGTAGTCAGACACCTTTGAGGAGATATGAAAGTTAGGGACAGGAAGAGAAGAGTTGGAGTCAGAGTCTGAATGAGTGTGTAGAAAGTGGAAGAAAAGTATGTGAGAGACCAGTTTGGAGTGGTAGCATTTGAGACCCTTCTAGGAGCTCCAGAAAATGGGCCAGGGTTTGTAAGTCTCTGCAATCAGACTTGGAGATGATCCCTTGAGTTGAAGATGGACTGGAGCTTCTTTCTGGAGTAGTGTCATGGTTTGACATGACAGCCTTTTCTGGTAAGGGGGAAGGGGCTGTAAAGATGGCTCCTGTAAGAAGTTTCTCGCAACTCTCCCCAGCTCAGAGCCAGACACACCTCTGGGGCTGAGCCAATTAGACACCTCCACGATCACTTTTTTGAGAAGAAGCTGGAAGGGGAGGTTTCTTCCTCCATCTTCTTTCCTTCTTCTGCCCCTTCTTCTTTCTTCTGGCTGGTAGTGGTGCACGGAGTAGGAATGGTGAGAGAAACAACCATGCGGACTCCAAGGTCAGTGATGAAAGAGAGGAGGAGGTGTGCTGGAGCAGAGACTCCCCTTCATTCTATGGAGAGAACTGGTGAAGCTGAGATTTATTTTCATTTCTTTAAAGACCCCGCATCTTTAAAGACCCCGCAGCAGTAGAGACTCATTTTGATAATGAGCCCACATTAGGGACAGAGACTCATTTTGCTAAAGCTGGCCCCGGACCAGGGGCAGCGATTCACTTCATTAAAGGCCCCGAGTCAGGGACAGTGATTATGGCCGGAGGAGGCCTTGTCCCGAGGAAGGGACCCAATATCCACAGCTGTAACTGTGGGGAGGAACCCACGACAAAGCAGCTCATTAAACTTATGCCCAGAAGAGGCCTTGTCCCGAGAGAGGGACCTTGCAACTGCAGAAACTGCAACCGCGGTGAAGAATCCACGCCAGAGATATTCACCAAGGACTGCATCCCGTGTGAGGGACCCTGTATCAGCAGAAGCTGCAGCTGCTGGTAACAACCCACACCAGAGAAGTTTGTTAAGGACTGTGTTCTGGGGGAGGAACCCCGTGTTGGAGCAGGGGAAGAATGCCAGGAGTCGTCCTCATCTGAGAAGACAGAAGCGGCAGAGTCTATCTGTGAGAGATTGACCACATCTCCCGCTCCCTGCCCCACTGAGCCATTGAGGGGGGAGGAGGTAGAGATATTGGGAGCAGTGAGCTGGGCCTGGGAAGAAAGGAGGGATGGGGGAGTGAGATCTTAAAGTGCTGGTTATAATTTTCTCATCATCCTACTCCCTTTTTGCTTTTATTCCGTTCTGTTTCTTGTAGAATAAACTTTCCTACTTTCCTCTCTAAGTCGAGTACTGGAGTCTGTTTTGCCCAGAACCATAATTGGCAGTGAGCCCTCCCTGCCCTTGTCTTAATCCACAACAACCTTGCTTATCTTTTTACTCCCATTTCGCTGGGGCCTCTGCCATCCTAACGAGGGTTGGGGTGAATGGAGGCATTGAGCGAGAGACTGCCGTGGTGTTGCTGTGCTAGCTGGGCCAAACCACGACAAGTAGGGAAAACCTCAGTAACTGTACAACAACACTGAGCTGGTACTGTATTGAAGAGGCAATGACTGTTATTCTGCATTGTCACAGAGGTATAGAATTGTTACAGTTGGAAGAGACCTTTAAGATCATCAAGTCCAACCACTGACCTCACACTGCCAAGCCCATAACTAAACTAAACCCTATCCCTCAGTATTTCATCTATGCATCTTTTGAATATCTCTAGGGATGGTGATTCCACCAACCCCCTGGGCAGCCCATTTCAATGCTTAACAACCCTCTCAGTGAAAAAATTTTTCCTACTGTCCAATCTAAACCTCCCCTGGTGCAACTTAAACCCATTTCCTTGTGTTCTATCATTCATTACTGGAGAAAAGAGATCCTTTCAGGGATGTTGTAAAGAGCAATAATATCTTTGCTGTGGTTGGACACACTGGATAAATAGTGGGAGATCTATTGTTGAGCTACATGAGATTATTCAGGAGTATTAATCTCCTAAGTCAACACTGTTCCCGTGCATTTGAAAATGTTTGAACTATTTAAAAATTCCCTTTCACTAAACCTATTATCTGTTAGGATTATTTCAACATTAGTCAGTAACATTCTTTGACTAATAGACTAGTGTCCAGCTCCTTGGCAAAACTCATCTTGATCTGTATAATCATTTAGACTCCACCTGAAAACATCATTTATTTAAATAAGCAATAGAGACTGAAATAAAATTCCGTTCATGCTCAACTCTCCAATGTGGTTTGAAAAACCTTTCTTCTTCAGCCAGTCTTATGTTACATACTGGATGGTCTTTGCTTTGACCACCTCATAAAAAAAGGCTCATAAATACTTTTCACATGTTATTTAAACTAGTGGTACTCCCTGAGGCACCATGCTTTTATTTTAAAAAATCCTTTGTGTATTCCTAAAGCATTTCTAAACCAGTAGCAGAGTTAAATGTGTATTTTAACCCAGGAAGGCCATGTTCTGTCAGTATCAGACCACAAATTTTCTTACTCCATGCTGATAAGAATAAAACACTTCCAACAGCTTCAACATGATTTATGTGTTTTCTTTCTTAAAATCATCAATATTGGAGTATGAGTGAAAATAGCTGAAACATTTTGCTTTCCAAACCCAAATACACATTCCTAGTATACTACCACAGGCACAAGCAACAGAACTAAGAGCTTGGGAATGCTCTGAAGGAAGGAGGGATTCATGAAAGCACCACTTGAGATGGGTAAGAGCTTCCCGGGACAAAAGTGGTACTAGTACAGGTATGGTGAGAAGAGACTGTAGGTACATAAACCAGGTAGGTACATGCATTCTCGTAGCAAAACTGAAAAAGTGTGGGCTGGATGATCAGGTAGCGAGTTGGATTGTTAACTGCTTGAAGGGAAGAAGATAGAGAGTTGTGATCAATCAGGAAGGGTCTAGTTGGAGGCCTGTATCTAGTGGAGTCCCTCAGCAGTTGGTGCTGGGACCAGTACTGTTCAATATATTCATTAATGACCTTGTTGAGGGAACAGAGGGCACTGTCAGCAAGTTTGCTGAAGATACTAAAATGAGTGCAGTATCTGACACACCAGAAGGCTGTGCTGCTATCCAATGAGACCTGGACAGGCTGGAGAGTTGGGCAGAGAGAAATCTAATGAAATTCAACAAGGACAAGTGTAGAGTCTTGCATCTGGGAAAGGATAACCCCACTTACCAGTACAGGTTGGGGAATGAATTCTTAGAGAGTCGTGTAGGGGAAAGGGACCTGGGGGTCATGGTGGACAGCAGGATGACCACGAGCCAGCAATGTGCCCTCATGGCCAAGAAGGCCAATGGCATCCTGGAGTGTATTAGAAGGGACGTGGACAGTAGGTGGAGAGAGTTTCTCCTCTCCCTCTCCTCTTCCCTTGTGAGACTGTGCCTGGAATATTGTGTCCAGTTGTGGGCCCCTCAGTTCAAGAAGGACAGGGAGCTGCTGGAGAAAGTTCAGCACAAGGCCACAAAGATGACGAAGGAAGTGGAGCATCTCCCTTATGATAAAAGGCTGAGGAAGCTGGGGCTCTTTAAAGTTTACAAGTATGTAAAGGGTGGGTGTCGGGAGGATGGAGTCAGACTGTTCTCAGTGATGTCCAATGATGGACAACGATGGTCCAAGCTGGAACATAACCTCTTAACCTTCCAAAGAAATAACAGGAAAAACTTGTTCACTGTGAGGATGATGGGGCAATGTAACAGGCTGCCCAGATGGGTTGTGGAGTCTCCTTCTCTGGAGACATTCAAAACCCACCTGGATGAGCTCTTTTGTGACCTACTCTAGGTGGTCCTGTTCTGGCAGTGGAGATGGACTAGATGATCTATCGAGGTCCCTCCCAACCCTTAGCATTCTGTGATTCTGTGACATTTTGTTTTCCCCAGCTGAGAAGTATAGATATTGGTAGAATTAACTTCTACCACAAGTAGAAGAACATGGACTCACAAACTGTAGAAATAAAAAAAATATACAACAATATTGACATAATATTAAATTTAATGAAATATAAAGTAGGAATAAACCCCCCAAAAATAGAAACTACTGTTCAACCCGGAGGATACTGAGAGGGGATCTCATTAACACTTACAAGTATTTAAAAGGTGTATGTCAGGACGATAGGGCAACATTTTTTGTTGTAGTGTCCAGTGATAGGACCAGGAATAATGGAAAAATGTTGAAACACATAAAGTTCTATTAAAACATAAGGAAAAAATATTTTGCTGTAAGGGTGAGGGAGCCCTGGCACAGGCTGCCCAGGGAGTTTTTTAAAACCCACCTGAACATGTTTCTGTATGACTTGATCTAGGTGGATCTGCTTTGGCAGGGGGGGTTGGACTAGATGATCTCTAGAGGTTCCTTCCAACCCCTACCATTCTGTAATTCTGTGATTTCTTCCTCCGTCTCTCACACAAATCATTTCCTTCAGACTGAAGTAAAATTTTCAAAACACTGTTTACCACTTATCTGTCACAGTAGCTCTAGGAATCAATTCCAGTTCAAATTGTATTAAATGTGAAAGGCTGCTGGGCTGCAATTATTTGGCATGCACCTTGATGGTAGCCAACATGAGATCCATGGCCAGGGGCAGAGAGGTGGAGTTATGAGCTTTGCGTGTATGAGGCTTTCTTCTCTGAATATCTTAAATTCAACAAGAGATGAGGTTCCTCCCTGCAATCTTGAAATTAGAAGGGTAGGAGAGCGGAAAGGGTCATCTCTATATACTTTGCTGTGTGCTAGTCAAGGATGACCACTGTCTCTTATTGCATCCTACACTCCACATGGAAAGCCAGAGCTGGGCCACAATGGTACACTCTGAAGAGACGCAGAAATTCAGCAGGAGGAAGATAAGAGAAAGGAGGAGAAGAATGAGGAGATGGATTGTCACAAACACTAGGACATGGATTGATCCACGGGGATCTGTGGAGACTAAAGAAAATAAAACAATTGAAATAACACTATTATGAAAATGGAAATGTACACACAATAAAATACTGACATCACTGAAAACATTTGACCTTTTTGTATGTCAGAGAAGCACACAATGCTTTAACTTGTAATCATGGCAGTATCTTAACCATTATTTTGTGCATGACATGTTCTTTACTAAGAGGTAAGAGATGTTAGATAGAGTCAATAAGTCACTTAGTCTGGCATAATGAATCAGAGGATACATTCTGGATACTGGAGATGCATCAGTCCCTGTTGTCCTTCAAATGCACTGCTGCTGACTCACAAAAACTACCAGCTCAAACTGAAAAATTTATTTCCATGATGTGTGTTGGTTGGAGCACAACAGTTGATAAGGATAAAGGCTTTTTGCAGTTGGCCATACTCATGCTCAGCTTTCCTATGGAACCTAAGGCAATATCTGGGGTATGCACATTCTATACAACTATGCACAGTATTCAATATTTTAGCTCTATCTCTGAAGGGGCCATATTGTCCCTGTAGTTGCTGCAGTGGAGCAAGCAAAGATCCTTGATTCAGGAAAGGATCATAAGTGGCTGCATTGCAGTCATATGAGCTTGGCTGCTCCTGCTGTGAAGCACTGCCTGCTCTCCTTTCCACTCTGGAGAGAGATGGGTTAAGCACCAGCCAAACTATTACAAGATATTTCAGCTAACATGGACTCTAAAATTAAGCACAGCTGCTAGTATGGCATGCAACGTGTTCTCTAAGCAAATTTCTCCTAGCCCAGTTGATCCTTTCTCAAAATCTGCTGCCTGTCTTTTAGTCCTTTTCATCAGTTGTATTACTATTATCATGTTATTTTTAACCAAAACCATGTATTTATTTGTTTCTTTTGTCCCTAGCCTAGCCTAGCCTAGCCTAGCCTTTCATTTTTGAATATCCAGATGGTCATTATCTACAAAGAATCCTCAACAACTCTTGAATGAAAAAATGGTAGAATATTTGTGGACTGGTGCAGTTAGCATCTTGCAGGCTGCAATGCTGTGGCAAAGTTGCAGAGATCACAAGCTGGTTTATGGGCAGAGACTTTTATCATTACCCTCTTTGATTTTTTTCAGTCTTTGGTCTTTTCAGCAACCATGCCAATTAGTATTACAAAAACATGGTTCTTTAGGGTTTACTGTCTGTGCTACAGAGCTGAAGATTTAGGGAGCTCTGATAGGGTAAAACATCAGTGCTGATGGATAAAAACAAAACAAAAAAATCACACCATTGCATTGGTTCAGCTTCTGGCAAAGTAATTTCAAATCATGGTTGTGCCTTTCGATTTATATTCGTTTGCCTTCCTGTCTGCTGCAAAGAAAACTGCAAACCACTACAGCTTTACAAGACTATATAAGAATGTCAGAATTGGTTATAACATGACTGGTATTGCTCCATGGTTTATTTTTTCCTGGGCTGTACTCCTGCTTAATCTATGTTTTGGAGAAGCTATGATTAATTTTATTTATATGTTTGATGCGATTGTTTCCTCCTGATATTGTTTAGATAAGCTTAAATTTTGCACATTGTTATTAAGGAGTATTATAATGAGTTTGAAACAAAGTCTTTCTTGTAACCATAGACATCAATACATGGTATTTTGTTTATTTTACTTTGGAAAACACTGAACATGAAGATGAAACAGAAAATTCTTTTACAAGTGAAGACATAAAAATGAATGAGCATGAGAATCTGACTTGTGACTCAGGGACTTGACTTGAATTTAATAAACAGCAAGCCAATCTGCAAAGGGCCAATATGCCACGACAACAAGCCACAGCTCTGGCATTTCGCAGTTCCCATTCTTGCAGCATTACTACACTGACTGCAAATGTAGGGAATTAATATTATGTAATACGAAAAAACAAGACCCATAGAGATGTGTAATATAACTTGCAGATAAATTAAATAGGGCTCTATATGGAACAGCTGGAACCCATCCATGACAGTGCATTACTTGTGCATACAATATTGAGATTGTGTGGCAGGGTTTTGGTAACCAAGAGGCTACTGGGGTGGTTTCTGTGAGAAGCTGCTGGAAGCCTCCTCCATGTGTGATAGAGCCAATCCCAACTGGCTCCAAGACGGATCCATCGTTAATCAAGGCCGAGCCCTTCAGCAACGGTGGCAGCACCCCTGAGATAACAGATTTAAGAAGAGGAAAAACTACTGTGTAAGAGCAATTGTGTTTGGAGAGAGGAGTGATAATACGTGAGAAAAACAGCTCTGTGGACACTAAGGTCAGTGAAGATGGAAAGGGAGGAGATACTCCAGGTGCCGGAGCAGAGATTGCCCCAAAGCTCATGTTGCAGCCACAGAGAAGCAGAGGTACACCTGCAGCCCAGGGAGGGCCCCACACTGGAGCAAGTGGGTGCCTGAAGGGGGATGTGACCCTGTGGGAAGCCCACACTAGAGCAGGCTCTTGGTAGGACCTGTGAACCCATGGGAAAAGGAGTCCACATTGGAGCAGCACTTGTGGGGGATCCATGCTGGAACAGTCTGTTCCTGGATGACTGCACCCCATAGATAGAACCTATACTGGAGCAGTTTGTGAAGAACTGCAGCCTACAGGAAGATCTTCCATAGAAGTTTGTGGAAGACTGTTTCCTGTAGGAGGGACCTTATACTGGAGCAGAGGGAGACTGTGAAGAGTTCTCTGTGTGAGGAGGAAGGAGCAGCAGGGACAATCTGTGATGCACTGACAACAACCTCCATTCCCTGACTCCCTGCACCACTGGAGGGGAGAAGGTACAGAAAATCTGGAGTAGAGTTGAGCCCGGAAAGAGCAGAGGGGTGAGGGGAGGATGTTTTAAGATTTAGTTTTAATTTCTCATTATCTTACTCTGATTTTATTGGTACTAATTTTTTTTTCCCCCCAAGTCTGTTTTGCCCATGATGGTAGCTGATGAGTGATTTCCTTGTCCTTATCTTCACCCATGAGGTTTTCATTGTATTTTTACTGCCCTGTCCAGCTGAGGCAAGTGACAGAGCAGCTTTAGTGGGTGATTGACATATAGACAGCGTCAACCTGCAGCTCGCTGTTAATGAGCAAAATGAGCATGGACCCACATGCTGTTGCCTCTGCTTCCTGACTCATGATGTCACAGGACTGATATAACAGAAGAATAAGGTATTTGGTGGCTAAAATACTGATTTCTGGATAAATGTATATTCACAACAGACTCTATGCGAAGAAGGGTGGGAAGGACATGTGGTTTGTTCTGGGTCCATTTGGGAACCCCTCATAGCCACACTGTTACTAACTGTGCAACTGATGCTGGAAGTGAAATCTGAGTGACTGAGAATAGAAATACACAGATTAGAGATCTAGGGCATACTTGTTACATGAATTTAAGCATGTTTATTTCTCAATTCAGTCACAAATATATGTAATTTTAGCTTTTCTCACTTAGTTAACCTCTTGTAGACTAAAAGCAATATAATTTGGTTATTTTGGCGGATTAAAAATCAAATGGCAAAAATCTAAATCTCAATCTCTCTACAGAATTGTGGGAAAATTGGATTTAACCTCAGCCTGCAGCTGTCCCTCATTTTTGAGTCAAAGTATGATTGAAGGGAGTCTACTTTCCATTTCCAGTTAGAAAGGAGTGGATAAAATTACTTTTTTCCATCAATGAGAGCCAAAATCTCCCTATGCTTTATACTCCTGAATGAACACAAACCCCTAAATCTCACCTACAAGTTTAATAATGTTTAATTACCAGACTGATTTGAAAGCAGCATTCATAATTCATCTTCAGATCTATGTCACACAATGAAGCAGTTACAATAGTCTATTCTTCTTTTACATAACAATTAGGTCATAATTTAAAATAGGATTTTTATTTCTACAAAATCATTGTCAATTAGTTTGTCATCTAGATAGTAAAAACATCTGTCTAGAACTATTCCCACTAGGAAACTGAGGGTTTAGAAATCCCATGTACTTCCACACTTTAGAATGACACCACAAATATTCAGGAGAAAGCCGCTGTCTAAGAATTAAACCCGTGTCTTGTGGAATGGACTTCTATTGCCAGCATGTTTTCAAAATTACTAGAACAGTTTTAGAAACCTGATGAGAGACAAAACAAACATTCGAAGTCCTGCCAGAGACCTACACAAGGTTTGAACATCAGTCTATACAGATGTACAGATGAAAGAGTAATTAGAAGCCTGTGGAAAATATTAGTATGAATTGTAACTTTTCTTTTGCACATTTCAGGTACAGGATTCTCCATCTCAGAACAGAAGAAAATGTATTATATACTATTACGGAAGTATTATATATCTTCTGTCTCAGATGTTAATGTTTAAAGCATAGGGGTATTATTGAATGTGGAAGAGGACATTGCACCCAGTAAGAAGAAGTTGGAATGGCAAGAAAAGGATCATAGAAGATCAGTTCTTCACAGACGTATGTGGCAGAAAAGATATCCAAAAAACAGAAAAGAAAAAAGAGAATGAGGTCATAATCTTTTTGCATCACTCAGTGCCTCAAGACTTGGATTGCTCAGTAGGAAGGAGATAATAACATCAAACCACATTCCCAAGCAAAACAAGATTCAAGAGCCAAGTAAAAGTATTCAGAAAAAGCTTTGACTCTTGGTTGCCATAGTAATCATCAGATTCATCTCATTTCTATTCCTAGTGGAAAAAAAAAAGAGTAAATATTAAGCAAAAGTGACAACAAGATTTCAGGGTCTGCTACAGTTACAGATCTGCACAAATGCCCATAAGAATAATGGAAACTAGTAGGTGACCCAATGTCTGGGATTTATAACAGACAGTTTATGTTCAGGTTTTGATGGAAATTTAGTCTTTGCCTTCAATGAAAGTAAGTTTATAGCTGCCCTAAATTAATTGCAATTCTGCTTATCTGTAAGAAAGAAAACGACAAAAAAAAAAAAGTTCAGAAGCTGAACTTCTCAGCTTCTCAGTTCTCAAATGAACTGTGTCATTTAATACACAGATATATTAGCCTTTTGCCTATGTTAAGCCAGAACAGCCAACAGTAAAAAGAGTACCTTCACTCCCAAGAAGATACTAGCATTGGTTCTGTTATCTGCCCTGTCTACCCATCTTCAAGGAAATGCCCAAAGACACTCAGCAAAATCCTACCAGACCTACTGGTTCACACAACAATTGGAACAATGGGGAAAGAAATCAGGTGGCATAAGAACAAGTATTTGACAAATACTAGACTGGAAGATTATAGAAGTTTGGATTTCAGCTGGACTGCAAGGCCACAAAGAAGGACTGCTAACATTCACAAGAACTTATTTTTTTCCACACGATCATCATTTAAAAGGGATATTGCAACCTTGACTACTTCTGTTTTCATTTTATTTTACTAAAATTTCCTTTAGAAAATGAAATATATACCTTAGGCCTTTTTTAAATTCCTGCTTAAATACTTTCTGTATTAAAACTCCAGGAAAGCTGATGCTGGGGATGAATATGAGACTTTAAACTGCATTTCAAACTCTCATTTTATAAGAAGATAGCATGAGAGTCCTAGAGGATTTAACTGTCATGTAGTGGAGATATTACTGGACTAACCTCCTGTGACCTCAAATTAATGACAAGTACCAAATGGCATGTAAGTAGAGCTCTGATAGCTATGACAGAGATGCTCTACTAAATGTTTAGTGAGTCACTTATAAATAATGACTGTATAGATAGATTTAGGAGCTAGAACATGATTTTAATGCAAGGTTAATAATCCCTTCTGGAATTATAGCATTTATTGAAATAAAAGGGAATGTCATGATTTTGTTTCAATTCAGTTGTTCATCTTTGTACTGATAATTGCATTTGTTTACTCTGGACAGGAGGGAAAACAAGTACAATTGCTCCCTTCTGTTGAATCTGTTCCATTCCACCCAATGGATTTTGATGGGGAGAGCAAAGGGCATGACTGTAATTCAGCAGTGTGAGCGTATGCCTCAGAGGCAGGAGCCCCAACTTCCACCTCCCAGGACCTTCTGTTTTTTGCGTTAAGCAGCTATACAGAGCCAAAGTGTTCTTTTTCTGCAAAAACTTTTGTCCCGTGCTTCCAGAATAATAGAATCATAGAATTATTTGGTTGGAAAAAACTTTTTTGAGGAACAACTTCACTGTGAGGGTTATGGAGCACTGGAACAGGCTTCCCAGATGGGTTGTGGAGTGTCCTTCTCTGGAGACATTCAAAACCCCCCTGGATAAGTTTCTGTGTGACCTACTCTAGGTGGTCCTGCTCTGGCAGGGGAGTTGGACTAGATGATCTTTTGAGGTCCCTTCCAACCAATTCTGGTCCAATTCTATGATTCTGCAGTTCTGTGAAGAGACCTTTATGACCATTTAGTCCAACCACTAACCTAGCACTGCTCAGCCCACCACTAAACCATGTCCCTCAGTAGCTCAGCTACATGGCTTTTAAACACCTCCAGGGATGGTGACCCCACCACCTCCCTGGGCAGTCCATTCCAGTGTTTAACAACCCTCTCAGTGAAAAGTTCTTCCTAACATTCAATCAAAACCTCCCCTGGTGCAACTTGAGGCTGTTTCCTCTTGTCCTGTCACTCCTTATTTGAGAGAAGAGATCAACTCCCACCTCACTATAACCCCCTTTCAGGTAGTTGGAGAGTGCAAGTAGGTCTCCCCTCAGCCTCCTCCAGACTAAACATCCGCAGTTCTCTCAGTTGCTCCTCAGAAGACTTATAGATGGTCATTGCTTGGTGAGCGCTTCTGCCAGCTTCCTCAGCACTCTCAGGTGGTTCCCATCTGGCCCCATGGACTTATGTGAATCAAGATGGTGCAACAGGTCATACACCATTTCTCCTTGGACTCAGGGGGCTTCATTCTGTCCTCTACTCTTGTCTCTGGCTCAGGGGGCTGAGTACCCAGAGAACAGTTGGTTTTACTATTACAGACTGAGGCAAAGAAGGCATCAAGTACCTCAGCCTTTTCCTCATCCTTAGTCACTGTATTTCCCCCTGCATTCATGAAATTTGGGATGAAGATTCTCCTTAGCACTGTCTTTGTTTATATTTATAGAGACTTTTTCTATTGTCTTTTCCAGCAGTGGCCATCTTTCAAATTGTGCCTTTGCACTTCTGATTTTCTCCCTGCAACACCTCCAAGACTCCTCATTGTCTTTCTAACTTGTCTGACCCTTCTTCCAAAGGTCATAGACTCTCATTTTTATCCTGAGCTTCACCATAAGCTCCCTGTTTAGTCAGGCTGGTCTTCTGCCATGCCGGCTCATCTTCTTGCACACGAGAAGAGCTTGATCCTGCACCTCTAAGATTTCCTTCTTGAAGAATGTCCAGCCTTCCTGGCCTCCTTTGCCTTTCAAGATTGCCTCTCAAGGGACTTTGGTAACAAATTTCCTAAACAGGTCAAAGTCTGCCCTCTGAAAGTCTAAGGTAGCCATTCTGCTGACTCCTCTCCTTGCATCTCTGAGGATCAGGAACACAGTAATTTCATGATTGCTATGCCTAAGATGGCCTCCAACCATCACACCTCCCACAAGACTCTGTTCACAAACACCAAGTCCAACAAGGCACCTTCCCTCTCTCACTAACTGTGTGAGGAAATTATCTTTCGTACACTCCTGGAACTTCCTGTACTATCTCCTCTCTGCTGTGTTGTATTTCCAGCAGACATCTGGTAAGTTGAAATCTCCCATGAGAATGATGACCAGTGATCTCAAGACTTTTTCCAGTTATCTGTAGAACATTTCATTTACCTCCTCATCCTGACTGGTCAGTCTATAACAGACTCCTACCATGACATCAATGTTGTCCTTCCCCCTGATTCTTACCCAATAAACACCTGACATTACCATCACCATCACTGACCTCCAAACACTCAAGACACTCCCTAATATAGAGGGCTACCCCTCTGCTTCTCCTTCCATGCCTGCATTTTCTGAAGAGTTTGTAGCCATTAGCACAGCACTTGAGTCATGTGACTCATCCCACTATGTCATAGTTTCCCGGGTGCACAATGTCTTCCAGCCATTCTTATCTGAGAATCTGGATGCTCCCTCACTCCCTCTCTCCTGTCTTCTTCCTCTCTCACAAAAATCCTCTAACTCTTTGAGAGGCAGACAGTTGACTTTGGGAAGGGGATCCCAGACATTAGTCAAGGGATGAGATGTGGTGCCCAAGTTCCTAGGGAGGACAAGGTTTTGTGCACAGATCTTGTGCTGGTAGGTGATTTCAGTTGCTCCTCAATGAGTCTCTCAGTTCTCTCCATGGAGACCACATACGCCCAGATAAGGCTCTGGAGCACAGACTCTCAAGGGTTGGAAGGGACCTCAAAAGATCATCTAGTCTAACTCCACTGCCAGAGCAGGACCACCTAGAGTAGGTCACAGAGGAACTCATCCAGGTGGGTTTTCAATGTCTTCAGAGAAGGAGACTTCACAGCCTATCCGGGCAACCTGTTCCAGTTCTCCATCACCCTCACAGTGAAGAAATTCTTCCTTGTATTTCTTTGGAACCTCTTATGTTCCAGCTTGGACCCATTGTCCCTTGTCCTATCATTGGACACCATTAAGAACATCCTGGCTCCACCCTCCTGACATCCACCCTTTACATATTTGTAAATATTAATGAGTTCACTCCTCGGTCTCCTCCAGGCTAAAGAGCCCCAGCTCCCTCAGCCTTTCATCATAAGGTAGATGCTCCACTCCCTTCATCATCTTTGTGGCCCTGTGGTGAACTCTCTCCAAGCAGCTCCCTGTCCTTGAACTGAGGGGCCCAGAACTGGACACAATATTCCAGACGCCCTGTTGGTGGCCAGCCACAGCAACACTTAGCTTATCTGAGCTTAAGTTTTTTTTGGACTGGAGCCCTAACAACAACCCTGGGTCACTCTATGTTGGAGCCAAGACATTAAATTTCCTTTTCTAAATATAAAGCTGATTCCCTCCATGTCTCCATTCCTTCCAGTTCACCATTCTTCCCCACTCTTTGCTTTTGATTATTTTCCCCAGATTTAGTATCTTACATTTTCTTCTTTCTAACCACTGTCCACCTTCTCTGCATTATAACTCCTGTCTCTGCAGACCCAGCTACTCAGTTTAATACAATCTCTAGATTTCATCTCACTTCCATGTCAAAACTGACATGAGTTGACAATAAAAAAAAAAAAAAGCATACTGGGGCTTCCTTTGTAGATACTTCAGTTCCCGCTTTGGAAAATAATGCGGCATCTGTAAGTGAGACTGGAAATAGCATGATGTCAAAGGCCAGCCCTTTGGGGAGTAACAGCCAGCAGTCCACAGAGAAGGTTTCAAAGAGCGGGTGAGAAACAAAACCCAAGCCACAAATACCTCTTCCTAGCAAAATAATGGCCAGTGATGATGAAGCAATGGAAAGGGCAGATACTAATAACATACATACTTGTGCCTTGGGCTGACTTCCACAAGGTGTTAGTTGGCAACATCATGTGGCTTCCATGAGAGCTGGCAGAGCTGTATTTTCCTTTGAATAAATCCAAATCTTTAATTTTCTTTCTGCTGTTATTCTAACATCATTAGCAGGAATTAATAGCCACTTAAAATCAGAAAGGGTAATGATTTAGAATATTATTACAAAAATGAATAATACATTTTTTCCCCAGTGTAACACACAATTTTAATTCTGCTGTCATAACTAACATGTGACAACCTATATTGTATATGTGTATATATTACAGAGAGGTTCACACAGTTAATAGGCTATGGAGGGACATGGGGACGTGTACCCCACAAATTACCATCTTTTGCTGGAGCCTTCCTGGCACATAGAGAGAGGCTGTGCCCCAGCTGTGCAGAAGAAAGACTACAATCAGTCTCCTCTGATTTACACTATCCTCATCTGAGGTTCATGTTGAGCTACAGCATGCTATTGTCCTCCTTGCTGTGGCCAAGCTGGCCATCCACAAGAGAAGCTAGTGGGACAGGGTAGCCAAGAGACTGTGGGGCCTCTCACCAGTCCCTTGTTCCATCATGTCCCTGGGCAGAGAACTGGGCAGCTGCTGGGAAGCTGTGTAGGAATGTTGGGTGCTCATCTTGGTGACTCTCCCTGGTTACCTACAGATTGTCTGTGGAGCCTTGCAACTCTCTCACTTCTCTTATTTTTTTTTTTTTTTTCTCTTCTGGGAGCTGACTGTTTTTCCCTGCTTTTTCCCTTTCTCTTCTAGCCTTTTGACAGCATAACAGTGCTGGACAGTTTTGTTAGAGACAGTCCTTGGATAAAAGGAGAACAACAAAAGTAGCAGCTGTGCAGTCTTGCCACTGACAAAGAACAGAAGAAGACTGGTGCATGACTGTGTTTCTCCCTTAGTATATGACACAAAGCAACATGCCTCCTGACACTCGTCTTTTACACATTTTGCAGGGCAGAACTCAAGAATCACAACACAAAGAAAAAGAAATTTGAAGGAAAAGGCAAAAGATAATTTCTAATGATGTTTTACAGGCTTGCATTGCAAGTATTTGTCAGGCAATGATACTCCTCACTGATTGTAGTTTCTAGTAATTAAAGTCAACTATTATTACTATTACTACTAATAGTAATATGGATATTACTATTACTACTAATATTAATATTACAACTAATATTAATATTAATACTAATATTAATAGTAATATTATTTCACTGTCTTGGCACTACCTGAAAGTTACACATCTCTAATGATTTTGAAGTATTTTATTCTTAGAACTAAAGCTGAGTACTGTTATCTGTGAGCACCTAATAAATTGAAGCTTCGAGCAGCACGAACAGATTCAAAAAAGCAGATTCCAAGCTTATAAGCAACTTACACCACAACATGATGCTGAGTTCCATAAAGAAGAACCAATTTTCAGAGTATTGAGATGCTCAGAATACAAGGCCACTGACTTCAGAGAGGACTTAGGTGCCTATTGCAGTGCACTAATGCCTTGGGTGTTATACCGAAAACATACACACATAGTTCAGTTCTGAGAATCCAGCACCCATGGTGGTGCCAAATACATTGCCAGGCTGTCAGTTTTAAAAGAAAAGGATGAAAATATAAACAAAAAGCTCAATTTCATCTTCACATCATAAGTTTGTAAAGCCATAACTGTGATTTGCCATTCAACTCCGTGTTCTAATGGATTACAGCAGAATAATAAATTGGATCTGGTTCCTTTTGCCTAGAAACATCAATAGTACTGTACATATAATCACTTTAAGATGAAAAAGTTTAAAATAAATGAGGACTCTGAGGCAACAATTTTTTGATAGGAGTATGCGTATTCATGCATCAAAGGAGCTGGTTCACAGTGTAGAATATTTAGGCTACACAGACTCCATTGGTAATGTCAGCTTATGTTTAGATTCAGCCCTTCCAGGGTTCTGGAAGCAAATGTTTGGACATAAGCAACACTGACAATTTCACATTCTTAGTTTAAGACTAATCTGAGATCGGAAGTAATGATGAAAGAGGATGTATTTAAAACATTGTGATCATCCACCAGCCTAAACAGCAACATTTTCAAAATTAGTTCAATAGAACAGACAGTGCCTTTTCATGGGCCGTTCAGAAGCACATCTGAGCACTGCAATCAATGGATCAAGGGGAGGAGATAGCTTTAGAGGTGTCTTTTTAAAGCACGGCCAACTGTCAAAGGAATTTTAGTCTCCAAAAGACCTCTATGCTCAGTGTTGGTTCTCAGCTCACTCCCAGGGCCATCAGAGAGTTGGAAAGTAGAAATTTCTTCTCTTAACTCTCCTAAGGTCCTGATTTGCCAGGCACTTCCAGTATAGTACTTCCAGGCACCAGTAGAAACAAGTTGCTCAAAAAACATGGTAGACATCAGTCAATTTTATTCCACGGTCCTTTTGGTCACTACTTGGAAAATTAGATCAAAGAAGTTATGCTGACTTAATTCCTTTTCTCTCTGAAAAGACACAAACCTATACTTGACTAAGCCACACCTTTCTTAGCTTGTGGCACCGTCCATCTCTCTTGTGAAGCTGCAGCACATCATAGCAACCAAACCCAGGTCTTATAAGACTAGAATGCGAGCATAAGTTGCCACTAGCCTCCGTTCAAGTCTCTCATCCATGGGCAGAGGAGCAAAGAGAGCTCTTCACCAGCCACTTCAAAACAATCATACCTGGCTGATGGATATAGTTTCTTCTCCTGGCTGATTCTGCTTTTCCTTTCAGTTCAGCCACACTCACTCTTTGGTTCATTGATTTCTTTTCTGTGGTCTCTGGCTCAACTAACTGTCAGGCATTTACTTCTGAGTCACTTAGGACATCATTTCCAGGACATTTCCAGGACATCATGCACCAAGTCCCTATTCTGCACCAACCTTCTCTAGCTCCTGCTTCTAAGCGAAACAACTGCTGCCCATCTCAACTGAGCCTTCTGGAGCCCAGATGCAAATGTTTTTTTATCCTATTTAACATCTCAGCTGACGAGGTGAACAGCTTCTGCCTTGGGACAGCAGAGAGATGTCTCTTTATTACCGAACTTGAAGGCAGAAATATGATAGTTTGCATACATGACAATTTTGCAATATGTTCACAAATCAATTTTATTAATTTAAAACAAAATTAATGAAGAAAAATTCTGTACACAATTGTGGACACAACACACTTTTTGTACAATAAGGCCCAGATAAACTGTTTGGTTTTTTTCAGTCCGCGAGTGACTAAAAATTGAAAAGAGCAAAAAAAAGAAAAAAAAAGACAACCAACCCCCATCACTGTCTACTTTGCTTGAGGAAAAATAAAAAGGCTAATTATAGTCTCAATTCTAAAAACTACCCACGATGTGCTTTATGTATGCATGTGAGTACTGTGTGAATTCCAGAACTCAGACTGGGTAAAGTAAAGCACATGTGCAAGTCTTGATAGCATAAAAAACTCTCTGTTGGTAATAAAACAATTCACAAATATTGCATTCTAGCAGCAATATGATTCCTCCAATAGAGAAGGGTGTTGTTTTGTAGCTACAATGGTGCTTTGTAGCTTTGCAGGTAGCTGTTTCAAGGCTGGTGTTTTTAGCAAAAGAAAACAAGAAGAAAAGCTGGATAATGAACCAACAAAGCTGAGGCTTCTTTTTGGTGAAGAGATTTAAATTGGGCAACGGGAATTGGTACAATTCTAGCCAAAAAGTCACACTAAGAGCTTATCTGACCAAGTAGCTCATGGCCTTCAAGATTAGAAGACTCACAAGTCACAGACAGACACAGTCTAGGTTTGTCCTGTAAATGAGTATAGACAAAAGCAGATTTTAACTCCTTGGTGATTATTATTTCAGTATTTCCATTGCCGGCAATGGATGTTATATCTTAGGAAAATCTGACTCCTGGTGGAAGAGGATTAAAAAACTTAAATATATATATGAGTACTCCTGTTCAATTTCTCAAAAATATTATAATTTCTAATTTTTAAAAATAATAATGATGATAATTTCCTTCATTTTTTGGATGAGACAAAAACTATTTGGTACCAAGATTCCAGTTTAATTCATGTCACAAAATATATTTGTGTTCTTTATTTCTTTATGGAATGAATTTTCTAACTCATTTTTCAATAACTAAAAAATGGTTAACATGCTAACTTCAAAAAAGGAAACAGAAGACAGTAGAGGAATCCTCTTCAGTTGTGTTTTATCTGTACTTCCTTTAGGGAGGGGAAAGAAATTAATCTTTTCATAAGCAGAGCAAGTGGGAGAAGAAAAGTGTAGAGAAACAGCTGAAAAGAACAAAACCCAGTTCCTATTGACACTTGACATCCATGCTTTTGGTCTTGACAAATTTATCTAAAAAAATCCATTATCTACATATTTATAACCAACGCATTGATAAGGCACTGCACAACAGTTTGTGCACATGTGACCTCATTCTTAACCAACAAGGCATTACTATCTTTCAATAGCATTTACCTTAACAATATGTAAAGAATCATTCATTATTACAAATTTACACAAAAAATTCTTCCTGTACATGATTGTCTCAGTGATGTACCTATTAGTTTAAATTAGACATATTTTAAACTACTCTGTATTGTGCTAAGTAGTTGCTGTACCATAAGGCAAAGGCTTATAATAGCCTTTAATCCTATTATACATATCCTCAGTTATATGATGTCAAAATATAGTCTGTTCATAAATAAGTAAAGATGTACAGAGTACCCTGGGTATGAGAAACCAAAAAGTAAACCTTCTTTACAAGAAAATTACTCCACTGGTATTTTGAAAAATCAAAGTCTTCATTGTGCAATAACGTTTGCTGTGTTGAAGAAACTGTATGTGTCACATCGAAGAGTCTAAAAACTACAAAGCATTTTCAGGTCCTTTTTTTTTTTTTCTTCACAGGTATGAACCTTTTCCTTTTTTTGTTTTTCCTCCTTCCCTATTTCTTTTTGGGTAGCAAATATGGTAAAGATGAGTTGTTCAAAAAGTCGCATGGCTTATTTTCATTGGACTTGCAGTACCAGAGTCAACAGCTGTTCTGAAGAAAAAAAGACATGCTCCTCCATTTACTGAAAGGGCAAGGGTTAAGACCAATTGCAGCTGTATGTCAACATGTTGAAATCACAAAGTTCTGTAGTCCAATGCTGACACAAGACACAGGCATCCCGTCCATGGGCAGAAGGAGGCTCTGAGGTTTCAAAGTGCTGCTGAGCTGCTACAAGTACTCCAGTTCCAAGGCATGGTGAAGGGCCATAAGGTCAGAGTGGCTCGAGATCCTCCAAAATGGCATAGCATGCTGTGAACAGCACAGACAACATGTAAAAATAACCCCAAGCATTCTGGTATTTAGACCCACCCATTGTCTTTCACAAGGATAAGGGAACACTGGGAGGAGAGAAAAAAGAGCTCTCAAAACATCGAATCCTTTACATGTATCTCTAGTTTCTCTAACCCACCTCCTCAGCATATATTCTGAATAACAGCACACCTATTTACTAACAGAAACAACAGCAAACACGTCAGGAGACACAGGCAAGGAGGGGTTTCTCATCTCTTTACAAGAAAAACAGATTCCAGCATGCTGCAGAAGAAAATCTTATTTCTTGAAAAAAAATAAAAAAATAACCTATGATGCATGTCTGTAGTTTGAGGAAGGGAAGACAACTTGATTAAAAAACCAAAAAATAGAGGAAGTGAAGATATTATTTTCTATCAAAATGTGTTTTTTCCTTGTGGAATTATCTCTGGCAGGTAAGTTAAGAACATAGCCACGGTGATTCAGAATAGCTCATGTGTTGTCCACATCACTTTGAAAGGAATTTTATCCCAGTGGTTTGTATAACATCGTTCATTGTTAGCACTAATCTTAAAACATTTTTTCCATATGGTACAATTTTAAAATAAATACATATATTTTTCCTATTAGGTTTAATAAAATCTGTCTGGAGTAAAAAAAGGGCTGAACCTGAATATACCAAAACCACAAATACTAGGAAAAAGCACACATTACCTCATCCATGAAGGGTAAAAGTCTGATTAAGGACTATCTTTATACTCTAAACCAGGGATTAGAGTGTCAGCAATAATTTTTGCATAAATAAAAAAGAGATAACCATCAGCTTTTGGCAGGAAAATATTCTATAAATCCCATGGGAAAATGTTCTGAAGACTAACATGACCATGTTCACATCTCATTTTGTCAGGTTGTGTCCTGGCATCTTTAGGAGGCAAACCACAAGCAAGTTATCACAATAGCTTCTGAGTTCCCTAAGCATTTTATACACAACTTCTCAGAGAGGCTTTCTTCATCTTCCATTAGCACCTCCTTAGTAAATTCCTAATTCTACTGTAACCAGTGGGAAAACATCATCTCTTCTGATTATCACTTCTAGGTTGACCAGGTTTCTTCATTCAGGTCTTCTCAAATTTTAAGTTAGAGAACAAGTCTGAAAACAATGTGAAACTTTCTGTCTACAGTTACATGTTAACTGTAAGTCCTTTAATTTTTCTGTATACCTATCTCAGAAGGCAGATGGCACAGAACCTATCACAAATTTGCCTTCAGAAGCTCACGTAAACGTTTGTCTATCAGTGTATAAGTAATTATTATTTTCAGAAGAATACTGCTTCAATCCAGATGACGACCTGATGATGAACTGGGTTGAATTTATAGAATAGAACAGAGATTCTTAAAAGAAATGCAACCATGTAAGTTGCAACAAGTCTCTCTGAAGTCAAACAGCAACTGTTAAGGAACACTTACTCTCTTGAGAGCCACAGAAAGTAACACTGAATTAATGAATATTAATAAGAAAGACTAAAGAGTTGTACACAATCAGCAAGGGAGCACTGTAAGGAATCTTGAAAATGCACACTCAATGAAGAACAAATGTTAGCAAGTAGAGCTGCAAAATTAAAGGGATTGCAGAGTGAAGAAGGTAGAGCTGAGCACCCAGTGCCCATGCTTCAGGGTTTTCACTTCACTGGAATAGCTCTAGTCTGCCATTGTGGAAAAAAGTGCCCATAAACAGCTGGACAGCATTTGGCAAGCACCTGGACAACATATTGTTCTTTAGCTCTTTTTGCTTTTCCCTAAAACAAGTCCAGGAAGCTAATCAAGGCATAGTGGGGAGGAATGACTGGAAGATCTGCTTCAAATATGGCACTCCTGATCTGAATTCAAATGTAGTATGAATGCATTACAGATGTCAACACTGAGAGTATGCCTAGCTTTTAGAGCAAAGAAATATCCTCAGCAAGAAAATAAGATGCACAAGGAAGCATCATTGGAAGACTTCCTGTTCTGTTTCATTTTGCTCTTGATTGTTACAAAACCCTGAGAAACAACTAAGTCGGCTTGGAGATAAATATATGAGCAATATCTGCTTATGGAGAGAACAAAGAACCAAAGTAGAGCTGTTGTTGGAAAAAAAAACTTATGATATTTCATAAACTTATGATATTTTAAGAATGAAGCGTTAAACACTATGACATCTAGTAGTTCTACATCTTCAGTCTAGATTTCCACTGTACTGTCTATATGTTCTACCAGCAAAAGAACCAAGATGCAATTAGCTCACTCAGTTACAATTCAACAGCCCAGTGTCTTAACTGTAACATTATACAGATAGTCTATCCTCTTAGCTCTGTTGGGCCAGACACTGCTGCTTTCCAACTCAAATCTTTCCAAAACATTCATTTCTTGCATCATGTTCAGGAATGAACCAGCAAGAGAAAAAACAAAATAAAAAATTCCAATAATGCTGTTCTCCAGACTATCCAAAAGCTTCTGTGCATCTCTCTCTTATTTTGGCTGTGAGGTCTTCCTGGTAGAATTTATAACACCTAACAGGGGTATTATATAAAAAAAAATGGGCATAGATTTGTGCTTCCAACAGGTCTGTGTAGTGTTTATCAACTGATTGCACTTATCTGGTGGCTGTCAGCAGTGTTGCCTCCCTTTCTTGCACAGCTTCAGTTTCCCTCTTCTCTCACAAGCCCCTTGCCATGTAGGACCCACCTGCTCTCCCTGCCAGCCAGTCAGAGCTCCCTGCTTCTTTTAGTCAGCTTGGCACCAGCTCTACCTCAACCACGGTCTTGGGGAGGTGAAAACAGCGTATCTAAGATGTGGCACGGCAAAGAGTTTGGTGGACATCTGCCTTTGCGTAGTGTCTCTGCAGAAGCCAAGAGTCAATGACATGGACACTCTCCAAGGCCATACAGCAAGCTAATGATCAGGGAGAATTGTAGCAATAAATTCTTGGCTTCCAGCTCGCACTTCATGCAGCTCCAGCATTATACTGCTTCCCTAGTAACAACCTCAGCACCACAGAGTGTACACACACCAGGCAGTTAAAGACTCTGATTGATTCAACAGAAGGGTTAGCTTCTGCTAAATCAAATTGCAGTGATTCTTGTTAGATGCCCATATGCAATATCAAGTTTTGTATTACTCTCAGCTGTTTATGGTAAAATTTTAACCCAAAAGTTTAAGTGGTCATTATTTTGGCTATATCTTTCTATTTCAAATTCATTTAAGTGTCCTCCACTGTATTTATGTCTATCTGTGAAAGGAGTTCACCTCCATTTACTTCATGTAGTTGCAGAAGTGAGGTGTGGAATGGAGAGTCCCGTGAAAAGAAAGAGCTTGTGTAAACCTCACAATTATAATTATTTTCAGTTCTCCTTCACATAGGTCAAAAGACCAGCAGCACACTCTCAAGAAATAAAGCACACCAGGAAGGTGGTGGCTGTACAGGGCTGGAGTCTGCACTGGTGTTCTCTGCATGGCCAAACGCAGCCGATCCAGGTCTCTGTCAGTCTGACCCTGTGCCATAACCTTCACAGCTAAGAGAAGGGGAAACAAATCTAATATAGAGTTCTCTGTATATGTCTATATGTAGATGCTTGTGTGTAAATATAGTCTCACACGTACATGTGTCCACAGAAACACATGTGTGTTCACGGGACATATGCTGTAATTTTTATCCTAGGACACAAGTCATATGTAACACGTGTCTTCTATTCTGAGTACACTGAAAAGTGCAAATATCTCATTTGCTGTTGTGGAAGAATGGATGACAAATGCTAACCACTAATAAACAGGCAGAGCAACTGGATGTATTAGTATCTAATGAAGTTATAGAAGGATATTCCTAATGCATATTGGAAGAATATACCCTAGACTGGTAGTAAAAAAATGATTTTGTGTACTATTTCAATATCTGCTGAGTGGATATGAAGCTTTTGTCTTTTAAAAACAGAGATCATTTTGTAGATGGTACTTAGTAATAAATAAATTTATAAACTTTTAAGTTATTTAATCTTGATGACATTTTGAAATGAAATATGGTGGCAAAGATTTGGATTTGGTTTTGGTAGAAAAAGCATGAAAAGTGAAATAAATTTACTATATCTAATCATTATAATACTATTTAATAACCTAAAAATTTAATGTATTTTATTTCTAACAAAGAAGCAATATTATTTTTCAGCATGTATTTACTCAAAGAACAAAAGTCCAACTGTTTTGTTTAACAAAATTAAGAGATTCTATTAATACACGTGCAAAAGAGAGATTTTTTGATGGCAACACCAAAGAGTGCAGGCTATTCTCCTTTCCTTAAATGAATACATATTTATACTAAAATCTTACTCCTGAGATTTGTGATAGATTTGAACAGAAAATTCATCAGTTTCTGTCATCTTTCACAGTATTTTTGTTGTAGTCCTGCCAGATTTGCGAAGCAGTTGTCTTTACTTCCTATTCCAAACCTGACCAGCACAGTGTGACTGTGAGCTTAAAAGCAGTGGCATATTGGATACCCATTTATAGTCTATTTATTGCTCCACAAAGATTTATGATTTTTCCTCCCAGTTTTCCTCTGAGGCAGCAGGACAATCATGGAGACAAAGGGAGAAGCCAATTTGCCCAGGCTCTCCCGAAACACCTGATGTAAAATCCAGCTCCTCGGTGCAGAGAGCCTCCTCCTTTGTCTCCTCTCACAAATTAGAAATACTTTGGAGGATTCTCCTAAGTAGAAAAAGCCAGGAGCTGGGCTTTTTCTCTGTCTTACAAGTATTTCCTGACTATATCTCCGAAAGCAATGGCAAAAGAGAAGCTCAAACAAAACATACCAAAACACAACAACAACAATAAAAAAAAAAACAGAACAAAAATCAAAATACAAAACAAGGCAAAGCAAAACAAAATGCCAAGACAAAGAGGCCTCTGACAGCAAATCCCAGAAAGTTATTCTGTGAATAACTGTGTCATCATGGTGGCGCTCAAGAAGCAGCAGCTCTGACCCACATCATCAGTGTGGATGCCAGCCAGACAGCAACCCTGAGCAAGCACCCTTTGGCTCTCACACTCCTTTTCTCTCTCCCCTCCTCTCCCCCAGTAAAGCTGATCCAAAGGTAGCAACCTCTGTGTGAACCCTGGCTTTACAGCCAAGCTGGCTGGTTGCTGAACCAATCCAGAGGGGTATGATTATCCCCTGGTCTGCAATACAGACATCCTGAGATTTTTAATTGTCTTATAAAATACTTTGCTGAAAGTGACAACTAAACAAAGGTGTTGATACCATGGCTTGCCCCGTGCTATGTGAAATGTAAGAGTGTGCCATTTCCTCAGTGTATTGTATTAATTTTCATCAACCAAAAGAGTCATTTTATGAAAAAATAGTCCATCCTAAAAATGTTTCTCAAAAGAGTAATGATATCTTAAATGGAATTTAAAAATTTCTATTATTGAATTTTTTCAATAATTACAATAATAAAAAGATTTTAAATGTGTCCTTTATTTTTCCTACTCTTGTGTTGGCCCAGAATTTTCCATGAACAAAGGATGTAAGTGAAAATCTTGTTTATGATGAAGCAATTGATAAATTATTGGTGAATTATTTTTAGGATCAAACCTTAACTTTCTCACCTCCTAAACTAGAAGTTCATTTCTTTTTACTAAATGAACACAGAATTTCAAAAAATCTCCAATTAAATAGGCTTGAACTTATATGCTTATATAAAAATAGGCATTATAGTTTATATGTAATCAATTAAGTCCTATTTAAATAAAGATGTACTGTTTACACTCTAAGAAATGTAAAAAAAAATTACGTATTCTAAGTGCTTTACCACTGGCCAAATCCATTCAGAAAACTGATTTACAAAACGATAAGATAAAACCTGTCCCTGTCCTGAGAGTATCACAAAATGAAATGTGTTGATGGGAAGGAAGGTAGGAAGAAACCAGCTAACAAGGTTCAGGGGATAAGCAAGGCAATGAGGTACATCATGAGACAGTTATGTCACTTTGGATTGATGGACTTTGGGTGTTTTTGTGGGGGTAAATCTTCTCCATTTTGTTAGTTCAGAGCAGGTCTAGACTTTACCTGTTTTCTAATACAGTGATACCATTTATTCCTTAGACAGGCCATACGTCTTTAAACTGAAGCACAGTATACACTAGGGTGCATTCCCATGCTCATTCTTCCTAATAATCCTAAAAACAGTCTAAGGAGCAGATAATCAAAAAGGCATAATCTGACCTAGGAACATCTCCTCATACTGCAAGGCACTGTGTGGTTCCTGCTTTTGCAGGATAGGAGGGTCAAAACTTAGGCAAATCTTGCCTTACTGTGAAATAGTGACTTCTTTTTCGGTGGAGTACGAAGCAGGACAAGAATCACAGAAGCATTCTCCTTAATCAAATTAATAGTTTCTATAGAAAGGCAGGGCTATTGGTCTACTTGTTGACTTCTCTGGCATTGCTATTGCAGATAATTTAATCCAGAGCATCTAATAATGCTTTGAATCTGAAAATTCCCTCCACCAAGAAAGAATATGCAGAAGTAATGGCACAAAGGAACTTTCTATACTGCTACTCCTCTTAGTGACTGGAAGGCTTTTTCTTATGCTTTTCTGAATCATGTTTCCTGTTGAAAAAAGCACTGAATTAGATAATGTTACTAAAAGGACTACCGCAGCCATTATCATATACAACACTATTTCACCAAGCAACAGAAAAGGAACAAAGAGAAGACTTCTTTTTTCCCCTCCTGATCTTAAATGCAGCTTTTAAAATGTAATCATTTACAGCGGGAAAACATTTCTCCTCAAAGATGAAAGGCATTTCTGAAGGAGAAAGGAGCAAACTGTTCCCATCAGTCCGCCAAATGGATATATGAAACTGAGACCCTGCAAAGTGCTGGGTTGAGTCAGGAAACAATCTGCAATGTTTCGTGGGCACAAACCCCACATTTCATGAAATAAACCTAGTGAATGACTGTTAAAACACCAAGAAGACTAATTAATTTCACTTCTCCAATTCAGAAAGTTACAGTGGAAACAGACACTGAGTTTTGTAGAAAAAAAAGCAGCTGTGTAAAAGCAATTCACCTGGAACAGGAAACAAGAACAGAAATGCCCGTTATCCTGTTCTTTCCCCCGTTATCAAGATAGCCAATAGTATGCCTCATTCCTCCAAGAGTCTGTATCTGCTGTACTTGGGTAGAATAGCAAGGCTAGGAATACTATCTATTATTTTTCAGTGGGAAATATTGCTTTTTATGAAGCTTACTCTACTGAGAAAAAAACAATAAAAAAATTCCCTTCTTCCCAGAAAGTAAAAAATACTAAAGGCACAGTCAAATAGTATCCTGAGGTTATGAATGCAGGACAAGCCACAGGTTGCTACCTGAATGCAGAATCCAAGTTATGGATGCAAGAAAACTGAAATCTACCTAGTCCAGTTCTACACACGTTTTCAAGGTGTGACTTACACGCATTTCATATAGTCAAATAGAATACTGCCTTTGATCAGTAAGAATCACTAGTTTTTGCTTATATTCCTAACACCCTATGAGTATTTTGGGATGCCAATGAAAACAGAACTATTAGTTCTTGGCACAAAAGCTGGGGTCCACTTTCTGTCTCCTTTTCAAAATACATCAAATATACATGGCTAGCTTAATGTGTCTTTTGGACAACAGCAGGGAACATCATTATCTACAGTTCTATGTAGCTTTCTACTAGATACAGTGAAAACATATTTCATAAAGCAATGATACAAAACCCAAATGTCAATGCATGCTGAAGAAAAAACAATTTTGCTTTCAGACTCTACAAATCAACTCTCACTGAAAAAGGACCACTACCTTTTTTGCGCCTTGTTCTTCTTCGACACCATCCCCTATAACAACATATACTACTTTTCTTCCAAATCTTTGAATTATTCGCTCAAAACAACTTTCCTTTCCTGAAAGAAAAAGATCAGACTATTCAGGATAAGTAGCAATAGGATGATATCAAATAAATCAATGATATAAAATCAATAAATAGACCTGGGAATTCTGGTTGACAATAAACTAACCATGAGCCAGCAATGTGCCCTCGTGGCCAAGAAGGCCAATGGCATCCTGTGATGCATCAAGAAGAGTGTGGCCAGAAGGTCAAGGGAGGTTCTGCTCTTCCTCTGTTCTGCCCTGGTGAGACCTCATCTGGAGTGTGTGCCCTGTTTTGGGCTCCCCAGTTCAAGAGGGACAGAGAACTTCTGGAGACAGTCCAGTGCAGGGCCACCAAGATGATCAAGGGAATTGGAACACCTTCCTTATGAGAAAAGGTTGTGAGAACTGGAGCTGTTTAGTCCAGAGAAGAGGAGACTGGGGGGGGATCTCATTAATATTTACAAGTATATAAAGGGTGGATGTCAGGAGAGGCCATCACTTTTTTTCTGTTGTATCTAGTGACAGGACAAGGGTTAATGGAAAGAAGCTGGAATACACAAAGTTCCATTTAAACATAAGGAAAAGCTATTTTACTGTGAGGGTGAGGGAGCCCTTCCACAGGCTGCCCAGGGAGGATGTGGAGTCTCATTCCCTGGAGCTCTTCAAAACTACCCTGGAAGTGTTCCTTTGTGACCTGATGTAAGTGGACTTGCTTTGGCAGGTGGGTTGGAATATATGATCTTTAGAGGTCCCTTCCATCTCCTACCATTCTATGATTCTATAAAATCACTTTCTGGCCCGTGTCTCCCCAAACTATGACAATTA
The DNA here is from genome assembly GCF_028858725.1 of Colius striatus. Lineage (NCBI taxonomy): Eukaryota > Metazoa > Chordata > Aves > Coliiformes > Coliidae > Colius > Colius striatus. The sequence continues at coordinate 63,336,407 of NC_084762.1, forward strand.
CGAGTTACTGGGAGATAAGAGTCTCTCATTCAGGATGGCCTATTAAGGCTGACTGCAGTATTACTCTCACCATAGCACCTGAACAGGCAACCCTAAAATCTGCTCCATGAGGTACTTTAGTACACACATTATGGTAGACACAGTGTAATAGAGGTCCACAAGACCACCTTTCTTGTCTCCTTCTCTAATCTGAGACAGGTTTCAGGGGAAATTTCCCTACCAGGAGAATTCTCTACTGCCTGTTTATGGCCTGTATCCTGAACTGATAAAATTGATTGAATCTGAGTTGAAATTCTAGCTTTTTCTCCACAATCTTTGGCAAGATCAATCACAGCTCCTGAAACAGTAATATCTTGACTTAGAAGGTCACTCAAAAGATTTAGATGTAAATGCCTGTAATTTAATACATGGGCAAGGTCCTTGTGCCTGCACTGGGATCCATTAATGTGGCTCATTGCTTTGCTGCACAGACCTAAGGGAACGATCCTATCCACGTAGGTACCTATATTGAGAAGCTCCAGGTACTGGTACTGTGAAATGAGAAAGAAAGTAAATGCTTACAGTTGAGTTTTCTCAGTCATGGAATCATAGAATTATAGAATGGTAGGGGTTGGAAGGGACTTTTAGAGACCATCTAGTCCAACCCCCCTGTAGAAGCAGGTTCACCTAGATCAGGTTGTATGTCCAGGCAGGTCTTGAAAACCTCCAAGGAAGGAGACTCCACAACCCATCTGGGCAGCCTGTGCCACTGCTCCGTTACTCTCACAGTAAAATAGCTTTTTCTTATGTTTAAGTGGAACTTTTTGTGTTCCAGCTTCATCCCATTACCACTTGTCCCATTGCTAGCCACCACAGAAAACAGGAAAGTCACAACCTCCTGACACCCACCCTTTAGATATTTATAAATGTTACTAAGATCTCCCCTCAATCTCCTCTTCTCCAGACTAAACAGCCCCAGTTCCCTTGACCTGCTGGTTACACTCTTCTTGATGCATGCCAGAGTGCCATTGGCCTTCTTGGCCACGAGGGCACATTGCTGGCTCAATTCACTCTGGTCCCCATTCACTCTGGTTATGGTATGTACTTACCTGTGTATCTACAGAAACCAATGGGAAAAATCATACTTTTCAAAATAGTAATTTTAGCTACAGAACAAAACCAGTATAAAAAAAATAGGTTGGAAATTTAAAAAATGATTGCTAGTCAGTGGACACCTTTTAACAGTAGCACAAGATATAAGAAATCTCCAACATTAAGTAGGTTGAAACAGTGCTTGAAAATTATGAATTGTATCATGTTATAAAAAATCTCACAATTCCTATGGCAGTCAATGACTGAATGGATTTTACCAAAAATATCCTTCTGTGTTGTGTATATGAAGTCACAAGTGAATACTTAATAAACTATGTTTTAATTAAAATGTGTATTTAAAGTATTATAAATCAAAGTTTTCATGGAGAGTGCCATAACATTTCTATCCAGGAAACAATTTTAAATCTTCTGTGGTAATGCTTTCAAATTTCTACATAAAACTCTCAACCAAGACTTTTTTAAAAAACAACACAAAACCAAACAAAAACAATCCATTATTTTTTCTCAGTCATTTGAGCTTTCTGTATTGTAGATACTCAAGAACACATGAAAAATGTTTTCACATAGCCCACAGTTTTGATGGAATCTGAGACAGAACAGATATATCATAATCACATTAAAAACTAGAAGCACTGTTGCCATCTGGTCCTATGTTCTTCTACAATACTCAGAATAACATCTTTTATATTGAACCAGAAACCAGAAATAAACATTTGCTTGGCTGAAGCTTATTGCAGTCAGTACGAATGAACTTAAATAATTACATTCTGCAGAAAAATATTCTTGCTTCTGGTAAATCGTTTACCAAAATTTGCTCCAGAGCCCATGAAAACAAACGGTGCCAGGGCTTTCTTCTGCTAATCTAGGGAGACTTCAGTGTTCTGTATTTACAGCTTACTAAAAAGTCTCTCAGCTGCTACACAGCTTCATAGTTTTGAGCAATGTCAAAAAAGCAATTCTATTTCCTCCTAACAGAGGCTGCACCAACAGCAACAGAGCTATATGAAACTTCTGAACTGGACCATGCCAAATATTTGAAAACCACTTTTAGTATGCTTTAGCATGAAAAGTGTTTCTGGAGATCAGGTATCACTGATCTCTATATTTGCTACAGTGAATGCATGTAAGAAATAACTCTAGAGTGTAGTATCCTTTTATTTAGAAGTACAGCTTCGGATGTATCATAACATTATAAAAATAGCTCACCTATTTTAGTTGCACTGTAAATATTCTCAATGGGAAATACAACCCCTAGTCCATACAACAAGACTTTTGCCAGAGCTGGAATTAGTTGAGTAGTTGTTACCAGAATGTTGACACAGTTTGTCCTACGGAAGAGAAAATGCAAACATCTTTTTTTAACAAAGCAAAAGAGAAAAAATCAAAACAAAAGAAGGAAAATCTTACCCCTCACTATTATTCTTGCTACTTAAAAGACTCTTAAAGAGTTTTTTTCTACCTTACAGGAGAACAAGGAATGAGAATGTCCTCCAGGTTCAGGATTTTGCCCATCAGACCAGGCAGCCTTTTCTAGATCATCAGCAAACCTAGTTGATCATCAGAAACCTAGAACTTCCTAACTATCCCATACTCACCTCGAGTGAATAAGGGTGAGTGCTTTCAGTGCAAGTGTTAACCAAGAATCCGTCAAAGCTTCAATTTCTGCTCTTAGTTGTAACCAAGCCTCTCTTTTTGCAGGACCAAGTAGACCTGTGGAGTAGATAAGGGCATGTCTGCACTGTTCTCTCATTTTCCTTTGCTTTTATTAGCCCAGAGACAATTTTCCACACCCTGCAAACTAAATGGCTCACTAAACATTACCCTGTTAAAAAAGAAAAACAACCCAAATGTTCTTCCCTCTTACTACTTTTAATCTACATTTTTCAGATACTCCAGTCACTTGCCTCCAACATTATTTTTGTAGGTATTATATATTTCTTTTACTCGTCTGTAGCGGAAAGCCAATTTTCGCATCCAGTCTACTCCTCCACGCACCCCCGTTGCGAGGCACAAATTTGCACTGGTGGCAGCTGCAGGAAAGCCGTCTGTTCCAAAGTTATAGGTGCTAGTCAGAGATAAGAAAACCTCCAGATTAGCAAAAGGCAATAGACTACGTTCAGTCACCAGTTGCTCTGCTGGGTTGCAAAGGCTAAGGACAGCTAAAAAAGGCTAAGACAGCTAAAAAGAGAGTAGGCTACTCTAAGGATTACAGCAGTTCATTGCTTGCTCGTGAAGGAACTTGTAACGTTTTATCTTGTTCAGTTCTCACGTACCTTAAATCTTGACCATTGTCATCTGAAGACACGTCATCAATGTGAACTTGGTCACATTCCTAGAGTGACAGAAAGACTTTATAATTACCTTGATCTTGAAAATCTCAAAAATAAAGCTATAAAAAACTATGAAGAATCTACTCATCAGGTATGCTTTCAATAGTGGAAATCAGTAGATGGCAGTCTCGTTAAAATAACTATTTTACCTATTCATTGTGCTTATTTCTTAGAATAAATCCACACCATCATTAGCTACTACTGTTAAATGGGTTTCCAAAAACACATTTTTGTGTTTAGAAAGGAAAGTGGTTAAAAACAATTAGCATATGTGTTCCATAAACGTTCTTGTAGCCTTTCAGGTACCTTAAAACATCATGCTGCTTAAAGCTGATTCAGTCAATGCATAAATGTAACTGAAACCAGACATTTTGGTAAATGTAACATATTAGAAAAATTAAACCTGATGCTAACTGCCAATGAAATTATGACCTCTGATTGCTGTTGAGCCACACACCAACACAGCCTGAGGCCAGCGTTTCAGAGGAGTGCAGACGAAAAATCTGTTCCTCGTTTGTCATTCATTTGAGAGTTGTGAGTTTCCTTCTCTCTCTTTGGTCTTAGTGCATGAAAGCAGCATGCAAAGATGAAGAAAACTGCAAACAGCAACAGTCAAATTGTACCATCTTTCTTCAGTGACTTGTATGCAAATTAACATGGCACATTCATAATTAGCTTTGTCCATCACTAAACTAAAAATCCTAATGCATATTGTTTATCCACAAAAAAAAAAACCCATTAGAAAATTAGTATTAACAATTTAACTTTTGGCAGAAGACCATATAAACTTCTGGCATGTTTGATCAATCTCAATTCAATACTTGAAACAATAATGGAATTATTGTAATAATTTTAATAGTTTCCTCTTCAGTCTCTTAATGCAAAGTCCTATAACAAACATGGTGTATTTTAAACATGAAAATATTGCAGTCCTTTATTTTTGTGTTACTGCTTTCCTCTGAACAAATTTTTTTCTCTCCATGGATTTGTGAGGAAGGGAGGGAAGACAGAAGTGGAAAGAAACTCAAACCAGCTGTTCCCTAACAGAATTAAAATCATGACCCTCAGCTCTTTTTCTAAAACATCTATTTTCCAGCCAACCCTCTCCCAGCAAGCAGCAAGCTCCAAGGAGGAAAAGACTTTGACCCTGTAACCTTCTCCTCCTCTCCTGAGGTCAACAACCTCAGATAAGAAAAAAGCTGAATAAGTCTATCTGGCCTCACATGATCTACAAAAAATACTTCAGAAACTTTTCAAATACTTTGAAGAACAAGGTGTGGTCTTTTGCAAATGTAAAACATGTACTTATTCTTGCTGTAATATATACTCTTCCACATTTTACACATAGATAGGTTGTGCTGGAGAGGTGACAACCAATATAGGAAAGACAATACTACATTTGCTCATATTTAACCACCATACAGTGAATTTCCTCCCCAAGCAGACAAAATGTATTAGATGTACAGACACAGCTGAAACTACAAGTGTGAACATATGGTGTAAGGCTTTGAAAATCAGCTTCACTACAAAAAAAGGCAGAAGCTTCTTTATCAAGTTAGCAAATTCACAGAAATTAAGAGGTTTTTTTGTTTAAAGATGAAACGAAATGTCCATCCAAATGCCTGTGAAGTTAATGATTCAAATGTGAACTGAGTGGAAGCTATCAAAGAGACACTCTCCTGAGACTGTGACTTTCCATTTTAGTTTCTTTTCTGCTGCACAGTGACTTCTCAAAATCTCCATGGATAGAAAAATTAAGCTTCTCAGTGTAGCATGGAAATCAAGTCAAATAGCCTCCTCTCCCAGCTTGGAAATTATGAATGACAGCTGGAACAAGTTGCTGGAGAAGAGGATTCAAAATAGAAATCTGGGGAAAAGAAACTTTTTTTAGCAATCACAAAACTAAAGGAAGAAGTAGAAGATCGGCTTTGCACAGGAGCAGTTCAAAGAAGGAATAACTCAACAAACTTCCAAATTCAACAATCTCAGGTCAAAAACAGAGGCAACAAGGATGAGATCACTACATCTGAGATCCCACAGTTAGTGAGGACCTGATGACTCGGAATTTTAATTTACAGAGCAAGGTCTTGGGACTATCACAAGCCCTGCGACATCACAGACATTCTCTCCTTTTGTCTGACCATCTGGGTGGTAGGTAGAAAGTGAACTGAAATGATCCACAGAAACAGAAATAGAAATTGTGGTATTGAAAGAAAGGAAGATTTAGGAGAGGGAAAATGAATTGGTGGGGTAAAGGCAGAGAAACTGAATCAAGAAAGCAAGGAAAGTGAAGAAAAGATCATGAACATCACAAATTTCAGGTGACATATCGAACCTAACAGAGAGGGACAGTGTGCTCTTTTGTCAGTAAAAAGAAGAAAAAAGTCAAGTCAGGAAGGGAATGAAGTAAAATTAAAGCACAAGAGATATGTGTTAGAATTTGGAAAGGATTAAAGTCTAGTGTGATTGACACTACGTTACAACTAAAGGAAGGTCATAAACAGTGCACGACTGTTTTGTTCTTCTTGAGTGGCAGGACATGGCTTTGAGGCTAAATGTGAGCTTTGAGTGCCAGGTATTTTTTCATGCTGTCTAGGTGACAGGGACTTTGGGCTAATGAGTGATGGGGGCATTTTTCAACCCCTGAACATGGGAAGGAAAAACACTCATTTAGCAACTGCTGTTTTAGCAGTAAAGTTTTTTAGGAATAACTCTTCAAAGAAGCTAATTATCTGCCCACCATTAATTGATCTGGTTCAATCTTCCTTCACAACACATTGTGTTTGTTTTCACCTGCTTGCGTTGCACAAAGCATTTTGTTCATGAGAAAAGACTGAGACACTGTTCAGCCTCTTGATTAGTTACAAGCATGCATCCATACAAACACTCAACATTTTAAAATAGCTATTTCCTCATTATGAACCATGACTGGGGATACACTAAAATGAAGTTTGACTCTGAACAACAAATAAAGTGTATATGTCCAACCAGTACATTTTTGCAAAGATGTATTTTAGTAAAAACACAAAGACTCAAAAACTCCTCAAGTACTTCCCAAAAAATTTTCTGTGACAGCAGTCAAATTAGAGCTGAACAATCATTCAGAAAAAAAAAAACCAAACAACAAACCAAACTGGTTTGTTCACAGGCTTACTATTTGAGACTTTATGGACATATTGACACTTTTGTAAAATTTTCAGAGCAAACAGTTCTAGTATTATCCCCTAAATTTCTCCGGCAAAGTGATATCTGAAATGAATATTGAAAGTATCTGTAGAAACACTATAAATATATGTTATTTATGCAGATGTATTTTATTATGATGGAATTGGTTTAGCAGTCACTTCCAAAGCAGAACATTAAAATTGTTGAATTCTCTTTAAAATAGGCTGAATTGGCAAGTAAGGAGCAAAAATATCCTGTAGCTTATGTATAAAGATTATGCAGCAAGCTGTGTTCTAAAGGTATTGATCTTGCACCTTCAGTGTATCCAGTATGAAATCTTCATGAGGGTCTACAAGTGATGACATGTTTGCACTGAACATTTGGATTTCAGTCAGACAGGCTGAGATGCAGCTCTGCACTTTGGGATAGTTCAGGGATCACACTTTCAGAAGGGGAAAGCACCTTAGGCATTTAAACCCTGTTCTCACATAGGTCTTCTAAACTGCACTAATTTTAATGAAATCCTTGCCACAGTGCTTAATTAACATTTGAAAATGAGATTTGGGTTACTAAAACATATAAAAGCTTTAAAGGACCTTATTCATGGTGTTGCGTGTCTTGTGTATGAGGGGCAGACACGGGATAGAGCAGGTATTAGCAAAGGATGTGGGGAAGCGATGCTGCTGTGATTCAGATCTCTGCTGCAGATCCCTTGCAGCTGTGCCCAGCAATAGTAGGGCAAAGTTGGCCAGAAACCTGGAATGGTTGTTTTTTCTTGGTAAGTTTTCTGTGCAATCAGCACACTAGCTCAGCAGCCATTATGGGAAAAAGTGGGAGAAGGGGGATGGATGGTGGGAGTGGGACTGGTGCTCTTGGCAGCTGCCCAAGGCAGCACCCTCAGACCTATGTCAACTAAGTGTCATCTGGAAGCTGGGGAAGTTTGTTCAAAAGACTTCACAGAGAATTACATTTTAAGAAAGAATTTGAGGCAGAGAGAAATTTCATCTTCTGCAAATGGAAAGAGCAAGCTTCGTCATTTCAGGAATGGTGGCAAGAGAGACAGTAACTTGTGAAATGCAGGAAGACTTTAAAAGCCTGTAGAAAGGATTCTCTAGCAAAAGCTACTGTCAAGGGAGAGAAAGGAGACGTTTCCTGTGTATTTTTGAAGTGCAAGTTCAGATGAAGGAGACGGGTGATACAAAACATTAGTAACATGCTCAAAGCATGTTCAAAGATGTGATGCTAATGGTGATCCTGGCGATTCTCTGTGGACTTAGCAATTAGCCTAAGGGAAAATGAGAGGGTCAGCATGTGTAACTCAGCAAATCTACCTATAATAATTTAAGAAATTACCATCCACCCTGTTCTTTGGTGTTCTCTTGCACAGCTCATTTGCATGGATCCGTGTTTGTGTCCCTTGGATCTTTCAGTGCCTCAACTAGTAGTTTAGCTTGAAACAAATCTGCAGCAGCTTAATTAAACCAACAAACGTTGTGCGGAGTAACTGAGACTTGTTTCTACATTCCCTTCCATCATCTCTGCTTTGGGGCTTGAAGCAGCTGCAGATACGTGCTTGCAGGAGCTCTGTAAAACTGCTGCAATCATTTGCTAAGTGAAAATATGTCTCCAGTGAAATGCAGCAAGCCAAAGAAAACCAGCAATTGAAAATGAATGACTAGATGAGTCTAGCCTAAGGCTTATACATGGAAATCTTGTGTCTTCTCCCTCCTCCATTCCCAAAGCATTTGCTAACTCCTTCCTGCTAACTTTTCCTCTTTCTCTCTTTTTTTTTTTTTTTTTTTGTATGATGAGCCAAAAACTCCCAGAGATGCTCCACAGTCATCATTCACAGCTTTTAAAATGCCTGGACCTACGTAGTCTTCTGGAATAATTCCTTTAAACTAACTTAGGATCTTTATAAAGACTCATATGCAAAGCATTAAGTTATGGCAGAAATGTTCTGCAAATATTTATATTACTTTGCTCCTTCACTACCACCCGTCAAGTTATACCCTTCTGCCATAATTATGTAAAACATGCCTCACTACTCAATTTACTGTAGGAAAATTAATAACAATAATAAAAGAGAGATTAAGGCTGTTACAAGAGTTCTTCTTATCTGTGCCAATACTACATGCCAAGTGGAATGACGTAATGGCTAGCATCCTGATCCTTTGCATTTCTGTGTTACAAAACTAACAAAAATATATCTAAAAATTCTACCATCTTTGAATAAATGGTGAGTGTAAGACAGGTCTGGACAACTTTGCATGTTATGAAAAGGAATAATGTGAATAATATTATGTATATAAACTCAGAGGATGCTGAAGTCCTACAGTCGTGAATGTGTTTATTATAGCTAAAAGATATTTCCACATTTAGTTAATCTTCTTAATTTGCGTGAGAAAACTAACACCACATCATCAACTAATTGTTTCAATATCTTTAGTCTGCAAAGTCAAATGAGAGAGGCAACCCCCCACCCTGCAACAACCAGCCTTCAGAACAAGCTATTTTCATTTTGCCTTTACATCAGTGTGCCCATTGAGACAGCTTGGAAACTGGCCAACTCACAGGAAATGATTGCTGAGATTCTCTATTCCTCTCATATCTGTCATTACGCAATTATATCCACTGCTTCATTTTCCCTACTGAACAGCAGAGAAATTTGGTCATGTACATGTGAGAACAGATCTGGCAAAACAAGTTAAAGCTGCAATCCTTTATAAATGTGATGTATCTGAAAAAACCTTAAGAAAAAAAAAATCCTCTAGTGTCCACGGCTGCTTTTTATGTAGCTTTTTATGACAGTAGTATCTCTGTTTATGTCTGTTACAGAAATAAGATATATACCTTTTAAGTTATATACTCTTTCCGACTATTGTCTGCTCCACAAATACTCATCACTTACATAAGCTATCATTATGTACTTCTTCAGGAAACACAGGCTTTCAGATTGTCAAGGAATGTTTTTGCAAGCAACACTTGCATTTTCCAAAGCTACTTTGTAAATGACCTTTTTTTCTTTATAAAACTGTTGGTTTCTACACTTTTTTACTTAAAGCTGTGATTATCTTCCTGTGAAACAAAATGTGGATTTCTTCAATCAATCTCTAATATTAGAAAAATAACATGCAAGGATCCCAACATTATTTAACAGTAGTCACTAAACTTGACAAGTAAATCTATGGTTTTTGCTTGACAAGAAGGATAGTGAAATAGCTAGTGTGCACACAGGTTAGAAAATTGATATTACATAGAACAACACACCTATATCCCATATATATGTGTATAGCCTATGCCAAATACTCCTTTGCTGTGCTTGCTAAAGATACAAAATCCTCTGTGCTTCCTTTCAAGTCGAGGCTGAAGTGCTGAACTTCCTAACCCATCATCGCAGAGTGCCTGTTAACATACAGTGCAAATCCATGTGAAAAAGCAGAGACTATGGTTTGCAGGTTCTCAACACTGGCACTCAATCGGCAGGACCTGTCATCTCTGTCTAGCCTGCACTTTGTGACCCTAACATTTTGTCTTCTTTCCCACCACAATTATTCGTCGCTGAGGAAAAAAGGTGCAGATTACCTGTGGGTCAGGCACAGGATATGAAGAACAAAGAGAGTTCTTGAAATCCACTTCATTCTATCTGACAATTTGTGGATGAACAGTCAAAGAATTAAAACAGGCTATGAAGGCTTTCAAAACATTCCCATTTTAAACTTAAGACTATAAAGTGAAGTTTACAGTGTAAAAAAAAAAAAAAAAAGGAAAAAAAATCACAACAAAATCCCAGCCCCCACCTTTCACTGTTGAAATAGCACAGCAAAACAAAGAAACAAAAATTAAGGCTATTAGCTGTTTAAACTATTAGCTATTATAAACACTAATGAATAAGAATGAAAATTTTTTAACAAGCTCATTTTCCTAGACAATGACTTAAAAGTGCTCACCCACACTGAAGACATAACCCTTCAAAAACGCACAATCTTATTTTGCTTGCTCATACAAACAAGTGCATTTGGATTAAATATTATATTCTTAAAGTAAATAGTGCTTGTTCCAAAATAAATGCAGTTCTTACTCTGAAACTTGTGTTTACTGAAGTAGCTACACTAAAATCAAGGTTCAACTTTCATTTTAGTTGCATCTTGTAACTGGAAAGATACAATTTGAAATAAAACATGACCTAGACTAGTATCTTTATAGCAACTGTAACATTATGGCTACATTCCCAAAGCAAAAGAAAACTATTTTGCTAGTTCTCTTTACCTCATAAGTGTCAAGTTTCAAGAACTAATAGTCTCTTGATGTATAGTACTCAATACATTGAAATCTATTGAGAAAGAAGACCAAAAGGTAAATCATACCTCTAGCACTTGGTCAACAGAACTCAGGGCAATCTCAGTTAAGTGCACTCCTCCAAAACCAGAACTTTTTTTGATTGCTTTAGGATGTAGATTTGTTGTTTGAGTTCCAGATGTTCCCTATCGTCCCAAATATGCTCATTACATTCCAGTTGTTCAGACAAGGTAAAATATAAAACTACTCTATTTCTGTAATGCATGATCTGATTCAGCAAGTGTTTTGGAGTGCTTCTATAAGAATCAATTCTTGCTGTGACTCTTGACAACTTATTATTCTTTTTCTGTATATTTTTCAGAAAAAGAGAAGGGAAGAGGAGATTGTCAGGGAAAGAATTTTACCCATAGATAGAAATGGCTAAATATTACTCAAGTTTATCTGTTTAAAGCATCTGTATTACTCCTGCAAAGGACAGTGCTAAGTTCAAAATGTCAAATTCACATTTTAAAAAAGTTCAGTATTTCACATTCTAAATACTTTCTTTACGACATGATTTGTGTTACCTGCGGATATATACTTTTGTAAAAAGAAAAAAAAATCTATGACTAATAAAATCCACTGTAAATAAAATCTTAATGTATTTAAAGAAGTAACAAAAGTCACAAATCTGGTCAGCATGTCATGAATTATTCCCAAATATATTAACTTGAAATTTATTATATACTAAAAGTCATTAAAATATGTTTTCATTTTTTAAATTTAAAAATTGAACTTATAAAAAGAATCATTTTTCCATAAAAACCTGAAAACAATGTCTCATATATCAGGAAATGAGAGTGCTCTTGTACTTCACGTGGGAATTTTCCCAAAAAGATGTGAGGTATTCTTTTCAGTCCTACACAAAAAATTCATTTAAATTTGTGGTGCCGTGGTTCTGTTGATCATCTCCTAAATGCATGTGTTTGAATGAAAGCTACAATGCTTTGGGCTAGTGAGCCTCTCATCCTTCTAATTATCTGCTAACAGGACAAAGATTCTCTCTGCTAACCTTGCCAGTACACACAGCTAAAATTTTTGCTTCTATGGTCAGCCTGAAGCCCTTTGCACAGCACTTAGCATTTTTTCTCCTTCATTTTCCTTCCCCCTCAACGTTGTGGGCAGATGTTGACCTCCATCATGCTGCTCAGAAGCAGAAATAGGGAGTGAGCTGAGCAGAAGACAATTATCTGTTTCACCAGAGCTCAGAGAAAGTCAGCTGGATGGACAAGAGGTTTTGTGCCAGCCTTACATTTAGAGAAACCAACAAGAAGATAAGTAAAGTGATAAAGTGATGCTAAGAGCTTAGTAGGCTCCCATGGATTTCAGCTCAGCTCTCTGTTTGCAAAGAGAAACATCTGATTTTCTTTAGAAAGGAAATCATATAGGGTCTACTTTCAGTGGCATCTAGCATGAAGGTACTTATAACTGGCCACATGAAAGAAGATAGGTGGTTAGTAAGTTGCATAAGCCTATAGGAATGACCTTCTCAAACTAAGGAGGTATTTGTTATTCTTCGTAGCTCTAGCACTCATGAGGCACAGCAGTACATTCCACAACAGCCAGGCATCCCACATTTCAGATGGGTCAAAGCTTTCAGCTGGGTTTTGTGCAGACCTGCAAAGCTGCAGCTCTGCCTATGAATAAAGACTTTGTTTTGCATTTCTATTCATTTACCTAAGGACACATGTGTGGTGTAACTTAGTCTCACATTCATGAAATGGAACTTCATGAGCTTTCGACAAGTTGTCCATGGTCATAGTATCATATAGATGAGGAACAATTTCCATTCATTCCCTCATATACATATATATCAGGAAAAATTCCCTACCATGATTTGCACTTCCTTTCATTTCTTTCCTTCCTTCCTACAGTAAAACTGAGTAGCTCTTGGACTGCTACAGTGTAAAATTAAATGCAAATAGATGATCTTTGTTTCTCAATCTGAATGTGCTAAGATAATTGATGGGATGCCTGTTGGGACAGAGTCCACAATCATCGATGGCTTCATTAGAAAGTAAGCTCTCCTACTTTTTATAGGACATAAAGTACCTTCAAACTTAGGTTTGCATCTACAAATAGTGCTGTAAAATAAGAGCTCTACTGAAGCTTTTGGAATTTCCCAGAACTCTCTATTGCTGAAGGTGAACTATCAGAAGCTGAATCTCAGGCTCCTCATAAAGTATACCTAGCCACAGTCTGGTCAAGAGGCTCCTGTTACAGACATGACAAACATCAGGAAGAGGTGCACTCTTATTTCAGCCAAATGAGAAAAGGCATTTTTTAATAGATATTTTTCTGTAGAGCCCTGGATGGCCAGGGATTAGTTCAGCTGCCACCCTTATGGTATTTGGGGGTGGGAGGGAGATAATTCAGACAGCCCTATCTGAAGCTTTCATTTCCCTGCAACCATTTCTTGTACCTTACTAGGAATAAGACTTATTCAATAGCCTTGCCTGTATTTTTTTTTTTTTACTTGGCCCAGAAATCTATTTTCAGCATGTTCGACTCCTTTCTATGGTTTGTTTTATTTTTTTTTTTTGTAATAAGTGGCTACAGCTGTATCTTATTCAACATTCAGCTAATCAATTAGGAAGCAAAAAGGCTAAAGGTCCAAGATTTTCCAGGATCTATCCTCCAACCACAGCTAAATCAGACTGACAAAATCAGATAGGTGTCTCAAGCAAAACAGCTATTTCTTACAGCTGTAAAACCAGATCTAGTGGTCTGAACATGAATTTCTGTCCATTGTTCAATGCTAAATCATAGAATCATAGAATGGTAGGGGTTGGAAGGGACCTTTAGAGATCATCTAGTCCAACCCTCCTGCATAAGCAGGTTCACCTAGATCAGATCGCATAGGAACATGTCCAGGTGGGTCTTGAAGACCTCCAAGGAAGGAGACTCCACAACCCCTCTGGGCAGCCTGTGCCAGGGCTCCCTCACCCTCGCAGTGAAATAGTTTTTTCTTATATTTAAGTGGAACTTTTTGTGTTCCAGCTTCATCCCATTACCCCTTGTCCCGTTGCTCGCTACAATAGAAAAAAGGGATATCCCAACCTCCTGACACCAATGAAGATCATGTGGCAAAACCCATCACTTTATGATAAGCTGGACTACTAAATTCTCAATTTTTGTATTACTAGCAATAAATGTTCACATGATCAACATGAATGATCACACTGAAACATAAAAACCCACTCAACACACATCAAGAGCTGAATCTGCTTTCAGCTGCATCTTTAAGTATCATACTCTTTCAAAAACTGTTTTAGAACAAAAAAATACTTCTTCCATAGATTGTTTTAAAATATTTCTAATTAAGACATTTAGAATATTCAAGGATGCATGTTCTGTTTTTCTGGTTTGAGAAAATGTGAAAGGTAATGTTTTTAAGAAACGCATTTTCTTTGGTGTCACCTTAGTCAATATTTGGGGTCAATAAACCCACCTGTTTACTTCTAGAAAGGTTAACCTCCATCTATCAACAACACTGTTGGTCTGCCCTGGATAATCTTTTTTCCCCCCCAACATTGGTCGATTTTCTTGCTGGTACATTGTTGGTGATCTCAGTATAACAAAGGAAATTCATACCATAATGCTGCACCGAGGTCTTACAATGCTCAGAGACAAATTCACAAATTAAATGTTTTAAATAGAACTTGGATAATTGTGCATGAGCAAAACAAAGAGCAGGAAGCACTCAAAGCATTCATGTTTACCTCCTAAACAGCTGCTACTTATTGCTTTAAAATAAAAAAAAATCTCAATCAAAATAGCAACAACTCCCACATCCCCCATCCTCCAACAACTTTATGAATGACTGAACAGACAAAACCATAAAGCCGTTGTATGGTTTGGGGACATCTATTAAATTGTATGTATCTTTGCTCCTCATAACAAATAGAAGATACAGCTCTAATGATGGTGCTGTAGACTTAATGCTTTAATCTTTTAAGCATTCTGCAAGCATATCACAAACAAAGTCTAAATGCAGTAACAGTTAACACTACCTAAGTTCATTAATATCTTATTGCCTTCTCCATTACACTTTCCACCCAATAACATTATTAAAAAACAAGTTAAAAAATATACAAGTGATGCTAAGAAATAATAAAAATTAAAAATAGTATAAGTAAGAACTATAAAAAAAAAAATCTAGTCAAAGCACAAAATGTTTTTCCTTTCTCCAGAATTCTTTTAATTCATACATACCAACATTTTATATTATCTCAAAGACAATGGTATAACTTTGCAGGAATTTTACTAATTTCTAAAGAATTATTTCACATGCTTGCAACTGAAAGTCTAGAAGTCTCGCTTGCTTAATAGGCAAGAGAAATGAGAGTTGTTAAATGATACAATCACAAGTAACTTGTTTTGGAACAGCAGTACTTTTAGGAGCAAGGCTCTGATTTAGTGTTGTTCTGCTTTTTCCTTCTTCAATGGGTTATCCCATCATTTTGTAAACATAATTTGTCACCAATACCAGCCAGAGTTCTCTGTAACTACTTTTTGCCTTTCTTTCAGATCTGTTATCCCTGCTGAGAGAATCTACTAAAGAAGAATTTTTCATACTGACACCAACTGTAGTCTTGCTGTGAATAACCACATTCCCATAAAAATCATTCCATTTATTGCAAAGTTGTTGGCAGACCATAGGAATAATAGTCAACTCAGGAAACCTTTTATCCTGAAATCACATAGCTTAACCCTTTGTATCACCACATGGAGTTTATACATAAAAGCTGTATTACCATACTACTGATTTACTAAACCCAAGTTTTTAAATTATTTTTTACAGTACTCAATTGAGTAGTATTCAGACTTTTTTTTTAAATATGCAATGTTGTAATTAAAATTGTAGACTCTTTCCAAATACATGACACAATACATTAACATAGATGCTTGCGTGTGGTTTTGATTATAAACTAAAAATTTGAAGTCATATGAAACTTTTTTCCTTCTCTTATTTTTTTCTACCTTCCTACAGTAAGGAAAGGTGCATGAATTTACAATACAATGGGACATTTAGGAAAAGAAGCCTGTTTGCTTCATGATTTTTTTTTATGGAAGATACTTCTGTTAGTCATTATATTTGCTTTGTTAAACACCAAACTAGTGTTGATTAGATTCAGGAAGAGACATTAGTTTTGTTAGTCAGTCCTCTCGACAGTTTTGGAGTCAGAGGTTGCTTGTATTCAAATTTCTGTCTGAATTTATTAAAGTGATGGAACAAAAAAAGTTGCTGCACTGTCTTTTTTGATCTGTTTGTCAATCCTTATTTGTAGGTAACTATGGCTTGATTTATACTTTATTCATTTGAACAAGGCTCTAATAGGAGTTTTCAACTTGAAAACACACATCTAGAAAAAAATATATATTTAGTTCCAATAAATGAATGTAAATATTTGACTTGTATTTTTAAACTTTTCAGTCAGAAAAAAAATCTTAGAAAATTTCTTGAGTTGTAACTACAATTGGCTCTTCCCCTTGCCCACCAAGGTTAGGAAAGGAGTTATTCCCCTGTGCATCCATACTTCACATTCACAATGCAAGTTACAGAAATATGCAGAAGAAAAAGAGATGCCTCAACCGATGGAAGTTATTTTCTACAGTTCAGAAAGGATCATTTGATTAGATATAGCTGATCTTTCTTGTGGAAATAGTATTTCAGATGAGCTCAGTACTCATGTTAGCAGTCTATACTCAGCTGTCAGTGAAAATATAAGAGCCATCAAGTCCTGATGGACAGAGTACTGCAGATAACATTCAGAAAGCACCGCGACTGACATATTTCGATTGGAAGGGATTTAGAGAGGAAAAAAAAAACCAAACAAATACTCCATTCCTTCAATACTTCATTGTTTCTTTTGCTAAACTTCTGATTTACGTTTTTTAAAATTGTCATTAAATCCTCACACTCTTAACAGCTCACATTAAGATCTCTTTAGTCCACTGCAGAATCACCCACCTTCTTGACCATATCTAAAGACAAATTTTAAAAATGCAATTAACAGCAGACAAATTTTACTTTAAAATACAGAAAAACAAATGTGATACTGCAATGAGTAAGGGGAATAACCCCTTCCTCCTTTCTTTACTGTTTCATTAGACCATTGAACTGGATGAAATTCAGATAGGAGCCTTATTGTAACTGCACTGAAACAGTAGAATTCTCTCGAGACTATGAAACTTAAACATTTTGGGAACCAACTTCAAGCACTCCTTTTATGCTTTTAAAACAAAATGAATGAAAGACATTTCTTAATTTTCCTCACTGTAGCAACATTTAAATATAATTCCTGACAAAAACTCCAAACAGCACAAACAGATTTGTTTAAAATATATGTGTACAGTATTTTCTTAAAATTTAAACTACAATCATAGCACTCACACATAATCACACCAGCACAAACTGCATGATGGCTCTCAAGATACCAGACAACTTGCAAATAACATTTAAACTCATGCTAAAATTAAACCTGGACTGAAGAGGTTAATAAAAACTACCTGCCATGTAAATTGCTAAGAAATTTACGTTGCGATTGCAAATCATTTTACTTATGTGAGAACTGGCTCATGTGCTTTCATCCTTCGAACTAGCATGTAAGGGTGACAGTTTCACCTAGTTCTCCTACAATAAAAGGTACATAATTTTCAGAGACTAATCCACTTGAAACACCAACCTGGATGATGCAAATCTGAGTTTTGTAATTTAAGATGGTACCCAAATCAATGAGAAATTTTTTTTAAAAATGACTACCATAATCTCTTCAGTTGATCTTCTGGGTTTTGCATTGGAAGAATGCAGTGACTCAAAGTGGTAGAATCAGTACAAAATAACTGCATTACATGAACAGAAAGGGTGGGATGGGAAAGATATTTAAGTGTAAATTAATGTTGATCTTAGCTGGAATAACTTGCACTCTTCAGCACTTGCAGCTGCACTAGGGACTTGACTGGCTGTATGAGAATTTACACATCTGTCAGCTTAATCAGATCCCAAAACACAGAATCTACTGCTCAGGAATGTTATTTGAATTTGTGAAGGTTTTTAGATTTTAAAGTTATAAACTAATAATAAGCTACTTAGGAAACTTACGAGGGTGTTATGAATAAGTCCTAACTACAGTATTGGCATCACAGTGGTAGAGAGGCCATTGTTTAAAGGTATTCATAATATTTAAAGAAAAGGTGAAAAACATTTTGTTCACATCAGTTATGTGAAATATTAAAAGCCAAAGAGAGGTCTCTTTACACAAGAATAAATGGAAAGCAATACATTAATTAGTAGCAATATTAACTGCTTTCACTATCAGTATCAACTATTTAATAATTGATTTGGCATCACTGTTCTATTATTTCAGACTTCTAGGATAATTTAAATAATAAAAAGAGCTCATGCAAATTTGAATTGACAATTCTGACACTAAAGCCTTCAAAATCAATCACATTATTACCTAGTTTTGGTTCTAACTGAAATATCAAGCAGTATATCCCATTGGAACTTAGAGCACAGTCTGCATTGACAGAAGACCTCTGTGACATGTACTGGGGACTTTGCAACTCCTCAAAAGTAAAAATTCGTTAAGAGCAGGTGTTTATATGTGTCAGTAATATAATGTAAGCCAGTGTTTTAATATCTGATAATGGACTGACAGCAAAAGCATGAAAATAGACTGCAAACTTCTTAGTCTGTTTTATTTCTTACAGTGAGTTTTGCATCTCTTCATTTTTATCAAGTCATAGACAGGTTTTTAGAATAACTGTATTGTTTTATTATTGCTTATAAAAGAATTTTCAAAGCATTGTCTCACATTCTTAGTTTTATAGTAATTTTTAAGTTATTCTTCAGAGCCTGGCACTGCAGCACAACACTAAGGTTTCTTTTGCAATTAAAGCTGCCATACTTGGGGCAGATCTGTGATTCCAGTAACAGATGCTGCTCATACGCTGCTTTGAAACGTATATTACAGTGACCTTCAGGTACCTTACTGCTGCCCTTCAATACACTATCTCCTGTACTAGCCAATCCTTAAATAGGTTATTTCAGGCTCTGCAGAACCTAGTTGTAATTGACAGGTACTAACCCGTACCATTCTATGATTCTATGATTCTATGTCAGCATTTGGGATTTTATTTCCTGAGAAGTGGACAAGAACTTGAGTTTTGTCACTGGAAACAACATATTTGAATGTGCAATTTGGGAGAATATGTAAACAAAATCTGTTTTGTTATCAGATAGAAATTACTTTAGGGTACCATCTTGGAGATGGGTTTATAACCACTAAATTTAACTTGCTGTCTATCGTAAACCCTTTTTCACTAGCACGTATGCCACTGATAAATGGGATGCCATTCAGAGGAACTTGAGGAGTAGGTCAATGTGAACCTCATGAAGTTCAACAAAGCCAAGTGCAAAGTCCTACACCTGGGTTGAGACAATCACCTGTATCAGTAAAAGGTGGCTGTTGAATTGAGAGGCACTGCAGAAAAGGACTTGGGGATAGTGGTGGATAAAAAGTTGGACATGAGTCAGCAATGTGCTCTGCTTTCTGAGCCCAGAAAGCCAATGACTAGCACATTGAAGGAGCTGAATCTGCTTCTCTGCTCTACACTGGTGAGACTCGACCTACAGCGCTGCATCCAGCTCTGGACTCTCCAGCACAAGTAAGTGCATGGTCTAGAGGAGGCCACAAAAATGATCAGAGTGCTGGAGTACCTCTCCTATGAAAACAGGCCAAGAGAGTTGATCTTATTCAGCCTGGAGAAGACTCTGGGGAAATGTTATTGTAGCTTTTCAGTATATAAAGGGAGATTATAAGACAGATTTTTTACCAAAGTCTGTAGCGATAGGACAAGAGGTAAGCAGTAGAAGTTTTAAACAGAAAGATGGTACATTTAGATTAGATACAAGGAAAAAATTCTCTGTGATGAGAGTGGTGAGACACTGGAACAAGCTTTTATTCAAAGAGGCTATGGATGCCCCTTCATTGGAAGTGTTCAAGTCCAGGTTGGATGAAGCTTTGAGCAACCTGGTCTAGTGGAAGGTGTCCCTACCTGTGACATGAGGGTTAGACTAGATGATCTTTAAAGGTTCCTTCCAACCTAAACTTTTATATGATTCTATGAAATGCTCCTTACTACACTGGGTGATTTGCATGTCAATACATTTACTCACAAAACATGACTGCTTATTCTTTAGCTCAATTTTACTTCAGCAAAATCTAGACATCCCAAACAGAAGCCCTGGTACCAAACAATAGAGTACATGGAGTTCATACTGGTCACTAGTTCACAAACGTCGACATCTGAAACATTGCAATGATTAGTGATGACTGATACCTTTCTGCTCTAAACGTTGGAGTCTTTTTTTGCAAAACAGACTTTACTTGAAAGACTTAACTTTACTTGAACTGAAACAATTTCAACTTACAAAATTAATTAAAAAAAAATCCAACTCAATAGAGAACAAATAACAAATACAGTGGAAAACTGGAAGCTTTTCTTGGATGACTATTGCAATGGGGTTTTGTCCTTTTTTTTTTTTTTTCCCACAAGTTGCTTGAATACACAATTCTCTAATTGTGCCAACAGAGAGAATCAGGATGTTCCTGAGGAGTGAGACATCCAAGCGACCAAGATGAAGCATGGTCAGAAAGCCAACTACAACTGTACATAATGACAAATACTACAATTGCCAGACTCATCTGTCTTTTCCCTCTTGAGCACTTTACTATAGAATTATCATCTCCATCCTTATCACCATCGTCATCCCTATCTGTAGAAGAGGAGACTGAGGGACAGTGATTAGGAATTACAAAGTAGTCGTAACCACAAAAACAGACCTCATATCACTCAATTCTACACAAATATGTATGTAAAATATATGCACCAGACAACTGATTAGTTATAAAGCTGCCAAAAGCTTACCCTGTAAATGTCCAGAGCTTGGAGCATGATCTCAGTCACAAAATGATCTTAATCTGATTTTTTTCTATTCATAGAATTTGAGTAAGCTTTTCTTACTGGTAATCCTGTTTTCACAATCCTCTTCCACTTTCTTGGTGTGCCTGGCTATGTCTCTGCAGCTCTCTCAACTCCCACCACTGACTGTGGATGTCCATACAACTTAGTTAAAGTTAATTCTAGGCAGTATCATGCCTATCATGCCTGCCCAAAGCTATCTCTACCATATTTCCATAAGGTGTGAGAGCATAAATGATGCACTTCCATACCACTAATCACAGCCAAGCTGCTCTCCCTGCTTGCTCTGGAGCTTGTTTAAAGCCTGCACTTAAGGGCTGGCTTGCATCCAAGCAGTTTACTTGTTAGATTACTTGACTCTAGAAGCAGATGTGCTAAAATGCTTTCATAAAGAAGAGCACTTTACAGCAGGCATGGTTCTTTGAGATACACAGTAACCTGCACACAATAAGTCTGCTGAATGTTATTATTCACTAATGTGTATTATCATAATGCCCATGATCCCAAATCATGCTACAGAGTGCTACTGCATTAAAAGTTACCAGTCAGAGTCTGTGGCATATTAAAGTATCAAGGTCTGAGGGGAAATAGTTTCCCTTTCCCCTTCAGATTAAAGAAACAGTGCATACGGCTGTATTGCTTCAAAGGCATTCCTACAGGGCACTGTGTGGTACGCTAGGGACGTAGCTGCATGCACACTCACTGAAGGACCTGGGAGGAAAGTCACTTAGTCTCCTGCAGTGCTACGGAGACCTACAAAGGAGAAAATTCTCAAGCTGATGAAAAGAAGAATATATGTCCCTGTCATGAAGAAAAGGTCTCCTTGAGGCACAGAAGTGATTTATATGGTGCATTTGCTTCCAGCAGCAGGGAGGCAGCCTAGCTTCACCTATAAGAACTGAAGGCAAAGGCCAAAGAGGGACTCATGTTGAGGAAGTTTTGCTCTGTGGTCAGGCTTCACAGTTGCTGTGCTGGGTTTCAGTTGTTCACTCTCTTAGTGAGGCCTGAGCTCTCACTGTGATCTCCCTGGAGCACCTCCTCTTGGAGCAATTCCTTTAGTGCCTGGTGTTAAGTACAGAAGGTTTCACCATTAGCTTTAGTGCCATGAGAATCTGCATGGCAACATGAGCCTCCGAAGTCCTTTATACTTCTTTAGGGAACAGAATGGCTCTGCATACTGCTGGGTGTGAGACATCCCAGCCACATTTCAAGTAGAAAACCTGCCTCCTTGAGCTTGCAAAGGAATATGAGGAAATGTTGGTAAATACCGATAGACCAATGACTGGGAGCTACAAACAAGGAGAACATCCACATGTTAAATAATGCAGGAAACAAGCCATAAAAAGCAGTTTTCATAAAAAATACCCAACAGTTAATTTCTCCATATCAACTTTTAGATCTGAGTAAATCCAAGCTAGCAGTTACAGACTTGTAGGAGTCCTGGAAGAATTTGTTGCCATATGGGTGGAGGGAGGAGGTTTACAAGGCAAACACAGGGAGTGAGAGTGTACGGATACAAATGCTTCTTATTCTTTAAACTGTGAAAAGATGTATCTATTTAAGTCTATATCTCGATGTTTCATGAGAGCCAGGTATGTTCCCATATGTGTAACATGTAAGATTTGCAAAATGTTTCTGTATTGATCTAACTTTCAGAGTGAAAGGGGAGCAGAGTTACAGCAACACAGACAACTGCTCTTGTGCCACTCCTCGGTGTGGAAGGACCGACTGACCCTGATCACAGCAAGTGGGTGAGACAGAGGACCAAAGGTGCTGCCTGGTAGCTGGAGGTGGGAAATGAGCACTCTGGCCCCTGTCTATACAGGCTGCAGCTCCAACCAGCTGTGGTTACAGACAGGGCTGCATCTTATGGACTTCACATGCAACTCTAAAGCAGGCAGCTTTCCAGAGGGGTCTGTGAGTAGGAAAACACTGATGCAACATCTTAAAGGTTCATGAGTCTGAAGCAATATCATACTTATAATAAATCAGTTGTGCAGCTCTTTTTGACAGATGAGACTATGCTCTGAATTTTCATTAGAAACACATTAATATTTATCCATGTGGATTTTAATTAAGAATCTGAGGGGATGTAAATCAAGGTCAACATCTCTAATTGTTAAAACTTTTTTTTTCCCAAAGAAGCAAATTTACTGCTTTACAGTAATACCTGACAGTATCCTCTCATCTTTATTAAGAGAAATACATAAACTAATGCAGCTGAAAAACTCACATCATACAGTCATTCATTATAAATGACTACCAAACAAGTACCTTGACTTTGCATATAAAAACTCCACAAACGTAAATAGTGAAACTATGAGTATGCATTATATATCCTTCAGTGGCAGCTGAGCAATGAATGCTAGTCATCATTACCAGGCCCTTATGCATTATTGCATTTCTCAGAGATGTCAAGATAAAATTTTTTATAGTATCATAACATATATAATCTTTTTTTGAACTCTCACACAGAAAAACCTGAAATGAACAAAGAGAAATAAAAAGCCTAAAAGAAAAAATAATAATCATAACACTACAAATTAATCTCATTTTCATTACTTCAATAGAAGTTAACACAGACCAATAAAAGAGTACTTCATTCATAGAAAAGTGTTAAGTAAGGTTAAAAATACACGTTTTTGTAAGCAACATTTTTAGCTTGAGTAAATATCTCTAAAGGAACAGACTTAAGGAGATGGTACTATTTTAGAAATGAGTTTGCAAAGCACTGAATTAACTTTTAAAAATATGATATTCATAATCATTCCTTACCAGCAATTACTCCTTTAACATATCTAGTTACAATATGCACCTATATGCCAAAGAAAGTCAGTATCAATATGCAAAAATATACAATCTCTAAAGATGCAGTCAGGTAGATGTCACATTTCAGTCCTATCATCAAGTTGCTAATTTCCCTAAAACACTGGCGCATACATCCTAAAATACCTAATACGTGTAATTACTCCATATATACCATTAAAATATTATATCTTATTATCCCTATCACAACATAATCACACATTCTTTTCTGATGAAATAACTCTGGTTCTCCTGAGAACACTACATCAATGTAGTTATTCCTTTCTGCATGCAATTAAAATGCTACTATAGAAGAGAGCATGAGATATTTAAATAAAAGTTCTCAATGCAGAAAATCTAAACTTCCTATTTTGAGGACCAAATGTAGATTTTAGAATCTAATTTTTTAAAAAAACTACACTATTTTCTATTGTTTGCTATGGTATTCTTCTGTAATTTAATTAGGAAATTACTATTAAGGCAAGAAAGCATTGTTTATGATGGTACTTAGATCAAATACTACATTAGTAAAAGTTAATATTTTCCTTTCAGAACATCAAAAAAAATTATGCTACTTTAACATGATGTATAAATTATGTTTCTTTGAGAAGTGAAATTATTTGCAATTATATCAATTTGGAGTTATTCCAAATAAATCTCTGCAAAGATATAAACAATAACTTTTACTTTTTCTCAAAGCAAAAAACTAAGAACAGGTACAAACCAAGGATGCAGTAACTAATTGTAAGTCTAAATGCATCTCATTCATAAACAAAACACTAACTTCAGAGCTAGAAAGTGAGATATAGCTGATTTTTTCCACTGAGTTTGAAAAATGCCAATTACAAATACCACTGTTACTATTATTGCATAAAGAGCAAAGTATGCAAAATCAGATGATTCATTTACCTGCCTGTATCCCCTACTAAATTAGGATGGGTAAATTAGTTTGCAACTGATACAGATTGGCATTAGTTCACTTTATACAGGTTAAAAATGTCTGCTGAAGTTTAGAATTTAAATCTAGTAATGTTAAATAAATCTCTCAGTTGAGCTTTGAAAAGCCACTTAGGTCGTACACAAATCCAGCAGTGCTTTGGAGATCACTACTGCAACTACTGCAACTTTGTGTTCAAAATGTTAAATCAGTCTTCAGCAGTTTACAGGAAGACAAAACACTTTCTCACCAACTTGGATGATGAGAGAATTGTTTTCATTAGAGCTTTCTGGTACGTGTCAGATGAAAAAAGATTTTTATTAAAAAACATTAGCTTGTGGTATCTGAAAAAATGTGCATCATAGGCCAAAGTTATAATAGATGATTGCCTGCCAATTATCCCAACCTCTCTATATGCTGGGAAGTGTTCTCTCTAAGCCTGGGTGAACCAGAGAGCATCAGCTTTCAGATTCCCACTTTGGATCATGCCTAGACTCAAAGATATGTCTACACTGTGGCTTTGACATGTTCCAAATCCAGCTTTGCCTGTCTCCACACTATTTCTAGGCAAGGAAGCCTCAACTCTGGAGCTTGCTAGTAATGTTGCCTACAAACTTCTTGATTCTTATCAGCCCAGACACTTGCGCACATGAATTTGAAAGCTCAGGCTTGAGCAAGGTCACCACTAGATCTTCCAGTCTCAGTCCATCAGAAAGAACAGATGCTTTAAGCCTGAGGAACAGCCAAGCCAAATTGCCTGCAGTTTTCATGGAAGCATGTCAAGCTGTAGGGCAGTCTGAACTTCCAAGTCACCAAGCAAGGACTTTCAGTTTCTGAGATGAATGAAGGGAATCTGCCCTGAGGTCACAGGCCTTGGGAACCAGGCAGGCCCTGCTAATAACAGCGTCTTGTGACGCTCACAAGAACGACAAACATCAGCTCCAGGAGGACACGTTCCTTCAAAACCACCACGTGTCTGCAACACGTTTCAAAAAACTTGCAATTTCACTCTGTGACCAGGTCCAGTCCTTACACACTGCTTCCCACAAAGTAAAGACTCTCTTAATTCCCCCTCCCTATATACTTCTCTGAAAACTTCTCTATGGCAATCCACAAGCACAGCTCCTTTGCACACTGAGTATGCTCTTCAGTCCCTTGAAAAGGGCATGATCTTTCAGATTGGAGCTCATGTTCCTCAGAAATAAAGACTTAGAAATAAAGACTTAGACCTTATGTACAAGGATATGAATACAGCTGCTGGTTCCTAAGTGCCTCTGTGTACAAAGACAGACTCGGGTAGAAAAACAGACTATTACACTTGAGTTTGGAGATACAAGATAAACTGGCTTGTTATGGTGGAAATACAAAGAACCAAAGCTCATCTGGTGAGTTTCTCTGCTTCTGTGAACCATTTGGATCAGCATTTTATTCATAGAGAGCTTTGAAGTTCTTCAGTGAATAAACTGCCATTTAAACCTGTAACATGCCAAGTAGCAGAGGATAATCTACTATTTCAAATACGCAGTTGATGACCATCCACTAAAGCCAGTGACTCTGACAAACATGTATGAAAAAGTAGCTACAACTCTGTTAAGTTCATGGTTATGCACAGTGAAAGAAAACACATTAAAATTTGTTGAATATGCTGGTAAGACACAGTAGTACTTTCTCTTTCTGCTCTGGATAAAAGGAAATATAACTAGAAATCAGAAACAGATTTGGAAAATAACTAGCATTGTTATACTTTTATACAAACACAAAAAAACACTCCTATACTTGTAACTCACTAATGATGTTTCTTATATCCAAAACAATTGCATCTTTACATAAAGCTACTTTAATGAAAAAAAACACTACTTAAAAATTTACAATAAAATAGATTATTTCTTTAAGTATAAAAGTAAATACTCCACTAAGGAATGGAAGAAAAAAAATAAAGCACATTTAAATAATTTCATTACACTCTAAGATGCCAAATCATCTGTGAGTGGTTTCTTTTTAGATGAAAAGAAATCAAAATATAGGACAGATGTTGGACAAACCACATTTGAGGTCTATCATACACTGGCATTTTTCAAATGATTTTGGCTCATCTATTAAACAAGGTGTATTTTGCTTGATTTTGAAAAGGGAAACATCAGGAAATATTTAAAGGCCAATTGCTGCCAATTAACTTTGATCAGCAAAAGTTGCATTTGCATCTTTCAGATTCTTTTGCCTGTCTGGAATAACACACGATTCTAAAATCTAGCAAAACAACAACTTGATGATTAATGTGTGTTGGCAGCCCCACCACAAGCTTGCTTAACAGTTGGATTTTAAATAAACAGCTGTCTTCATTATGATGGGAAAGAAATCTGACTGTTTTCTTGGGTTTTGTGCTACTAAAATATGATCAGAAATTGTTTTTTTCCCTTTTAAGATGAAACAGACAGTCATTATGGTGACAGTCTCTTTCAGCAGTTCGGAGAGTTTTAGAACAATCTCACAAGCATCGCCAAACCATAGCCTGCGTAGGCTGAAAAAGCCCTTGGCATGCTGACTGACACCAGCTCCTCTCCACATGCCACAGGGGAGAGGCATGAGTGGCAGAGAAACCCCGGCACCTAACAAACCGTAGCTGCCACCGGGAAAGGCAGAGTAGCCCCAGTAACTGGTGACTGAGACAGACAGCAGATACAACATTAATGATTTCCCTTGGGGTTAAGGTAATACTTGCCTGCAGTGAGACATAACTGAGAAATCTGTACCCACCCACTAACTGTTTATAGAAGCTGAAGTTTAATATTTAATGGCCCGTGCAGACTATTGAATTCTAACGTTTATAAATGCTTTTGGTGTATCCCCTTCTAAAACTTGTCAACTGTAGTCATAAACACCAAGACCTGTGAGGACAAAACTCTACCATTTATACTATTGTAACCTCTAAATGCTAGTGCAGATATTTAGTATAAATATTATTATATACCCTAAGGACTAAATTTTATAGATATTTTCTAAAGGTTTCCATATTAAAAATGTGAAACCAAAAATAATTGTCAAAGCATCAATTACAGACAAAAAGGGACAAATATTATATCATCTTGTTGTATTTTAAAAGAATGAACACTTACTTCTAAATCATTAAAGAATAGATGCGTGTCTGCCAAGTTGAAAATCATCTCTTCCATTCGGAGACCAAGAGACACGGAAGTGGGTGGATCCTTAAAGAAGAAATTAAGTAAGTACACTGTAAATATCACGCCTAACATACATAACAATACAAACTGGAGGAACCACTTTTCAAGAGAGATTAATTGATATAATAAATGCAATGTCTGCTTCTTCAGTAAGTCTCCAATCTCACACTATAACACTTACCAGTAATACTCAAAAATATTACTTTAACCTGACTGATACTGTGATTCAGCAGCAGGACCTCTGTGGTGCATCCCTGCATGGGTTCTCTGCCTTCCGTGCAGAAAGAAGAAATCCAATTCACCTTAAACTTCTTCAGATTTTACAACAGTTTACAACTTTAAGGATCAATCTGCTCCACAATAATGCTATTGTTACTCAAAATAAATTCTCACTAATCACAAGTGAAAGGGTTTTGTCCCCGGAATACCTAGCGACTTTAAAGCAAATCACCATTAATGCTTAATTTACAAATGGCAATTATATTTAAAACCACTCCTTGATTCTCCACAAAGCCGTGTTTTAATTATGCCCTCAGTTTGGCCCACCCATGCAGAATGAACAAATCTATTGTTTGTTATTAATGCACAACACACTTCTCTACAGAAATTACCATAACAGCTTATTCCTTACTGAGCTAATAAACTCAAAAAGCATGTTTGGTATTGTGGTTTCCAAATACATTACAGATGTTTGTCTTGTTTTGATATTTTCAGTGGTTTATGTATTTTCAATCTGAAAAATTGAGAAGAAAGCCTAATATACACATTTGATATAGAGTTTCTCATTTATAATGCCAAGTATATCCAAGCATACAGAAGCATTAGTTTGAAAGAACATGTTATAATATCTCATGACACCCTCTATTAACGATGTTAGTTTGTTAGGAATTATATTTTAAATAGAACTACAGAAGTGACAACCTGTATTTTATTTAAAATAAATTAATATTCTAAACCTGATGACAACCCATAGTTAAAAACCAAGAGATGCAGTCACTAGCTTCTCTTTCCACCCCTCAATCAAATTAATAGGTGTTTCAACATGATCTCTGAACTTTCAAATATTTTTCTGTAACTACTGGTTAAACAGCCAAATGTGTCAGTACAAAGAGTTGGAAGAGAATAGTGATTTGGCAGCCCATTTTTCTTCTGGAAATGGCAAAATCCAAGTAAAACTAACCAGAAAAAGAATTTTGGAAAGAAGTATTTAGGAAAAAAAAGCTATATAGAACAGATAAAACATCTATTTCTTGAACAGTAAGTATTTTCTGGTATCAAAAAATATAGACCTTATAAATGATGGACTTGATGTACCCATAAAAATAAACCTTTTATTGAAGCTGGCACCAAAAAAACAAGAGTATTTCCCTTCTTGATTCAAATGGAAAGACTCTAAAATATGAACAAAAGTATTCTGTCTCTCTGTTTTAATATTGTTTGATTTGTAGACCTATATCTTCCTTTATTTTATCTTTGTGGGCACGTGGGGTGGAAAGCAGGTGATACCTTCTCTCCATCTAGGCCTGACATTTTCCCTCTAACATTCCTATCTCTGTGCTCGGTCACCAGCCCACCATCCTTCATAGCTCATCACTGTTTTGTTTTGTTTTTTTTTTTTTCTTTTATAATCAGACAAGGACTTCTGTTGTGCCTGAGCACTAACAGAAGCCATCCCACAGAAGCCCCTGCTCTAGGCATTAAAAGGTGTTAGATGGACTAAGAGTCCAAGATGCAACTGAAGATCACTAGCTACATCATGATTATCAACTGCTAACGTAACTGTGTAGTAATAATCCCATTCTGAGCTTCCATCCATAATTAGGAACATAATTTTGAAAAGCAGAACAAATAAGAAGGCAGAGCACGTTGTTAGTTAGGAACTCATGCAGTTATTTTTAAACAAATGACTGTAAATATGTATTTTAATGTTTCAATGCACACATGACTTAAATGAAATATTTTTATCAAACTTTTTTATTCCACTTCTGAGTTAAAAAACTCAAATGCTTTTTGTCAAGCTTTCTGTGAATCATTTCACTCCAAGGTATTTTTAAATGACAGACAAAACAGAATGGGGATTTCTCTAAAGTAATGCTAAAATAGTGCCCTTTATTAGGTTAATTTAATTAGGAGAAAAACAAATAAGAAAATCATTGTCACCTACTGAAAATGTCAGATTAAATGCCATAAAAGCTAAGAGAAGAAACAAAACAGGTTCCTTTTCAAAGAAACCTTAATTTCTTGATTTAACACAATCTTTTTCTACAGAAAGCTCCACTTAGTGTAAAAATGAGTTAAGCTGCAGCTCTGGATACCTACACATTTAACAGAAGCCAAAGCCATACCTACATTAGGGTTTTAAATATCTGTGTAGTCACAGTTTTGTAACTGCTCTAGTAAAAAGGCACCGCAGTAGATCAAATTCTGATGTCAGGCATTACAGTGAGGGTTGAAAACTTTTGAAAAAAACAAAGCTAGAATATGGTTTTAAAAAGATTTATCCCATATTGAGCCCTTTTTTGAAATTTTAAGCCACTAATTGCCAACTAATTATTTTGAGGTGTTACACAATGAGGAGGAAAGCTAACAATCTCTTTTTGTTGGCTGGGATTTGCAGGTTCAGTTGCAGTGTCTTTGCAGGTATGGTCAAAATTAGGTACAAATCTCTGAGGGAGGTACAGTTTAGCTAAGAAAAGAAATACCAAACTGCTTAAGTAGGCCTCTTGTTTTGAATACTGGTATTGCAGCCAAAACATTGTCTGTATGTCATTTCTAAATTCTATCCACTTGATTTCTTTGTTTTGTGGAGAAACAAGAAGTTGAAAAACAGGAAAGTTCACTTCGGGTACAAGGCTTACTTAAGCCTACAGGTCACAAATGAAGGGTTAAGTGAAACCAGGCTTTGTTTTTCTCAATCTCTAAAATACACTAAACCACATTAAAATAGTTTATAATTTAAAAGAAAACTCCACTAAAGTCTCTGAATATAAATGCTTTCACAAAGAATGGAAATGTATGTAAAGGCCACATTATTCTTGTGCCAATACTGAGACATATTTTCCTCTGCTCCAATATACTGAAGAAGAGCTACAACTTTTTTCCAGATTCTAAAACTTTATCAGTTGACATCT
This sequence comes from Colius striatus, assembly GCF_028858725.1. Taxonomy (NCBI): domain Eukaryota; kingdom Metazoa; phylum Chordata; class Aves; order Coliiformes; family Coliidae; genus Colius; species Colius striatus. The sequence goes on from NC_084762.1 coordinate 63,367,374, forward strand.
GACTCAAAACAGAAAGATCTTTTTAGGTGTTAGAATCTCTAATGTCCAATGTCAATTAAAGGTACTGATAATTTTATATAACTCTATATGTCAAAAAAAAATTCCAAAAGAAAATGCAAATGTTTTTCTTATTTTACTTCTCCTCTAGAAAGACAAATCATATTCATACACTAGTTTCATACACTCCCCTGAAATTTGCAACATTCAAATTGCCCTTAAATAAAAATGGAGCAGTTCATACCATGACTGTGCAAACTGAGAAAGAAAAGTATTATTTTATTCCAAGAAAGCTGAAGCACAAAAGCAGGGAGAAATAAGAGTACAATAGCAGCAAAAGCTGAACAGGTGATAAAAACAGATGTGAAGTTAACAACGTATAGAAAAGCATGGAACAAGCAAGAAGTTATGAGGAACAAGTTATAGAATAAGGAAAAATACCAATCCCTTCAGCAGCAGGGCTGCTCATCATTCACAGTCAATCACCATGAAACTCACTCAGGCATTACAAAAAGAGATGAATGTAAAGTTGACAAATCCCCTATTATTTAATGAGGATATTTTTGTTTGCTTGAAGATCTGGCTTTTGTATCTTAATGATTAGGTGAGCATTGTAGATGTAATTTTTTAAAAGGGCATTTCTAGCTCTCATCACAGTGCAGAATCTTATGAGAACATGATGTTAGATTGCTCAGAAAGTAGAATACAGGTGAAAAGAATAAAAATTTCCCTCAACAATGTTTTTGGGTTTTTTTTTCAGACTTATATAATCTGGATTCCTGACTTTAGAGGCCAGAAATCATTAGGAAACACTCTTTAAAAAATATGTGCACTTTCCATTGCTGCAAATAAACCCTATAATCCTCAGATAACACATTTTAATGTTTGCTTTGAATATTTGACGTTATCTTCTTCTAATCATATAATCATAGAACGGTAGGGATGGATTGCTAACTATTGTCTGAAGTTGTCAAGAGAAATTGTGATAGGAATGAAACTTTAAGAAAACAATGAATTACACATTTTTATGACTACATCTCAGAGACAAGGAGATGCACATTGTTAGTCCTCACCAAAATGATCTAGTATTTATATACAGTATAAGCACTAATGCCATCATCTCTCTTAACATCAAGGCTTGACTGTCGTTTATCAATGCAGAAGTATTCTGCCACATGCCCTGCAACCAGAACCAGACAGGTGAAAGCTACATCTCAAATAAACAGTGCCAACAGTGATGGAGCTGCAACCAAGAATCATCCACCTCTTTGCAGCATACATATTTACATCTCTTTGTAGCTGAATACTAGACACTTTCCTAAACCTCAGGCATCCAGTAAGAAAGGTGATTATAATCAGGCTGCAATTAATGAAATCAGTATAGGGAACAAGTAACAAATAGCAAAAATATGCTCTCTGAAGTACTCCCACAGCAATGACTAATTAGACTTTTCCAGCACTACTCTGCTGCCCAAAAGCAAGGGGTAAGATTTTGTTGACACTGAAGTTTTGTGTGAGTGTTGGGAATTTGTTCTCCTCATTCTGAACCTAACTGTCAGAGACTTGGTGGTTTTGAGGTGCTAAGCAAAAGTTGGTTTTGGTCTGAGAAAGGGAAAATAACTTTTGATAAATGTTTATAAAGCTGTTGTCTATATGTATCCATACAATAATTGTTGAAACATTTAAAGTTCTTTGTCTTTTTACTTAAATGTAAACTAATAACAGTTACGAAATCAAGGCTAATTAACTAGCTTGCTTTTCTGATACATAATGAATTATAGTCCTCAAACAGTTAAGCTGCTATTACAGCAAACAATGCTGAAAACACACCTTACCTGAACAAGCAAGAAAGTTTGCAAAGCAGTACTGCTGTAGATTTTTATAATGCAAAAAGGCTATCTGGGGGAATTCAGAACCTGACCCAGGCATAGACTGAACCAGTAGTAGCTTTGCCCTTCACTCAACTGGATATAGAGTAAAACCTTTTAGTGATAAATAAGAGCTTTACAAGAAGACAGTTATTATATGAAATCAGACAAAACTATCTTCTTGTTCTTTTTGCATAGAATTTTTTCATGTTAACAAAAAATCGCATTCTAGTTATGCCTGTAATTGTATTCCAGTTATGAGGTGAACATGAAATGGTATAACAGATTTTAGCACAAGCTGAGACATCAGCTTACAAACCCAATCCTGTAAAAACAATATTTGATCTTACAAGGGAATTCCATTCATAAACTGTTATTATTCACCTAAGACTGTTATTCTTCCAAGAATTACTGAGGAAACCCACAATCTGTAGACACATTCATCTGTTCAGTTATAATTTATGGATGGTGCACAATAGAAAGATTTGACTCTTAAGTAGACTTTCAAAAACATCAGTTAATATGTAGATTAAAAAGAGATAAGGTAAAAAAAAATTAGACTATTCTTTCAGTATATGAAAGTATTCTTACTCTTGCCCTCTCAATACATAGCACAGTCCACTGTTGATCACTCAGAACTAAAATGGTATTTAGCGATCACTCAGAACTAAAATGGTATTTAGCAATCACTCCTGGAAGTTCTTCAGTCTCTCAGGGGAGGTAAATCTTGATGGTATCAACAGGTTTCAGACACTCTGTACCTAGAAACCAAACCTCAGTTGGTCAAAGTATTACTCCCAGTGCTATTTAATTATTTACTGAATATACGAATTGAGTAAGTGCAAAGAATGGACATGAGAAATAGCTTTATTCCTTGATTTTTATGTCTTGAAATAGGTTTGCCTCTAGAAAATCAATGAACATTCTGATCTTTGACTATCAAACATAAATCAGCAAATATTACTGAAAATTTCCATCAGTTTCTTGACACTTACCCTTCCATATCGGTTAGCATAGGACCCTGTAAGCAAGGAATGGAAAATGATGATTGTCTCATCCAAATCCCAAATGAATACTCTCTGTAAAAAGAGAATCAAATCAATGTGTTCCTCTGTGAAGCTGATACTTGAAATGGAAAGTTAAAATTTGAATCAGTAAGTGCACAAATAAGAAAACGGTATTGAAATGGTTATATATGAAAATCATAATTTCCTTGCCAATTATCTGCAGAATTAACAAGTTTTTTCCAGAATGGAGTAATACAATCTGTCAGCTTTTTACTACAATTGCTATTATATCAAATTATTCTATTAGAATAGAATTATAGTTATTGTCAAATACACACAGAAAATGAGATTGTATAATGCATTATTTTAAAGCCAGATGTGAGACAGAAACTGAAATAAATTAAGAGAAGTCTCTGAAAACCAAATATTTGTGGTTTGCATTCTGTATTTCTGCAAGTCTTACAAAATAGAGTTCATACAATTGCCCTTCAAAATTACCTTTGTAAACAAAATAAAGCAAATTTCTGCAAATCACTTAAATCCCCCAAATCTATGTTCATTTTATAGGATTTTAAGCACCTGATAAATTAAGATTATGAACTTAGATAATGCATGTGTAAGAATTTATGGCATCAGTAAATAATTCTTTTGCTTACAGTCAGTGGAAAATATGTGTTATAAATTCGTGCTCTGATCACACACAAAATGATATTTTAATGAACAATAAAGCGTTCAAATACAAGTAGTTTAAATCCTGGTGAGACTGTGTTTCCCATAATGACGAATGGGCTAAGCTTTTGGAAAGGAAAAATAATGCTGTGTGGACACTCATAGCTGTGGTGTGTCATGGGCAATGTGTTCTCAACATAAAGCATGGGCCACTGGGAGGAATGTGAGCATAGCGTGAGAGAAGAAAGCCAACTATTGTGCTAGAGTGTCTCCTGTCCAAACACAGACCTTTCTTGGACTTGAGAAGAGCTTGTTCTTGCTTTATTTTTTTTTTTTTTAATCAAGAAAAGCAGCCCCCAGTATTTTTTAGAGACAGTAGATGTTCTTCACAAAGAAAGTTCTTTAGAAGAAAAATTCTACCTTCCACAAAACTGTTGCTAGAAAATAAATGTAAGGGAGCTCCAATGTCACTTTATTTTTTATGTGTAAATAATACATCTCTGTGCAAAATAATTATAAAAATAGTCTGTGACAGAGCAAAGACACCTAATACAATGTACCTCTAGATCAGAGTCAGGTGGTGGTGAAGGATTATTGTTTCTTCTGCCACGTCCACGTGATTTCCCATCTGAACTACGACGTAGTCTATCTGAATCTGAATCTTTAATGGGTGTTGATGGACTGTGGATTGTACTGTATTCTGCTGTAGTAAAGAAAAGACATTTTTACCCTTCAGTTTAAACTTCAAGATGTTTCACTTACTTGCTTTTCACATATGACACTAAAAGCAGGATATTCACTTTACTAAAATAATTACATCTACAATGGTAAGTGCCACTATTGATACACAAATTAATACAATCAAGTTAAATGTAAAAACAGAGATTATTTCAGTAAACAAATAAAAAGGAGGAAGTAATAAAACCTCTTCCTTCAAATCATAGAGAAGTTCGTATAATTTCACAGAGAAGTTTAAACTTTAAATGAACAGTTTTAAGAGATACTAGCCTTTTTTAAAGAACATTGATTCAATTCTAAGTTTTTAAACATGCTTTAAGACAATCACTCTGGTGGTTGGCAAGAAAAATACATCCAGGTGTGAAAAAAAACCCATATAAATAAATACATTTTCAAAATTGCTTGCTTGCAGAAGCTTTACTTTTAGAATGTTACATTTCAACCATATTCCTTATAAAAGGAGCATAAAATAGAGCCTGTATTTTCCCAGAGCAAGTTCAATTAAAAAGTTTTAAATATTCATCAACTATGAAGATTTAATTTGTAGTTTTCTTCAAAAGGCTTAGTCAAGATTGAACTTTTCCAATGACTACCTTCAAGATAAGATGCAACTCTTTACAAACAGAACCATATGTTACTTATTATGCCTCAGTAAAATTTATTTACAAAAATATTTAAACTTGTTGAAGAGGTAAAAAATGATGATTTACTTATGTAAAAACAGTAAAAGTTTCCTAAAAACATGCTAATTGGAAGATGTTTTGCTATTCTTAATATCCATAAACTCAGGAACAGAGAAGTGCTTGAACATTAACAAAACAGACACTCTGGTTAACTTATCCTTCCTAACTCATTCCTCAGAATTGCAAAAAATACATTTTTAGATCTCCTTTCAAGACTTCCTTTCACAGTCTTCAGTTCACAGAGGAAATATTTTTATTTTAGCAGTTATCATTTTTTCCCCTAAAAACTATTTTTGTAAAGGCAGATGGAATTTTCAACTTACGATGTATTTACGAATTTCACCTCTCAGTTAACATTAACTGCTCTTTAGAGTTCAGCAGATGTGAATGTTTGTAACAATATTAATATTCTTTTTATTCTGCCTAGACCATAGCACTCTAGTTTGAACAAACAGGTATATTTTTCACACACATGATCCTTTCTCTAAAAAAATTCATCTTATTCAGGTAAAAGGATAGATTAGGGACGAGACTCAGGACATCTGTGTAACACCACGTATTCACAATTACTCAAAATAATAATGGTTGCCTGTACTGCATAAGAGGGAAAGGTCCTGAAATTCTCATATCAAACCTTTGAATTTACACGTACTGGAAATCAGGATATATTATATATTTCACATTATACTTTTACCTAAGTATCTCAGGCTACATTAAACAAAGCATAACAACTTTACAAAGAATAACAAGTTAAGATGAAACTCAAGGTAAAACAAAAATCTTCAAAAGAAACTTGAACTATACCAAAAAGAGTGATTCTGTGTAGGTGACAAACAACAAAAATCATCCAGTCACATCACTCTAAATAATTAAAGACAGAGGTTTAAGTGTCGAAGATCGTGTAAATTCTATTAATATATATTTTTTTCTAGGACAATGTGAACTCCAGAATATTTATTTATACTATTTTAACTTTGAATGCTGATTGCTCTTTCACCTACTGTACTTAAACATAAATAAGAAATCATAACCTCAACTAGTACAAATTTTCCCCAATTTTTTAAACTTAAATGAGTTTATCTGCTATACTTTATTTTTATTCTTAGTAAAAAAGAACAAGCAAAGTTAGAAAATAACACACAGAATCCTTGAGATAAATTACAACCTTGTAAAATAAATACATTTGAACTTCTTCAGCAGGTACATTGGACAATGACATTCTAAATATGTTCTCTAAAACTTAGATGTAATGAAATTTTTCTATTGCCTAATTTAAATTAGAGTTGCTCTTGGTCTCTAACAATATTTTTTAGGAGGTCAGCTTTAGATCCTATTTTTAAAAATTCTTAGAATCATAGAATGGTAGGGGTTGGAAGGGATCTTCAAAGATCATCTAGTCCAACCCCCCTGCAGAAGCAGGTTCACCTAGATCAGGTCTCATAGGAACATGTCCAGGCAGATCTTGAAGACCTCCAAGGAAGGAGACTCCACAACCCCTCTGAGCAGCCTGTGCCACTGCTCCCTCACCCTCACAGTGAAATAGATTTTTCTTATATTTAAGTGGAACTTTTTGTGTTCCAGCTTCATCCCATTACCCCTTGTCCTGTTACTAGCTACTATAGAAAAAAGGGATGTCCCAACCTCCTGACACCCACCCTTTAGATATTTGTAAATGTTAATAAGATCTCCTCTCAGTCTTCTCCAGAATTTTCCTTTCATACATGTGATATATCTAAAGATTCTAAGTATTAAACTTTGTGTAGTAATAATACTACTGAATAAAATAGATAACAGTGTGGAACAAGTATAAATAAAATTTCATGATTAATAAAAGCATAATCTATAAATCTATAGGAGTGAGCATGCAGTGCAGAACATAGTGAGGGAAGGGAAGAAATTCCATTTTTAAGAGCCATCCAGTTTTCTAATTTGCAAACAATTTAAGTATATAGCATTCAAGACGTCAAACACAGGGCTGCAAGTCTGGGTGAAGGCTCCTTGCCATCTCGACTTCACAGATGCAAGTCATCTGCCTGGATGGATGAGACCCTTACCTGACAGAAAGACTCATAAACTCACCTTGTGAACAAGAGATTGGCAAACCTTAGCTTTCCCTTCTTGGCACTAGTGTACCTGCATCACTCTCAAGTGAGATTTGTCTATCTTGCTCTTACTGATCTCTCCAGAAAACCTCTTCTGCTGCTTTAATAGCCTTGTCATTAGAAACAGAACACACAACTCCAGTGCTCATTACAGCAGTATAAGTTTAATCTTTAAAAGTTGGGAAAAAATTTATTTCCCATATCCCACAGGAGACAATTTACATTTTCTGCAAATTAGCTTCAGGATCTCTAGTTCATGTTCCAAGAAGGAAGCAACATCTAACTCAAAGATCTGTCCGAATATTGCACATGAACAGAATACACGACGTTGTTAATACCTTGAGCTTCTGAGCCTACACAGGAGACCAGTCTGTTGCAAAGACTGTGACAGATGGCAGTAACCAATGGAGGAAAACATGACATTGTGTACAAGAAACTTATTCCACATATGTAAAGGGAAACCATAGCATGTACTCTTTGGATTAAGGCTGCTCAACAAGGCAGCCTCTGTGTGCACGGCTGGGTTACCAGCTCACTGTCCAATGGTTGCTCTCAGGCCCTCATAAGGAAACCCAATTAAAGAATCCAGTATCCAGCTGAGCCCTAAGCCTTGACAAGTCCAAGCCCTGACAAATTCTGGAGTAAGAAAACAACAGCGGCTGAGGGTACTTGGTGTGCCACTAATATCTGGAGTACTGAGAGTGGTCCGTGGGGAAAGGTAGAGCCTGGAAGGAGCTGCCAACATTCCCCATCCCCCATTTGTGCAGTTCATCATTCCTGCCTAAATGTATACCTCACACCTGCTCCTATTCAGATCACATCTCCATTTTTTGAGTTCTCATCCTGTCTCCAAAGAACTTGCAGCCTCTCTCAGCATGGTGTCATCTACATATTTAATAGGCAAACACATTCTGTTCCGTCATCTACATGATTAATGAAAATGTGGTTTGGTGCTGGGCCCAAGACAGACACTGAGGAATGCCGCTGTAGCCACCCTTCTATTTTAACAGCAAGCTCTCACTGACTTCTCTTTGGACACAGTTTCCTAAACAGCTTTATATCATTCTGCTGTAGTTTCTGCTAGACTGTTTTAGCCTCGTTTGCTTATAAGATTGTTAAATGAAATTACTTAACTGTCAGGGCAGCAAAAGCCTTCCTGAAGTCAAGATATATACCCACAAACCACATCATTATTATTATTATTATTATTCCATATTAGTTGATAAGAGCAGGTTAATAGGCTTCCACTGTGTCTTTCTGGCAAGTTTGGTGTATGTTGAGTCTAATTTAGTGTCATGAGCATCCTCAACAGGGGCTGGAGGAATTAGGTAGTGGCCTGGAGGACGCCTTCCAGGGTTAGTTTTGTCTGGAATGACTCCAGCTGAGTGCTCTAGGAATACTTTGCTGAGCCAAAGCTCTTTGCTTCGAAACAGACTCCTGCTCTAAATTACAATGCTAATGTAGGCACACCTTAAACATACAAACCACAGCAGCTTTGGAAATCCCCTGAGGTGAAAATATCTGGAAGCTGGAAAAGGGCAGGTCTTAGTCTGTCCTCACTGTTCCCAGAGTGTCTGCTGATGGCCACTGTGGCAGATAGAGTATTGGACTTGCTGATCTATCAGTCTGGACCACTATAGCCATTTCTGTATGTTGCATACAGCTTCACAAAAGCTTCACAAAATTATAATAACACTGTAGCAACAATTATTCTTCTGCATTAATTAAGAGATACATGTAATTTTAGATGTCTCTGCTATGGCAGCTCTCTGCACCCTGCCCTAGGCCGTCTGACACAAAATGTTATGGCTTGTTCTACTTCACATGCTCAGAATTCTCTCTTCTAAACCTCCACCAAGTGTATCAGGCCCAATCTTGATTTCCCTAGTCAGTCAGAAAAACATTTTAAACACAGGTGCTACAAATGTATACCTCTTTTTCCAGGTGTGACCAGTATCCCCTGCTCCTGACCTCAGTACTCACCCCAGTAGTGCATGGTGATAACAAGCCAAAAAAACCTACATGTAACTGTGAGGAGTAAAATATGTTTGCATTCTGATTTACCTAAAATACATTAACCATACTATAGCACACTTTCCCCTATGCTTGAAGGCACCATATTATTGCAACTTGACATAAAATATCATAAGCATATACCTTCCTGTTATGGTTTTGTCACACAGGACAATTTTCTATCACTTCATAAATAAGAATACTTTGATTACTCATGAACAGACAAGGCAGACACAGAGATACCATTCTCAACACCATATTCAGCAATTCCTTTCTGTTTGTTATGGAAATCCTCCCTGAGTAACTGCTGCATTTTCTTACTATTGATTTCAAAGCACTGTGCAGCAATAGTATCCAAATAACAACTTTGGGAAAAACTAGTTGTCTCACAAATCCCCAAATCAAGTCTATCAGCAGGTAAATTCAAATAGCAAACATGTGGGTAGAGCTCTTGTTGCCAGAAGCGTTGCAAATTTAATCAGATATTTTCCCTACCACACTGAAAGAATATGCAAAAAAGAGTAAACGCACCTTATCAAAGTAATCATATCTCATGTCACAATGTAAATGACATTGACGAGATGGATCTAAGATAGCTACTGTAGTCAAATGACTCTGCAAATAGGCATGCACAAATATTTTACATTTAGATTGTGCCCAGATTAATGGTTTCCTGTAAAATCTTATATTTAATTTTGAATAAAGACCTTAAATCCTCAAGCCAATGTTATTTCAACTCCTCTACACCAAGATAAAAGCACAAGACACAGGTATTTTGAATACATCAGTCTAATGCTATGATTTTCTTAGTTTTGCATAAATAGCTAAACAAAATGTCATGAGCACGATACAAACTTTTTCCATTACTGCTTACATAAAACTGAACCAGGATTGAATATTGCAGCACAGTCACATAGCTATTTCAGGACCTTTATTTTTTTGGCTTCTCTGTAAAAAATATGGCTACTACATGAGTAAGAAATAAATAAAAGTACTAAATAAGTATTGCAGGAAATAGAATAATATCTCAAATATAGCAACTTGGCAGAAACCCTCAATAGTCTATTAAAAAACACTGTTAGAAATACTGGTAAAATCCCACATATTTACTTCAAAGCTTGTGTGACTTTTTTTATTTAAGATTGTATATTCATATAATGACAAAATATCATATTAACAGTATATATTATATATAACAGTGTATATTAACTACGTAGGATAACAACTATACTAAGCCCTGCAGCAGTTCACAATTTGCTCTCTAACTTTCAGTATTGGAGAAAAAAAATGATCGCTGTGGAACTCCACTGGCCACAGGCCTCCAACTCGATTTGGCTCCATTGATCACCACCCTCTGGCCTCTGTCATTCAGTCAATTCTTGATTCACTTCACTGTCCACTCATCCAAGCCACGCTATCTGAGTTTTCCTATGAGGATGTTGTGGGAGACAGTGTCAAAAGCCTTGTTGAAGTCAAGGTACATGACATCCACTGCTCTCTCCTCATCTAGCCAGGCAGCTACACTCTCATAGAAGGCTATGAGTTTGCTCAAGCAGGATTTCCCCTCGGTGAATCCGTGTTGATTGCCCCTGATAATCATCTTTTCCTTCATGTGTTTTGAGATGGCATCCATCTCAAATCATCATTTATGGTTTCATAGAATTTTAAATTATTGTTACTTTTAACTAAAATCAATGGTGAACATCCTACTTATCTATGTAAAAATGCATCAGATTCTTAGCCTCAACATATCTTGGGACAGTGAGTCAGGTTATATATTTGTGAATGCAATGCAAAAGAGTTAAAAGTTCTACATTATTAAGATAGTACCAGGAGAACAACCATTACCAGAAAAGTAAAGCTAGTGCCATACTTTGCCAATCATTACTGCATCCAATCTCATGTCTGTTTTTACAGAATTTTGATTATATTCCTTTCCCATATAAAGATATACTCTAGATTTACTTTTCATTTGTGCTTGTGAATATGAGCAAATGTTTGAACACCGGTAATATACTGTGAATACAGTAGTATTTGTTTCCATATGGGTATTAATGAAAAGTTGCCTATGTAGACCCTGCACTGTTTCATTTTCATGCCTCTAATTTATTGTCATGAAATATGATAACGAGAAACTGTAAAAGCAACTTTCCCTTTTACAATACTAAATGTGATACAGTGTTCAAGAAGTTTAGTCTTTAAGAGCAAAATGGTGACCCATAGCTGAGAACAATTTTTGTTGGCTAGTACAGCCCTTGTGGGGTTTTTAATTTGCATTGTGAAGTATGTGAGTAATATGAAAAACAAAACAAAACAAAACAAACCTTTTCCAGTAATATTTTAAACACGCTTATTGCAGAAATCAAGAAAATTGAAAGGGATCAAGTCTCAAGAACAACCCAAGTCTCCCTTGTGAGAACACTGTTTAATGAATTATAAATACAACACCATCTGAAATAGAAGGATAAATTGAGTTTGTTCAACTGCATTTCTAAACAAATATTTGCATGAATCAAAACTTTTTTGCTACCAGCTGTGATGATGGAGTTGAAATATTGGAACAGAAAATTACTGAAGCTTATTAAACAGTAGTCATTCTCTACATTAACTCTCAGAAATACATGTAATGAATGCTCCTCTAATTGTTTTAGAACATAAGGGCAGGCATAATGGATTAGGGCAAAGTTCCCTCTATCTAGGATAAATTTCAACACTGGCCAACAGCAGTGACTAGGTGAGAGAGCATTAAATATACAGACATACACAGAGTGCCAATTTATCCACTGTTTCCAGTGACATTTTGTGTCAAGAATTTAATGATGTTGGTGTCTGTGCAAGTCCAATCTTTGAATTTGTCTACACAATGCTTAAACTGGCATAAATTTTTTGCATCTAAAACATCTGGCAGCAATGAGCTGCACAGCTTACCTATATGCAGTATAAAGGCATACTTCCTTTTGTTTGTTCTGAATCTACTTCAATGAATTTTAATATGGGAAGAGAGAGTGAATTTTTGCTCACTAGTCTACTTCTATTCTTTTTTATAACTTTAATTATTAATACTTCTCTTACATACTACAGCTTAGGCAAAAAATCAGCAACTCACTGTCCATACCCAGGATAATCTACTCATGATTGGATTGAAAGCTCATTCCAGAAGGAACCCAATGTTCTGTTGTTATTCTGATGAAAAACATTTTATTCTGTTAGCAAAAGTTAGAATTCTACAAGTGCAAAAAAAGTCTTAAATTCTTACTTTTGAACTGAAATAGTATTTCCAATTAAATTTGAAGCAGAGTACATTAAAATTTTGAAATGTTATTGTTTAATAATTTCCTGATTATGTCACTAGCAAAAATACAGCCTTCTGTTCAACAGAAAACAACGTGAATTTGTATGTCTGATTGATGGAGAAAGGGACTATTAGCTTCTGTGCAATCATTAGGTTTTGTCATGACTGAGGTATGAAAAAGTTTTCACATCCACAAAGAGAAGAGAAAGAATAAACAGTGAGAATGGAAATTCTCTGATTCTTCTGCAAGAATCCTTAGATGTCCTGGATTGCATGGCAAAAACTTGCATATTTAACTAGGAACTGTAGGAAATCATAACAGGATTATTTTATATTTGGACAGGGAATTAAACATATTTTAAGTGAAATTATCTGAGCTTTCTGAGTCTGCAAAATTCTAGTAAAAATGCCACATGAGCACATAATTACTTTCTCTCTTTTCATGTTTTTCTTACCAGACTCTTGCATTTCATTTACTGCTCCAAATTCATAGGAAGCACCTATGTCTGTCAATTTATTCTGGTGCCTCTGTAAAGTCTAAAGCCTATGCTGTTCTTACCCTGGCACAGTTCAGAACCTCACAGATTACATGGGTTTTTTTAATATAGAAGATGCCTAGGGATATCAATATCCAGCAAGAACAGCTGCAGTTCAGCAGCTGGAACTCATCTTACTAAAGGGGTACAGTAGCCTAATATGATAGGTCTGCACTGCTCCCCATCATCCCTCATATGCAGTGTTCCAATTGTGTCAGAAAGTTAGCAGCCTAACTTGAACAGATGGAGTAAAACAATAAACAGAATTCTGAATAATTGTAATTAAAAGTTGGTTAGTTTGCTTCTTTGTTCTGTGTTTTTGATCCAACCCTCGATTTCCTTCTCTCTAATATCCCTTTCACTTGTCCCTCACCAGAATTCTCTTCCTCTGTGCTGATCCCTTTTCTTTGACTCCAACCTTGCTTTATCTCCCAAGCATACTGTGCATGTGCATAACAGGCTCTGTGAAAAACAAGTAAGCAAAAAAATTACATTATACTAGGGGAAATAGCAAGCATGGGACTGGATTCACTGGCTAGTCCTTACCTCCTTTCTAGCAGTGTTGAAGGTTTCTGAGGCAGCAAAAGTTTCTCACCTGATTTTAACCTAGGAACCCAACACTGCTATGTCAATCACCTTAAACTGCACTCATACCATCAAAGACTCTTTGGCATCTCTGGATTGATTGTAGTTAAATCAAATTCTAAATACTGCTCTAGAGGTGTATTCCACTGAATACAGAAGGAGCCTAAAAGGTCTTGATTCTAACTTAAATACATAAAGACAAATGAAGCGTGTAAAGATAATTAGATCAATCTAGATCTAGCGTTATACATTCTACTCTGGTCATTGAAGAAGAGGAACAGAAAGAAACTCATGAGGTTCAACAAGGTCAAGTGCAAAATCCTGAACCTAGTCAGGAAAACCATTGGTATCAATACAAGCTAGGGGCTCAAGGGATTGAGAACAGACTCGTGGTGGACTTGAGGCTACTGGTGGATAAAAGGCTGGACACAAACTAGCAATATGAACTTCCAGCCCAGAAAGCCAACAGTATCATGAGCTCCATCAAAAAAAGCACTGTGGCCAGAAGATCGAGTGAGGTGATTCTTCCCCTTAACTCCACTCTGATGAGATCCATCTGAAATACTGCATCCAGCTCTGGGTTCCATAGCAGAGGAAAGACATGGACCTGTTGAAGCAGGTCCAGAGGAAGCCACAAAAGTGATCAGAGGGATGGAGCACCCCTTCTATGAGAAAAGGCTGAGAGAGTTGTGGTTATTTAGCCTGGTGAAGAGAAGGCTTCAAGGAGATGTTACTGCAGCCTTTCAACACCTAAAAGGGGTTTATAAGAAAGATGTCAACAGACTTTTTAGGAGAGCTTGTTGTGATACGACAAAGAGTAATGGTTTTAAACTAAAAGAAGGTAGATTCAGGCTAGATATAAGGAGGATCTTTTTTATTATGAGAGTGGTGAAACACTGGAACAGGTTGCCCAGAGAGGTAGCAGATGCCCCATCCCTGGCAACATTCAAGGTCAGGCTCATTCAATATCCCAGCTCATTGCAAGGCTTGGTCAGATTAGATGACTTTTAAAGGTCCCTTCCAAACTATTCTATGATTCCATGATTCCATTAGCTCCTGTTAACAGAGAATGGATCACAACATGTACTTTCCTAAACATGTCTGTGATAGAGGCACCCAGACCAAGATAACCCTACAGCTACATTAAGATTTTTTATTTGCAAGCTATTAAAATAAAATGTTTCAAAATTATTAAGTTCTTAACATAAGTATCTTGGGGAAAGAGGCATCAGTCACAGTAATGTCAGAGAAGTTGTGCACATGTCTAAGGAAGGAATGGCTATGTTTAAGCAAGTAGTGGTAGAGCACTTATGGGTATATAACTTTCAGTACATTAAAGTATAAACTGAGGAGCAGGACCTACCCATGAGAAAGCCCTACAACTTTTTTAAAATTTTTAGATAAAATTTTCTTGACAAGAGTATGAATCATTTCAGGGAGAAAAGTAAAAAAAAAAAAAAAAGACAGAAAAGTTCTTCCCAGGCTCATAGAGCACAAAAAATAATTTAAATAAGAAGACAGTCTTTCACAGAATCAGAGAATGGCAGGGTTTGGAAGGGACCTTTAGAGATCATCTAGTCCAACTTCTCTGCTAAAGTAGGTTCACCTAGATCAGGTCACACAGGAATGTCTCCAGGTAGCTCTTGAAAACCTCCAGAGAAGGAAATTCTACAACCTCCCTGGGCAGCCTGTGCCAGTACTCCATCACCCTCACAGTGAGATAGACACTTGATGCCTTCAAGGCACTAAGTTCAAGCTTGGGAAAAATATACCTCCTCTCTCTATATACTCTCCTCTCTCTTTTAGGAAGCAACAGCTACTTTAAAAAAATATACAAAGATTTTGAAAAAAAATCAAGACCCGGATGATATGATGATTCAATTTTATTACCTTGATAAAAGATAGAACTTCATTACATTTGGTTTTTTGGGGTAAGAATTTACCACTTCCCAGTTTAAAAGAAAAGCAAACAAACACACAAGAAAACAAAGCAAACATCTGACACCCTTCCAAAGAGAAAAGCAGAGTAATTATGCAGACTCCATCGCATTCCTCTATTCTGAAATCTGCACACTCCAATATGCAATTATATATTTAGAAAGATTCCTTTCTCAAATGCAACACACACACACACACACACACACACACACACGTGTTGTCATAAATATAAACACACACACCAGCTGTATTTTCTTCCCTAGTTACTTTCAGCACATGTATCAAAAGGAAGCAACACTGCACATATTTTTTTCAGGTACATGCTCACGCAGAAGAGCAAGAGTCCTAGCAAATTATATTAAAGCTCACATTGCACGTGCAAGATCAGTCCTGTCAAGTACTTCAAGAAAATAAAAACCAACATCCTCCAACAAAACTCCAGAACAAAACCTCTTGATAACATTGACAAATCATAGCTCTTTCTTACTGCATTACTGAGAAACACATCTGCAACCTCGGACATTCTCTCTGACCAACTTCTGACATCTACTAACTACTGAACTATTTAAAAATGTAGTTTTACTTTTTTTTTTTTTTTAATAATGGGAAAAGTATTTTTCGCCCCTCATTTGCAAAAACAGCTGGAGTAGTTTGGTATAAATGTTCAAAAACTGCCTAAACTAGTACGGGACTGCCAAATTCCAGCAAGAAAAGTAAAATGACCAGGAAGGACAAGCCACTGAAAGCCTTTTCTTAAAATGGAAATACTTGTGCAATTTCAACTCCCTACTACAAGCATTATTATGTCCTCTGAAAGCAAAAAACACAGAAGTTCTCTTTCAAGTGGATACTATGGTCTGAAAGCCTGTTGATTTCAGTCTTAGGAAAAATCAAAGGAGCTTATCTTAATAAAGACAGAGTTTAAAACCATCAGGTTCTGGTTTATTGTAAAGACTTTTGCATATCCTGCAATTTTTAACACAAGTATTTTACAAATAAATACAAACAACTTGTATTTAGCACAAGCTTTATGACTTTTACTGATCCAGGTTTTTCTTTAGTCTACTTTCTATTAGAATCTGAGCAAGATGTGCTACAGGCTCAGGATTAAGAAATAATAAAAAAGAAATCAACGACTACACACAAAAAAATCCAATTCGACCTCCTTTCAACTTACAAAAACGTGCCTCATAGGGACCATAAAATCCATGTAATTACCTGCTGCAGGATCTGTAACCGCTTGACTGGTGATGCCAGATGGTGGTTCTTGAAGCTGGTATGTTGCATTTGTGGAGGGTGTTGTTGGGCTGGTGTTGCTGTTTGTCATGTAATGTGAAGGATATGGTGAGCTATTATAATACTGTGCATATTGGCCCTGTCCAAAACTGGGATAAGAGGGATATTCCTGCAAGGCAAAAAAGCAACTGAATAGATCATCAAAGTTTTGCTACTTTTTAGTATAAATTCCAAAATATAACTACAAACACATGTCAGACTTTCGGCACGTATGCTTCCTGGACTGGATGCAATAGGACCTAAGACTGTGAGGCAGTAAAACAAAATCTAAATTGCACATAATGCAGTATATCTTTTCATATAAGTAGTTTATTGGACACACTGGTGAAGATGTGTGAATAACATAAATCTCAGACAATTATTTCTACTATTGGAAGATGACAAATTGAAGAAAAACATTTGTAAATATTAGTTGAAATTGAAAGAGTGTTAACTTCTTTCAGAAAGCTAAGGGCTACACTTTACAGTAAATGAGAATTCTAAGTTTGTCAAAGTTTCCTCAACTCATATTTATAAATTTACCTGCTGTGAGCTGTTAAATCCTGTAGAATTTGTGAGCGAATTATTTCCTGCATATATTCCTGATGACGTTGTAAAACTGCTGCCTGAAATGAAATGAAAAATTATATCAATTACTAAAACACAGTGTCAGAAAATAACTCCCACCATGTGATTCTATCATAAGGATATGGCATATTTGTAATATTTCCCATATGTTGACTGATTTGGTTGTCATCAGCTCTGTAACATGTTAATATATGGAAAGTGATAATTCATTGTTCCCACATCCTGTGTTTCATTATTGCAATAAAAAGAAAAACTCAAAATTTAAACAGGAATTTGGAGTCACCTCAGCTCTGATTGAATATTAGGCTATCCCACCCCTTCAAGTAACACTCAGTGTTGTGGAAATAATGAGGATTTCTTTACTTTTGGTTTTTGTAGAACAACAACTACGAGCCTTGTCCTAAGAGATGCTGTCTTCTCTCACTGACGCCCACTGGCTCCATTTATCCTATTGCCTTTGGGATCCAGGTCCTCTCCCCTCCCTAAGTCTCAGCCCATTGCAGGAACAGCAAACCATAACTCCATGCTCCGAATAGCTCAGCCCAACTGGGAAGACATTAGGTTTTGCTAATCAAAGATAGACAGCCTTGGGCCGGAAACCTTTTTCTTTTTTGATAGAGTCTACCAGGCATGATATACAGGAAAAAATAGTACCTCTCTGAGGAGGGAGACCCAAGATTTAATTTAGCCCAGAGACTGAATTATCGCCTTCACCTCCCTCCTCCTCCCTTCATGAGCCACCAAAAATAGACAGATGGGGCTCTTGTTTAATACCTAACCTGAGAAGCTGTTCCACTAAAAGGGCAGCAACCCCCTTTCAGCTTTTTGCCCTTTCTGGTTATAACCTGGGAGTGACATAGCCACCAGCTGAGACATATGGATGCACGGAGGGAAGCTACATAAGCCACCAGAAACTCTGTAACGAGGCAACCTATTGAACTCATCCAACATGAGAGTACCAGCCAGCAAGGAGCTCACATTAAATTGTGCAGGTTGTTTACAGCCTCCCTTGCCACTGAAACCTGCCTGAGTGCAAAGATATAGCAAGATCTTGGTAGCAAAAGCTTGCAGGTGAGCCAAAGAGGCAAGGAAGGATGGAAACAGCCAGGTGCACAGATAAACCAATCTTTTGATGTACTCAACACAACTGAATTAACAACAAAAACCTATGCAGTGGTTACTCATTGGGAAAAAGCAACATTTCTTGCAGATCCAAGCAGCAAGAAATGCAGGTAGAGCTGCATGCTTAGTACAACCCCTAAAGGGCATTTGTGAGTTATTTACTTTTTTAAAGAAATTAAAAACACCAATAGATATCCTAGTTATCAGAAGTAAGAAGGGAAAAATATTTAAATGCTTTGATTGCAAAAGTTACTAAAACATACACACAAGTTAAACATGTAGATGTGAAGCATGTCCAACAGCAGCAGAAGCAAAAGATGAAGCTTAAATTTAATGTGTGATAATGACTGTAAACATTTCTCTTGTATTTGCCATTAGTGCAAAAGGTCTGTGGTTGTTGATAGACGCTACTAATCCTGTGAACTAAAATCAGATTACTTCAGCAGAAGAGTTGACATCCAAGTTTAGCAGATAGTACAGATAAACAGTACTAATGAGAAAAACATGTTGTTTTAAATTTAATTTAAAATTGGAAAACAGATGTTATTTTTTATTATAACAAACCCCAGAGCCAAAATACAGCTGAAAATATTTTAAATTGTAAAACTTTGAAATGATATTTTATTTCTGAGAGTGCTTTGGCTGAAAGAAGGTAAGTCACCATGTCTCTTTTTATTTCTGTAGTTATTTCTGAGTGATGCAGTAATACAGTCAAACACAGGTTTTATAGATGTATAGTTTGAGCCATTCTAAAAAGATATAAAAGGCTTCTCATAGTTATAAGAAGAAAAAAACGACCCAAAAAAACCCTTTTGTTGAAGAATACGTTTTCTCTCCACAGAAAGTTTGGCAAATAATTTGCAAGAGCAAATGAGAAAAGTAATTACATGCCAGTCAGCATCTCTCCCTCTCAGACAAAGACACACACATACTAACATATAGATCTCTCTCTTTCATCTCATGGTCAGCACTGGCTCCTATGGAGGAGGGGTAGGGGTCTCCTAGACCGTAACAAACACGAAGCAGGTTTCTCAGAAACCGCTCTGTGGGCCACCCAGATCTACTGGTCTAAAGTTGTTTTTAAAATGCCCCAATTTTGCCATTTGCTTTTTAATCAATCGGCCATGGCACAGCACAGAGCTGCTGTTCCTGTCTTAGTTGAACAAATACAAAAATAAGAATCTCCACAAAACACATGAGATTTACTGCCCCAATTTGGTGAGCTACGTAGCTTTAAAACGTGATAAAAGCTGTAAATTGCAGGTCAAAGGTCTATTTTGCAAAGAGCACAAACCCACATTAAAGCTGGGAATCCCGGTCAGCGTCGGAAGACGGCTGGACCCTGCTGGGCCCAGGGCATGGACTCCAGGCGCGGGGCTCGCCCCCAGGCTGCTGCGAGGCACAGGATGCGGTCCTCCCTGGTGTATTGGCTACGGAAAGTCCATTTGCTTTCCTAGCTCAGCCTCCTTGCCATGGGCTATGTCTATCATCAGGGTGCAATGTATGTGGCAGAAGTTTAGCACAGCTCTCCTGGGAAAGCCTCAGACGGCCAGATGGGCTATTTAAGCTCAAGGTTTCTTCCGTTTGCTTGCAATGTTTAAAAACCCTTGGCAATCTCCCCCTTGTTGTCCTAGTAACTGCTTAGCTATCCAGCACAATATTTTTGTACTGTCAAATACCTTAACATTTACTTTTTTTATAATGGATGAATTTCCAAACCGATTGGTTGTTATATTCTCAAGCATCACAGTCTTGGTAACTGAAATGATGCTGGTGCTCATCACAGGCCTGGAGTACCTTTCAAGGGGTAGGTTACTTGGGTGGAAGGTAAAAGCCTTGCATTTATCACAATCAAAGGACACTCAATAAGACAGTCACAAACAGAGCTAGCTCTTTGGCATTTCCCCCAGTCCTTCTCCACTCCATTTATCCTTTCTGAGCAATCCTCATAACTCTGCCAATATAGGAAGAACGGCCCATTCCCACAGCCATTAGTCATGTAAGTGGTCTTTCAACATCTATGAAGCAACTTATATGAAAAACAGCTTAAGGAACATACTCATTCAAGAAAGGGTGGGGAGAGGGGGGAGACAGGACTTAAGTCTTCCCACCTTCTCTAATCTGCAACTCCCTATTATAAGAACGATAAATTTGTAATAAACAAAAATCCAATTACCGGAATAACCTTAGCAAGGAGGCACAGGCAACAATTTTCCTGATCATTTTCAAAAGTTGTCAGTCCCTCTCTCCACTGTTGTTTGGTGACTAATCACACTGTAATTTTAGCAGGGTCAGGAAAAGCACTGGGTTTAATTGGCTATACACGCACCATGAGGTAGCTCCTTTACATTGCAGGGAGACATTCACCTCAGGGAGAGGAATCAAAATAACTCCAAAGCTTTGGAGAGCGAGGTAAACACAACCAGAGAGCATGAGCATGAGTAACGGCAACTGTAAGGCTGCTAGGAAATCCCCTTTACTGCAGGCAAGAATGCCAGCAGGGCCCTGAGCACACTGTCATGTAACACTTGGTTGTGAAGTAGGTTGTGGGATCCATTATCCCCATTTAGCAGCTCAGCAGCCGCAAGCATAAGATGAAGAATAGCTATTGCAAGCTATGACAAGGCTGAGGCTGTAGCCTGTCCGTATACTGCTAGGGGGGAAAGGGAGAATAAACTCATTTTCCTCTCTGGAGGTTTCTGCACAAACAACTGAACAGTAGTAGCACTACCCCCATCTTCTGTCAAGAGAATCAATTTTGTCCTTAAATAATACTTGAAACTACAAATAGATTCTCCTTGCAAAATTAAAAGAGGAAAGGGAAACAAATGTTTCTGTTTACTTTTAACATCTATTCAAACAAAAGGAAGAATTAGGACAATTTTAAGTTGTTTCAAATTCAAAAGTTAGCCTAATGAAAACACTAAAACATACATTCTCATGTACAGCTATATACTATCTACATTTAACCGCAAGAAAGACATGTTCAGTAATGTGATTCTTCTTTACTTGGCTTCTATAAACTCAATTAATATTTTAATTTTAAATATTCTCCTTATTTCCATTCTTATGGTCTCTAAGGTTTCTGTAGGAAACATACATACCATACTGTTTGTGAGCACAACAGAAACAACATACACACCCCAGGGATCCCCAGACTCTGTGGGCTCTGTGACCTCTGGACCTGTGGCTCTCCCACACAAGCTGGACTGTGAGTGATCTGCTGCTTTTCATGGATAGGCAGCTCTCAGCCCAAGCACAGCCAGGCTGGACCAGAACCCAGGCTCAGATCCTGGTGAAAATGAATGCCTCTGACCCTCCTCTTCATGACTAGGTTATCTTTAATACACTTCTTTTGCAGAATATTTTTAGGTACTGGCTTTCCAACAGATATGGCTGAAACACTTTCCAGGATCTTCCTGTTTCATCTTTTGACAACTGCCACCCTTTCACGACCTTGGCAATTCCAATCTTACACATATTTTGCATATCGTAGAAAACAAAGTAATACCCTTTATGACAGATCTCTATGTAGTCCATTGACTGAGTTATAGCTCCGCTTTAACAATGCCAGATTAGTAGACTGCTTACTTCTAAACTGCTTACTCCGAAAATTTTCCTACAAGCACTCTCACATTATCCCATGCTGCTTCACCTTTACTCCCCCCATTGAATGTTTCCCATAGACATCTGCAAAACTACTTAATTGTCCTCCTTAAAAATCTCTTTTTATTGGTATCTTTCTCTTCTGTATCTTACAAAAAAATCCAACTACCTTTAGAGGTGTTACATACCCAATTTTGGGTGACAACTGTTTATTATGCCTAAACAGTGTTAACTTTATTGCTATATTAGGCCCTTCTAGCATCTGTGGTTTATTTTAGCCTTCAACTTCTATGAGGACTATAATTTCATTACCACAACAAGTTCCCAATATATGACTGTGGCATAAAAGCATTACTGCAATAGAAATTCTGGGCAACATAGACACAACTTCTCAATAGCTCTATTTCCTAGTGACCATGAATTATCAGTTCCTTAAAAGATGGAATGTCAATCCAGGAGCTCCTAATAGCTGCTGCTGGCAAGCATCTTGAAGTATCTCATACAGAGGGGTAGGGGTTTTTTTGGGGGGAAGGGAAGTATGTATATTTGGTTATTTTAGTGTATCTATCTGCAGAAAGCAAACCAAATAACCTGGTTATGCTTATATTTACTCTGATCAGTAGAAGACCACCACTATTCAGAATGCAGATGAAAGTTTGCACACTACTCTTTTCCTATCTTCCTCTTACTTATCAGAGCCCACTACAAGTAAACAACACTTCAGATGTCAGATGGTCGCTTCTGCCCTACAGAGCTACTCAACATGTAGTTCAAAAGAGGATTTTAAGATGAAAACCAGCAAAAAACATCTCTTTTGTGTCTGACTAAAGGACTAGATCAGTATACCCTTAAAGCCATGGAACAAAAGTCAAATCTTATTAATTTGGTCTCTGAAAGTGCTTATGCTGCAACATATTTCACGGAGTGTTTACATGATGGTGCACAGTTTAAATGAAGCATGATAACAATAGAGGTGCTAAAGTTTTTAAAAATTAGGTCCAGTTCTGTGAATGATTTTCTGAAACTTCTAAAATCTGCAAAATGTCTGATTTCAACTGTTAGATTCAGGGGTGAAATGTCCTGCAGCAGACAACTAAAATTTAAAAAATATCCCTTAAAGTGGCAAAAAATCTGAACTAGGCACACCCAGAGACTTCCAGATACAGAAAGGGAAAAAGGAACTGTGAGGACAAGGTGGAAAGATACTAAGTAAATTAAAGAGGCAAGTAAGGCTATAAAATATAATTGATAATAATAGCCCATACATACAAAGACTTACAGCTTTTAAATAGACTTCAAAGAAATAGACTTCAAACATTACTCAGCTACCTCCACAGCTGCAGTAGGTATTTTTATCTTCTTCTCCCTCGCCAAACACATTCAGGTGTCAAATTATATTTGGCACTTCCTAAATTCATAATCCTGACACGTTTTCCAGGACTTGCTTTGTCACATTTACTATTTGTTAAACGATTGCTATTTGGAGATATATTTTTATTGTAATAACACTACAACACTTCACTATTTAAAAACTAATGAAGCGAGGGATCTTCCAGACTGCCAAGAGCTGGCCTGTTGTGCTCTCAGCAAAGGCAATCATTATTTCAATTCCAACTGCAATAACAGAGGTAAGTGCTCAAGCAAATAATTTCCTTACATTCCTAGGTTAAAAATAAGAGGAAAAATACCCCATAGCATTAACTATATCTAATTAATGGTAATATGTCTTTATACAGACCTTGCATCTGGTAGCTATAGGGAGCCTGTCCAGGTTGAGGCGTGCTAAAGCTGGCACCATAGCTCAGAAATCCTGTCTGTCCAGGTGACTGTGACTGTGCCAATCCACCTTCTGTCTTGATGCCTGCCCACAATGCACCTAAATCAGTTAGTGACAGCAAATCTATTTGTTCGTATTCAAACAGGGATGGAAAATTAAATCACTTAATTAACAGCATATTTTAAGATATACCTACTATTGCATGCATGGAAGAACTAATACCAGGAGCATGAACAAATGAACAGGGTATGGGGAGTCTAAAAGTACAAATAAAACTGAAGTTCACCAGGGAGAAGTTAAATTCAAAATCATGTTTCCAATAACTGCAAAAGAAATTTATACAAGAACAGGAAGTTGCATTATTCCTTTTTTCCCTTCCTGCCAGAGGCTAACTTTTCCATATATTCATGACATTTCATCAAGGTAGATTAGCAACTTTATATGATTTTAATGAAGCATAGCATAGCCAAGCTCTCCTGCCTTCCACTCATTAATAACATAACTGAGATTTGCATTTTATAATATCCCTTTGTGAAAATTACATGTGCAATGGCAGAAGTGGAGAAAGATAACTAGCAGTGTAAACTGTAATGATGATTTTCAAATCTAATTAAACACTATAGGAGGCAATCTTTTAACAAATAAACATCTAATAAACAGGAATTATTCCTGAAGCAATCTCCCAAACTGGTGAAAATGTAGCAGAGTCATTAATCTGCACTGTCAGGGAAATCTATTACACATCACATTATTCTCTCATTTCCAAATGTAGTTATTAAAAAACTCAAACTTCAATTAAATTAATTACTTGCCTCCCAACTTCAGTGATTCTTCCCCCAATTTGTAAAGCAACAAGCAAGTAAATATCAGTAAGTGAAACACTGAGGAAAGCACACAATTCAGCCTCTGTCGCTCACTTTTAATTATAAGGTTTTCCCAACATGAACTACCATTTAAAAATAATTATAATCAAAGCAATGGAAAAGTAATACAATACTCTTAGGTTTCACTATGGGATTCAGTGTTACCTCATTGTTCAGAAAACACTGGTATTTGAACTGAATCAACCAAGTGTGAATTAGTAACACTCCTTTTGAAATGTCTGTTAATCTAAGTTCATTTCCTGGTTAGATTTTAAAAAATAAAATAAAATAAAATAAAATAAAATAAAATAAAATAAAATAAAATAATTTAACAATGTTTGAAGGTAGGATAGATCTGAGAAGTCACTCTTCAAAATTTCATATCTCCCTATATACAAAAGGAAACATGTTTTCTTCTGCTACTTAAATCACTATTTTTCAACCGCTGTCATTAATTACCCTTAATTTCTTCTACCAGACCTGCTAACTGCCACACTAACCCTGTTTGCTTGTTTTTCCCTGATGCTTACTTGCTTCTTCTGTTTCATGCTACAATTAAACAATATCAATGACAAATCTGACACCTCGTTTCCTAGGGGAAGCCCCTGCTATGGATATTTTGGTATCAACAATCTCTATTTGTTGTTTGTTTAAGGAGCTCTGAAATGCTGCTTAAACATTGCTTAGAGAAAGTTTAACTAAATCAAGCATCACATTTCTAGTCTGGCTTAAATGGTCTGATGGAACTCTCCATCTCAGATGAAGCAGGAGGAGACGATCAAAGGCAGCGGCAGAAGGATGCCACTTGAGTGAAAACAACTTGGTATTGATGTGCCCTTTTGCAAACCTTCATGCTATGAAGAGCCTTTCATCTCCTGGGACTTACTCTTCCCACCTGCTTTCATTCAGAAGACCTTCACTCATCAAACCTTGATGCTCCCTTCTTCTCCCAAGTCTAATCTATGTAAGAAAGTGGGAAGGGACAGTGAGAAAACATAAGAGTACTGCCAGTATGTGGCAAGAAAAGTTGTTGGTAAGCAAAGCCTTTGTTGGATGCTGGTACCAGGGTAGACAGAAGGAGGGAGCTTCAGGAAATTCTCCAGCCTCCTCAGGGGCTTTGCAGATGAACCAGAGCCAGGACTTCTGGGAGGCAGCTGTCAGTGGCATTCCCCTCCACCCCCCTTCCTGCCTGCATGACTGCACCATGGTGGAGGTGGGGGAGTGGAAAAATTAAGAGGTTGGAGGTGCATTTGAGACAGCACCTTCCCAAACTGCTCTAGAAAGAAAATTCATGAATTCTTTTTCTTCCAGTAAAACCTAGAATAAAAAAAACAAAAAGAAAGAAGCCCTCCAACTCAGAGTTTTTCCCTTCACATAAGTCATAGGTCTCCTCTCTTTATACCTGCTTGAAGCTCCTTTACTGGACTAGAGAAAGGCAAGGGAGGCAGTACATGGGGTCCAAGCTGCAGAACCAAGAAGAGAATTCTGGTTCTAGACAAGGTTCCATCTCTTTCCTGTCACAAATGAGCATCCCAAAGTTTTCCATGTAATTTATTTTGGGAGTATGGATTATATAATGTGCCTCAAATATGTGAAAATATATATATGATGGTAGGAACCAAAATTTTTAACAGTTATTTGCATTTAAATATTACTCCTATAAAGTACATCAGTGAGGAGAGTCACAGCCCCAGTCTCAAGGCACTGTCTGAAAAGAGCAAAATGTGTCAAAATCTACTTGGCTCAGGAGCTGTGGGTTTTGGTGGTCAAAAGTAGCTTTGCAATATAAAACATTAGGCAAAATTATCCAAAGTCCTAGTCACGGGGGATGGACTGGGCAAAAAATCAAACCAAAACAAAAGAGGAGGCAGGCATGTTAACCCCCAGTGAGCAGTTGCCAAGTAAAGCAACTCTCAATTATAGCTCCGACGACAGCAAGACAGCTAAACTCAAGTAGTGGAATCAAGTCAGTGGGAGTTTTATAGTTTACTTCAATGAGGTCAAGATTTCATCCAGAGGAACCAAGTAAAAAACAAAAAAGTCACTGTTAGAGCAACTCAAGCCAAGTATGAACACGAAGTGTCTGCAGGAGAAACAGGTCAAGAAGAGCTCGGTGGGGAAAGGGGTCATCTGTTATCGCACCACCTGATCCAGTTGGAAATAGCAGACAAGCTCTCAACAGCAACATGAGCTGCTGGGGGGCCAGGGAAGAATACCCATCTCTTCAGTCATGAAAAGGTTGTTTAAATATCTTCAATGTATTTTGTTTGTGCAAATTTAAAGCATGTGGATTTGAACCAAAGTTGAAACATACAGTTCATGTTGATAACCATATTTTTGGCAGTAAGTAACCAAGGCCATAGACACAGGAAGAATGCTTCTTTGGATCATAATTATTGATGATATACCAATAAAACACACTTTTTGAAGTAAAGTATCTATTTCTTGTACCTACTGTTCACAATAATCTGCTGTAGGATATATTTCAGATCTGGTGGGTTTGAAGATGAAAGATTCACCAGTTTTGCACTTAAAAGTTGTAATATTTTTAATGGATGCAGCTTGTACTGTGAGTTCTGTCCTTTCAGTATAAAACTTACATTACCTGAATGTATCTTTACAAAATATACAGCTAAAAGCATGTAGATTGTATATTTTTAATATATTCCCCCAGAGAAATATAAGACCTATTTTCTAACACTGCATCCTCACTGCTGAACTGCTATGTGGTCTGCCAGCAGACAATCTGGCAGCAAAATGATCTCACTCACAGCAACTTGTTCTTAATTTTTTATTTTCTCTATAGTTGCTACTTAGTATTATCTCTTTCATCAAGCAGACAGAGCTTTAGTGGCATTTTACCTCATTTTTCACCTCAAGGAGGGAGTTTTAAAACATTGAAAATGAGGGGTTTTCTTTTTTGATGGAGGTCTTTTTGAATCAGTTTTTCACCTGCTGAAAATCAGTGCAGCATCACTGATTCACTTGGGTTACAGTAATATAGATTACATGAAATTCAGGCCTTTACGTACCAGCACACCCTACTACATTGCTGGAGAGCAGAGTTCCTTGGTAAGTTACCAGAAGCTGCGCCTGTGTAACAGAAGTCCCTAGATCTCCTTTCATATTTAAGTGGTCTTTTGGGTTTTTTTAATATCATCAGTAAAAAGCTAATGAATTGCTCTTCTTGATCCCAAAACAGAGTCATCCTCTTGAGTAGCTTCTGAGCTCTTTAATACATAAATTAAACACCACTCACTCCAGTGGGGAAATTGCCAGTCTTCCACAAGAAATGTTCGAGAGTACAGCCATCCCACTAAGTACTAAGGCAAGGATCACATAATCTTGATCTATAAAACTTTTACCTCAGGAATAAAATAATACACACACAATTTCTTACCATATGAAGGGATTCCATAAGGTTGGCCAGGCTGGGGGTAAGTGGCATAAGCTGTAGCTTGTTGCATCCCCGTTGTAAACTGTGTCTGCCCATATGCAGCCATCGTTTGTGACGAGGGGGTAGGAAGAATATGTGGGTAGGGTCTGCTATTGATTATAAATGACAGAAAATAGGACAGATACTGCATTAGACAAACATGTGTCTACTTATTTTTAGCCTTGTTATAATCCTGCTAGTTCATTAACACATAATCATAGGCTGTGCTAGACAACAGAAACTGTAAGATGAAGACAAAACAGTAATAGAAATCAATAACAAGAGAATAAAATAAGAACTTTTCAAATCTTTTTCAAATACTTTCTCAGCATTTAAAAAAATTATTTTTTTCCCCAGAAGCTGCTGTGGTTTAAATTACGATTTAACAGATGGACCCAATTATTATTTTAAATGAGGTTAAAATCTGCCTATTTCAGTTATTATTATTACTACTACTATTATTATTTTTAAAAGATATCATACTTGGAAGGGTAAATCTGTGGTGGGGAGAACTGGTGTGTTTGTCTTGGGCTGAAACCACTGCTTCCAATTGCTGCACCAAGGAGAAAAGAAAGCACACAGAAGTGTAAATACACATATCAAAGGTAAATATTATTTTTCCTAATAGAATTTCATAGTATTAACAAGATTTTAATTAAATTCAAATATCATTGATACCTTAGATAGAAAATAATATTTTTATCAGGAACTATACAAGAATGCTCAACATTAAAATCTTGATTACAAATCTCAAACACTAAATTACCCCTTTGTACAACTCCTGAATGATGGTTTACTCTTTGCTCACACACAGACAACATTTTCAATTCAAGCCACCTACTTCCTAATGGAAACATTTCCCTTCATATTTTCAAAGGATTATTGATATCTCAAGTGCAACATTTTATTAACTTTCAGAATTTTTAAGACCTATATTTTATGAAGGAGCTTTATACATGCCTCGATTAAAAACATATGGCCAGCTTCAGAGCACGTGCCTCTTTTTGAAAAAAAAACCAAATTCGTAATATTGACAATGTATTACCATATTACACCTCCTTCTCTTTCCTCTCATACTAGTTGCTTTCTAAAATGCTTTCAGACCTTCAAAACAGTCAGTATTGCATAAACATGTCCATGTGCAAATGTTCTCAGTAAACACTTAATCCTAAGAGGCTAAATGGCCCAGTCACTTCCCCAGTAGCTCAATCACTGATGGCACAAAGCTTTACTCCAACCCATCAAAATTTCTTTTGGCATTTTTGGGTGCTGCCATGAATGTGGTAGATGTGCCAACATGCTCTGCTCTGGGCATTATTTTCAGGAGCCCTTCCCTCTCTGGTTACTGTTTGGGTACCATTTCTTCTCTAGGTCCCAAGGTGGGTTTTGAAATCCTTGCTAGGAAAGGGTCAGCAGCAGGTTATGAGACTACTGTAAAATCAGACAGCCGGAGAAACAACAGGCTCTATTGCTAAGTACTTGGAAATAAACAAGGCATGGATAATTACCCTTCACCAGCTACCCCTTTCCTGGTCAACTACAGGGCAAATCCATCATCTTTACACCCCGGCAGTGCTCATGAAGCACAGAGGGAAGCAGAGAATCTCTTCATGTGCTTTCCACACCTGATAGATTTTTTTTTCTGTGGCCTATGATCACCACAGATGTATGCATCCACTGTTAAGCACATTTGCTTATCTTCTTTCAGAGATTTAAAATACTCTAGAAACCTTTTTTTTGGCTTTCAAGTTTGATACTTTCATACACAACAGCATGCAGAGAAAACAGAGGCTGTGACAAAACCAGGATAGGGTTGGCTGATTGGAGCCTGACTGGTTGTCGAGTTTTGCTATTCTGGAAATATAATCTCAAAACATAGTATTAGATCCTTTCTTATTTGATTTATGCCATAAAAACAATGTGCTAGAAATACTATAGTTAATCCATAGGTATGTAAAACTGTGCACGTATCTTACGATTTTCTCAGTGTTTGACTTCTATATATTAGAAGCTAAGATATATTTGGCTTCCAGAAAGAAAAAAAGTTTGACGAACAATGTAATACCTTGATAATAATAAATTACAATAAATAAGGATGACATACCCCCTCAATTACAACACTAATCACAGAGGTAGGTTTGTTTACTCATAGAAAAAGTCGGAGTAATTACTCTGGGCCAGAATACTCCCTAGTGAGACTCCCACTGAAGACACCAATGGACATCAATAAGCCTGATGCTGTAATACTTCTTACTCAGGGAAAACTTCTATTGACTTACACTGAGTAAGATGAATAGAAATAGGCATAAGCTGCAAAGTGCACAAGACTTTTAAACAGCTTTGCACAGCTTTAGATCACATGGGATAAGAAAATAGTAAGTGAAAAAATGCCAAGCTTAGAAGTTTGATTTATTCCTTACCTGATCCTGAGAAATTGTCTAAAGACCCGTCTGTGGTAGTAGTAGTAGCAATCTCACTGCTGCTCATTGGTTCTGTTTTAACTATAGAAATATAAATAAAATATATTCTATATGCACCTAATATTCTTGCACATGCATGTACACAAACTCACTACAGCCACAAATTCAATAAATCAAAAATCTGTCAAAAATGTTTTAAATCATGGCTATCGTTATTTTGCATTTCATGTATTTGTGTATACAAACAATGCAAAGTACTAGCAGCAATGATTTACACATACACATAAAACGATCAAGAGAGTTATTTCTGTCCCCAAGGAATAAGAGCCACTGTAACAAACCAGAATTCCCCATGCAATTCTCTGCATCTGTCCTGATTCCTCTTAATCCTGCAGATCCAACAATAAGGATCTACATTTAGATCAGGTCAGACAGACATTTACAAGACTGAAAGATAGCAATTTGAGCAAGATAAAAAAAGGAAATAATTTGTAATTCAGAGGGGGTTTTTTTTGTTGATTGATCAATTATTTTTCCCTTCCAAATAACTTTTCAGAGTAAAAATGAGAATTTGCAGTAAAATAAAGTGTTTTCCTCATGATGGATTTCTCCTCTCAAAATGATAACCAACTTTATACTCAGCAACCGTGAATAAACAAATGAGACACAGTCTTCATCAGTTACTTCAAAGAATGCTTGTACATTTTATTCCCTCTACACCCACAACCCAACACAATTGTCAGAGAGTAAAAAAGAAAGTAAGAGAGCTTCTCTCTTGATTCATGCTGCTTCATAACTAATTAATTAATAAATCCTCAAGTACATAAATAAATTCCCCTTTAGATTACTCTAGTGCAATCTCAGTAACAACAGTATTCCACCCCAAGGAGCAAGGATGGTGTTGACCTGGCATGGATGCAAACAGGCACAATACCTTTGCCCAGGGAGTTGAGTTATCAGATCAGCATTGCAGTCTCTCAAATCCATTTTTACATACTTTGCTTTTCAAGTTATATCACACCAGAAGCAACTGAGGATAATGTTTCATAAAGTGATTGAGCTGATCTTACTATCAACATCTCACTGCTTTCACTCTTGTTGACACACACAGTCATGACTTCCCACACATCAGCACTGGTGCATACCTGACCTTTCATCAAGGCAGCTCAGTAACACTGCAGAAAGTGAATCTGAGAAAACTAAAGTAAACTGCATCTCATTTCACATGTAATGCCTTAGTATGATCTTGACATAGTGTGTGTGTGTATGTATGTGTCTCTGTCTATACACATGTGTTCAGGAATTGCAGCCACCACTAGCAGAAACCCTTGTGGTGTAAGGTTTGGAAAGAGTGAAGAAGAGGACCTTTCCTTTCTGATCCAAATCCTTATTCCCATGTGCTGAATTCCTTCATCCAACCTCATACATTGGAATTATATGCAATCTCCCAAGATTTTACTAATTACCTTATATTTTCTTTTGATAATGTTTTGTCTGTACACCCTAACTTGGGAGATCAATACTATCTTCACACAAAACTCTACTGTGTCTGCATTAGCAAGCACTGCAGCCAGTAGGAAAAGTTTCATGGCATTAAATGGCTGGTGGTGAAGGTCTAATATCCACAGTTTAGGCAGTTTTGGGGGAGTTATTCATGCTAGGTTTAGTCTTGTCCCAAAGAGTAAGCACCCATCAGCTATACAATGAAATAAGCTGAGAAGAACAGCCATGGTTTTACCTGTTGGAAATATTTACCATCTGTATTCTCACTGCAAAGGATGAGTTCTCATTTGCCCAAGGCAAAACCTGACCTGTATTGGAGCATATTTCATTCCAGAATCACAAGGAAAGAGAGCTGTGAGAGATTTACTAAGGTTGCAAATCTGTCACTCTATCACAGTAGGGCATCAATAGCCCATGTTAGTAAACCATGTCTATCATGAGAGATGTATGGAGCTGTCCAAGGAAGCAAGGCCACCTTAAACATGCTCTGGATTTCAACTCTCCACATTTTCCATGGTAATTACCATTTCTGCAACATGTCCTAAGCTTTCATTGGATAGCACTGGGAAATGAGGGGGACTATTGCCACATCTACACGGAACACATTGCAAGTTTGCCAGTAACTGCCAACAGCATGGTCAGTCATGGCAGAGATCACAGCAAATGAGACATGAAAGTTCCCATTTCTGACACTCCTTTATCAAAATAGGCCTTTAGAGAGGTGCAGAATTATCAGACTTGCATTATAGAGACAGACTGATTTAGCATACGTTACTAAGTTTTAATGCTGGAAAGATCACTCATTCAATAAAACAGAGTATCAACAAGAAGTTCAAGAAGAAAACTAACATATTCCTAACCTTCTGCAAAAATTCAATAGTTATTTATAATTATTGATATTTAGTTTATATACCAATGAGCTTAAGAAACTATGTCAATAGAGAGATATTCCTCCTACTTATTTATCTTTTCTAGTAATTTATGAGACTCTAAAAACAAGATTTAAAAAGAAAGCGTGTAGGATAAAAACCACAACAGAATAATAGAAAAAAATAGTAGCAGATAACACACATACTAACTCTGAGAAAAAAAGCACAAAAATTCTGAGATAACATTACCGCTTCTCTAACATTCCATTGATTCTCAAGACATTTTTTTTTAAGACACTCAGAGATTGCAAGTACAATGTGCCTTGTTTTGTCAGCCATATTACAAAGGGTAATTAAAAATTACTTACATGACAGTTCTGAAGTCCACCAAGACAGAACTTCAGACCAGAACCCACAAATTCATGTGGTTCATTGGCCAGGTAACAGCTTTCTGAGTTCACAACCTGTCATGCAGTCACTGGTGTAGATAGCAGTAAGAGTGCTATGAGGAAGGAGAGGCTGTCTGGTTTAAACAGGGGTTTAGAGACCAAACAATTGTCCATTCCTAACAAAAAAAGTCATAAAGTTTGCACCTTCAAGCACACAAAAAGTAAGGTTTAAAAATATGTTTTAAAAACCACTTTGGTTACTTAGATACATATAAGGTCCGCTCTCCTGAACTGGTTTGTGTTAACAACTATGCCATGTACATTAAATCAAAATAGAAATACTGTAAATATGATTGACTTGTTAAATTGTTTGAATGAAAAATGAAATCATTCCTGGCTGACAGCCCAGTGTTCACAGGGCACAAAGAATGCCAACAAAGTAAATAAGGTTGTTAGTGTGTTTATAGACATACATATAAATAGAATCTCTAGCTGTATTTAGTCTTGTCTCAAGGTGGTGTCTTCAAATAATGTTAGCATCTAAATACCAGGTAGATGTCTCAATTAAGTATTTTACGTATCCATTACTATCAATACACTGTTTTGCTTGATATCATCCTCTTTCTCTGCCCAGTAGAAGCCCAAAGCTCAAAGATAACTGCCACTAATAACAGGTCAAAAATTATACCCAGAATCTGTAAGCTGCTGATATTTTCCATTATTTTATTCAAACTCTTCTCTTTACTGAAGAATCTTGCAATTATAAACAGGTTACTAAAGGCCATAGGCTACTTTTAGATAGGTTACTCAATGATACTAATTCCTATCCTGGACATTATTATCTCTTTTTATCCCAGACTTTCAAATCATCAGCGCCTGACCATGAAACCAAATAATCTTACTTGCTCCTGCTTCTCAGAGAGGAGGACTCTTCCTGAATCTCATTGTCTGGAAATTACCAGAATGTAATTACTACAAGGTAATTTCCATCCTAAATGTATGGTTAGTTTTCAAAGAAAGTCCCTGCTCAAAGCAGCACATTCTAGTTCAAGCCCAGACTGTTTCGTGCTCTCCTGTTCTCTGACATGAGGTGGCTTCAAGAATTGTGCAATATTTGGGCTGCAGATAACACCAAGCTTCAACTGCACACATGGTTCCCCCACGACCCTCATCCTCTTATTTTATGCATTACAACTGAAAGAGCTTTCACATCATAGAATCATAGAATCATAGAATTATAGAATGTTAGGGGTTGGAAGAGACCTTTAGAGATCATCTGGTCCCATCCCCCTGCAGATGCAGGTCAATCTACTTACTCATCTAGCAGTAAAAACATTAGATTGACAAAGAAATGGTGTCACCTCTTCAGTGCAAAATCAGAAAGAAAATTCAAAACCATCTGGGTAGAGATGAGTTTTGATAGCGTTTGTAGCTGCTAACCAGGATTTAACCTGGTTATTCATCTGAAAAATACAGTCATGGGTTAAAACAGGGCTGTTCACTGCAGCTAGGAGATGAGAACATCCCAGTCAAACTAATGTTCTTACCTGTTCCCACTCACTTGTCAATCTATACTGAAAGATTGTATCACCCATCCAAATGCAGGCAGTATATCTCCAGAAACAATCCTTTTAGAAGTGTTTTGGCCTATTTCTGGGGTTTTTACCTTTATCCTTCTTAAATCCTTGATTGGAAACGTGACCATAGCAACTCCCCTGCACACGCGTAACAGTTTGCACAATGTCTGTGTAAAATATCCACATAGACAGTTGGAAGAACCACTCAGTGTCATAGCCCAGCTATTAATGGCAAAGAAAGCTTCCTTCAGCTACCATCTGGGAACACAGAGGGCAGTGAACAGAAGGTATTATGGAGAAATTAAGTCCACTCTTCCATTTAGGTGTACAAGATATGAATGAGATACGAAAGCAGAAGCAGAATAACAAAGTAGGTGGGACCTTTTGTAAGTGGGAAATAATGACCTCTACTTTTTGGCCAGAATCTGAGCTCCAGCACTGCTACAGTTAAAGCCAAATTCCCCTGGACAAAAAGGGAAGCACCAGCTTGCATTCCCCTCCAGCCAACATCAGAATCCATAAACTCCTCAGCTTGTCTCGTCAAATCAGGAGGCACAAGTATTTCACTCACTGGTGAGTTGTCCCATGACATGGGCTAACCTTGAAGTGCAGCCAAGTTCCATGCTTCTTAATCTACCTGCAAAAAGCAAAACTCTACTAGAAGATTACAGGACGCAATTGCAAATGCTAAATCATCAAGCCACAAGCCTCTGAAGTTGCTATGGCTCTTTGAATAACACCCTATTGTCTATTAAGATGTGATCTTTGACTAGGATGTTCTACTTCTGTTCCCCGAAGTTTCTGCTGGTGTACACCAACAGCAGAGGCTGGATTTCCCTCTCATCTGCATTACTGGCCAGGCATATGATATTTCTATCTTATACTGTGAAATCATGTGATGGCACACACCTTGCAACAGGAGCTGCTGGACTGAGCCAAGAGAGGAGTACATACTACGTCCCTGGCCAAAAACCCATGAAAGAGGAGTAACAGAGCATTATGAGACATGTGCTCAGAACAGATGGAAGGGCTCTTGGGAAAGCAGGGGAATAGAAGCACAGATAACACAAAGAGTTTGGAAGGAAGCCAAAGTAATACATCAAGAAGAAAAAGGTAAAGAGCAAGGAGGAAAAGATGGTCAATATTAGCCCCCTGCCTTCACATAAACAGGTAGTGATGTGTATCTGATTTTTATTCCCCCGAAGTGGCAGCGGGTGGAAGACTATTACTAGACCCTACAGACTCCCAGGTTGCTTTTGCCAGTCTGGTGCCTGGGACGACTACAACAACTTTGCCTTTGGCCACATAACTGTATGCTTCCACTCTTCTGGGCTAAGTAAAGAAGTTAGCGTCAATACTTGATACTAACACCCTACTAAAACATGCAAATATTAGATTTATCTTTACTGCACTGTAGGATGTCTAAATATGAAGGTATCTCTGCATAAATTACAAGTTTCATACTATCAAGCTGTTTGTCACAAACACAGGTCTAGAAACTTTGGCATATGTAATTAGTAGAAACTCTGAAAACAAGCCAAATGAAAGGTACCAGAACCCAAGTATTTCCCAAAGGAAGATCATTTTTTTCTGATTGCCACTGCCTACCATGGCTTTGCTCCCCCAAGCACAAAAAATTAATAACTATTTAAAAAAAAAATCCAACTTACACTAAACTAAAATACATTCACTGCCAAAATGCAGGCTTAATTACAATGCAGAAAGACTGTTTTAAGTGCTACAGAGTACTGTTAGAATTAGAACAAATACTCAACATAGAATTTACTTACACAAGTCTATGTCATGTGCCAAAACGTTGACCAGCTCATATCCTCACTATGGATTTCAACATCTTACTCCAGCATTACTTCAGAAAAAATACTAAAACCAATTTTTGTCCATTCTACAATATTGCAACTTGACAGTAAACACACTACACAGCATTGCCTTTTGAAACCCTGAAGATGGATTTACATTCACAAGACTTGAAAAAAACCTCTCTAATGGCCACCACTCAGATAGTCATGTAGTGGGGAGTTTTGACTGCCTTTGTGTAAGATCTCATTCTCATGTTGCAGCAAGTACTTAAGAGAACTGTTTTTTTCCAAAGGAATTTTGATGTCCAGCTCCCTTTGAAGTTTCCCTTCCTATCTGATCTTCAATTTGTTATCCATTTTCCCTTCCTACTTGATATGAAAATGCCTTTTTTTCTTCCTTCTGAAAGCTCAACAAATGAGTGCAGAAGCAGCTCCATTCTCCTGACATGAATGAAGTGTAGTTGCTTGGAAACCCATGTCTCCTTCTCCCAGTCTTTATCTGTTATTTTCCATTCCAGTTGAACAAAATATTATTATGATGGGCTGTGGGCTTCTGTTTCTCACTCTACATCATCCATCAAAACTCAGCTTACATTCTTTAGACAGAAGTCGAGAACACTGTAGAGGGAAACTGGGTGCAGCTGACCACTATGGAAAACAGCTTTGCTACTCCTTTGAAATGTATTGATCACTTGCAGCTTTTCTCCTCTAAAATACATCTGCCAAAGTGGGCACTGTTGTTCGAATAGCCACTAGTTGTCTGATAAACCTTTCATTTTATTAGCTTCTGTAGTTATTGTTTCTTTAACTCCTTCAAGTATCAACCTATCAAAGCAATTTACTGACAAGGGAAGATCAGAGATAATGCACAACTATGAACATTTTTAACTCTATTTCAATTCTATTCTTTTTTTAATGGACTTTCTTAGGCAACTCCTCTTTAGTCAAATCTTTAATGATGTCCAATTTCTCCTGTTTCCTACGACACAGGCTATTTTGTCGAAAAACACTTAAAAAGATCATGGAAAACCCAAATACTGCAGAATTTATATCATCAACACCATCCTGGCATGCCAGAACTCATTCATCTGAGTGTCTTTAGCCAGACATTTTAGCGTTACTTCTTTGCACCTGATCCTGGGATTTTTTTGACAGTTCAGGGTCTACAATTTCCTTGTTATTTCCCCATCAACAGTTTAAAGACCATGCTGCCTGTTCCGGAGAAGTGGAAGGAAAAAACTCAAACACCAGCAAAGAAATTACTTCTTCTTGGCTATGTATGTTTTTTTTAAAAAAATAAAAATGTTATGGAAATGTTACTTTTCCCTTCACCACACACATATCCAGAGCTATGAAGACTTTCACCTGATCTGCTACAAGCTTAACAGGGTAGCGTTTATTCTACAGAAATCACTATGGTCTAAAAGAAGCCAGTAGAGAAATTGCTATCTAAGACAAGAAAGGGCAAATTTTACTTGTTTTTAAACGTTTAGATGAAATAAATAGCAGTCCCACAAAATCCCCTGACTTCATCCATCGGTAGTCCTCAGGCAGCACTACCTGGTCAGTTTGGTACTACATTAATTTTGCTGTACCAAAGTAAAATTAAGTACACAAAGAGTTGTTATATAAAAGCTGCACACAGAGATTAAACTCAGACTCAACTAAATCCCCATTCAGTGCTTTGAAAATTTACCACTAAGAGTGAAGCTAAAAATATTAGCAATAACAGTGAGCTATCTTCCAACCACATCCTCTTGTAGAACAACATCAATAAGAGACAAGTCTGAAAATGTGCCTTAGAGGGATTAATGAACAGTTGTTTGAAACGGGGCCATTTCACTTTGGGACAGGCTTTTTTTTCTTCTTCTGTTTTTTTGTTTGTGCTTTTTTTTTACTTCCCCTTCATCTAATGAACATATCCTGCACTTTGGGGTATGGAAACCTGCTGAGATCACACCCATAATCAAATCAAATCAAATTTAACATATCTTTACAATATATTTATAACATGCAAATACCTAGAGGCTCTGTTTCACGTGAAAGTTCCTTATGCCAGAAAAGGAGGGCTCTTTCATGTTAGTGAGAATGAGTGTGTAGTAGATTAGAAGATGGTTTCACATATTATATTAAATATGTGAATGTTTTGCAACCCACATCTCCACTCCACATGCAACAAGCAAGCAAATCACACTGCAGCATTTTAAGAAAGCTGTTTGGCAAGCTCTTATGACTGCATCCTTACAGTCTACCACTTGTGTCTCAGCAAGATTCTGCTTGAAGAATCTCAGAAAAAAATAACTTTTCTTCATTTAAAAAAACCCAAAAATCCTTGCTTCATTCACTCAGTTTTTTCTTAAGCCTGTTAAACAGCTCAAGGAACCCCAATGAAATGTTTTTTTCAAGATAAAACAGGTAAACAGTAAAAATTCCACTTTCAGATTTTTGGCCATCTGCTTCACTCACAAATTTTGTCTCTTGGCACACATCTAATTCAGAAATTAATTACTAGATTATGTTTCTTTCACAAACTTTTCCTTCTTTGTCACTTAAGAGCAATCAGAGACAGGAATTTTCAATTTAGAAAGTCTAGATCAGAATCGCCAAGCACAAGCTATTTCTCCGGTCGCTTTCTGGACAACATCTGAAAACACATGCTGAGTGCCCACGCCTGCTGCGCCCACTGCAGCCACCCAAACCTGTGGGGGTCTGTGTGCTAGGGCTTAGCAGCCAGTCTGCAGTGCTGAGGAGGGTCATGTCACCTGAGGGAAAATTGCAAACAAAAGAAAACCATTTGGCTTTGTCTGGGAAAGTAAACGTGTATCACAAGCTATAGTTTTCTGGGTAGAATTCACTCAAAAAGAATAAGTCTGAACTTTAAAATTCTACTGTGAGATAAATAAGTTATGGGGTTTAATTTACTTTCTTCAATAAACTCTCATACTTACCTGGAAGTCAGGATATTACTTCCCAAATTATTTGCTACTTGAGGTCAGTGCATGAATAGATACAATATACAGCTCATTTCCTGACAAAGTAATGTTAAGCACCCCA
The DNA here is from genome assembly GCF_028858725.1 of Colius striatus. NCBI lineage: Eukaryota > Metazoa > Chordata > Aves > Coliiformes > Coliidae > Colius > Colius striatus. The sequence goes on from NC_084762.1 coordinate 63,407,098, forward strand.
TTTTTCAGAGTGTATGCCTGCACACTGCAACTACCTAGAACAAAAAGCTGAGCCAGATGGTGAGAGTCTTTCAATGTTTCAATGAGCACTCCTTATTTTTGTGCTACTAAAGAACCTTCGAGCTACACAGAAGGTATGAAAGCTGGTGAAATTTATGACAAAGTCTTTCATGAGTTGGAGGAATTGTAATTTGAAAGTGTCGAGAAATTTCATCCTGGACCAAAACTGGTAGATATCTGATAGTATGATATACAGATTCAATAATATACCTGGGTATTTAAAAAGAAGAAGACTTATTTATGAACATGAAATATTTTTCTGCTTAATATTAAGCATTTATTCTTTTAAAAGCTACTTTTTTTTTTCCTTCAAAGTGCTTAAAATTTTATTGCAGCAATACTTTTACAGCAATAGCAAAAAGTAAATTACACATAACTCTGGCACAAATGCCTGTTAATCTGATAACCCATAAACTCTCCCCACTACAGAGGACTCCAATTAGAATAAATAACAGAGATGTTTGAGGAATTGAGGGGGGACAACATCTGTCTGATTGACGTGTGCCTTTCCTGGAAGAATGCAACGCATCTCCATAATCCTAAACAGTCTGATAGCCCTAACATTACCTAGATTGTAAAAAAAAAAAAGGCATATCTTTCCCACAACAATTAACTATAAATTTATATTGAAAAGTAGTCTTGAAGCTGTGTGACTCTCTTTTCTAGCAATGCATCAAAATCTCTGTTCATATAGCTAGCCAAATTTCATGTAGAATCCTTCCTACTGTTGTGATAAAAATGTTACAGAAAAGAGGGGTATTTGCTGCTTGTTACAGAAACTCTCTACGTTTCATTATATGTATTATGTATGTATTTTCATATGTTTTATATATGTATTATATTACTGGCAAAGCTGTTAGGTTGTTCTGCTGTTAGTATTCTACTGAGAACAAACATAACTTATCAACTGTCTGACTGCTTCTTGAAAAATAGGTATCAGTTTACCACATTGAATTACTACACCTGTTTGAATTTTGGCCACTCCATCAGAGCAGCAAGCTAGCCTGAGGAAATTTCAACACTCAGTTTTATTAGCCTACTTGACAAAACTTTCATAGCCTTAGGAGCCTGCAAAAATTGAGAACATAAAGAAATATTGACAGAGTGAAAAAGATTAAAGATTGAATTTTGTAGTATGACAATTGTAAACACCTCCTTTTTTCTCATAATGAAACTATCCTTTTTTTTTTTTTTAAAGTTCCAAAGATACTACCTTCTCAGTTCATTCTAATTCCATTAAAGGAAGATAAACCTGGAAAGAAAGTTGTTGCTGAAACTTGATAATAGTAACTACTGAGAAATATTGAACATCAGCTCTACATACCGTATTAGCATAAACACGGAACACCTAAAATAGTAAAACATTTTTCCTTCTACAGCTTACTGACTTCAAAAACACCAACGCAATAAGGTTCAAAACCAATGAAACAATAAAAAAAAGGATATCTCACCTTCTGTGCCATTAGGTGTCATGGAATTATTATTTATTTGGGAGTTATCAAGTTTTGGACCACTGGGTGATTCACTACTACCACTTAGTCGGCTATGTGGGCTGGCTAGATCCTGCATTTCCATAGACCTGAAAACAAGATGCAACTAGTTTTAGTGACATATTCAACATGGATTACAGAGGAATTCTCTATATGAGATGCAGCTCCCTATTAATCAACATGCCCAAAAGACACAGTAAAAAATGCACAGCTTCTCCCACATTGATCTTTTCTAGTGCTAAACTAATTTTGAAGCCTTACACGCATGGCTACTGGCTACCGGCATTATTTTTGCAGCTCTAATCCTTAAGATTCTGTGATTCTAATAGAATAAAATTTAGATACAAAGTACTGTACTTTAAACATGCGTGTCAACTTGGTATTTTTAAGATACATACAGAGATGGAACCACCAATACATGAAGACATATATTCCCTTAACAAGAAAGTAACACTGCTTTTTCAAGATTTACCACTCAGTGGCAATATAATGAGCCTCCAAACCAAATAAAACACTTCAAGCAATTGTGGAAACCTATCATCTACTGACAGGGAATGAGATATTCCTGATGTATGTGTTTACTCTGGCAAACTACTTAATTGTTCCTCTGTTTCCATTGAAACAAATGTAGCATTAAAACATTATTATGTCTGCTCACTTGTTTGTTTTGTGGATTACATAAAGCGTGCCCAATTGAAAAGGGATATGATCAACATACAGTGAATCCATATAGGCGTTAGTGTGCCTTAGCACTCTGCTGTATCTCAGCAGCTGTTGCTTAGTCAGAATAAGAAGACAGTAATTCTGATTCAAAGCAAAAATTAAATATTTATACAGCACACGGGCATCTGAGTATTTATGATTTGTATTTTTAGCAGCCTTATATAAAAAGACCAACAGCTATCACCACCACGACATATCCTTTGACTGATGTCAGGGAAACTTATGACTGAAGTGTCCCATCCTTGTGTTTCCTTACAGCTAAAACTTTCAGTGGTATTATTTGCTGTACTCAGTCTAAGTAATCGCTCCCAGTAAAAATTTCATAGGTTACTGTGCCTGCCAGACATTTGAAACAGCAATTTTTTATTTTTTAAAAGAAATGTTTAATCTTTCTTAAAGACTATTAAAATTATATTAAAAATTCCTCCCACAGTAATGGTATAAATATCCTTAAGCCTAAGTGTCACTTCACCTACGAACTTTTCACATTTCAATTGAGATTTTGTCACAACTTCTGAACTCAAATCCTTCATTTTATATTTCGTTATCTAAACTAATCGACACAAAAAGAAAGACAATATCACAATGAGTTTGAAAAGCCAGTGTCTAAGTCAACCAATTTAGTGAAAGAGTGTACATGCTCGTGGTTTACAGACTCAGCTGCAGGCATGTAAAAGCAATGCTCCCGCACTTACTCATCTGCTTAATACAGAAAACAGGAATAAATATTTGCCTATCACCTGAAATTAGAAAAACCCACACAATAAAAGACTTGTAGAGAAACATCAATTTTCCATCAAATCCTTACCTGCAGCTTGAGGAAACAGCAACATCTGAACTTTGGGACTTCTGCACCTGTAAACCAGGGAAACAAACAGAAGTCTCTATGACTCCGCTTTGCCACGAGGCCTTAATTTAAAGAAAGGGTATCACCACAGATGACAATTCTGTCCTTTAAACCCAAAAGGAGAGGAGGAGGAGGAGGGTGCAGTGCCTGTGAAAGGCATATTGTCTTTAAATTGAAGGCTCAACTGTTGTTTCCCCGGCAGGTCTCTCTCCCTCCTCCCCGCACCGGGGGACGGCGGCCAAGTGACGGGATAGTGATTCATCAGGGGCCCGTGACAGCTGCAGAGGGGCTCACTCCTCCCACGGCACGGCACGGCACAGTACGGTACGGCTCCCTCAAGCACCCCCGCGAAGGTAACCCCACTGCATCGCAGGAGCTGCTTCAGCCCTGAACTCCCACCCCCATCCTCCACTCCCCTTGCCTCTTGTTATCACCAGTCGAATTCTCTCTTCCTCCCTTCCCCTTAACTCTTGACAATTTCTTGCCCTTTTCTCTTCCTCCACTCTTCACCATCTTTCCTCTATGCCTGGGCAACAGGGAACCCTCAAATCAGCTCACCCCAAAGGCAAGGGGTGATGGAGAGGCTGACTATTTTTTTTTTTTTGAGAGGGGACAAGAAGGGGCAAGTCTACCTATGGTAAAGATCTTCAGTATACTCCCAACAGTAATATACAACCATCTCCAAAACAAGCCCATCTCCAATTGAGGAAAATTAAAATAAAAACCTCATATATTATTACACAAAGTCTTACTTGTAAAAATTACAGTCTTTAATGGGACTTCTGATAGAAATATTTAAAAGAACACTTCTGGTTAAATAAATAGGAGGGAGCTCTAGCATTTAGCTCTGAGGTCACTCATTAAGAAAGGAGTCTAGTTCCATTGGGAAGCCCAGCAATAATTTTCCAGTTTAATAAAATAACTCCTTTTATAACTCAGGTGAGTAATAGATTTTCATACTCTATTAGAAAAACATTGCTTTGCTAACAGCCTCTTCTCTGTAGCCAGTAACAATTGTCAGCAGGTGATAAAATTCAGATGAAGATACGCCACTAGACACTGTTAACTTAAAAGCACACAAAAGCTTCTCTGGGCAAGGTATATATCCTCTTAATGTCTGCACTGAGAATCCTTCATGTGTATTTCCATTCAACCTGAACTGACATCTCTTAAATGATCACAGAGCAAAGACAAGAGAGATGAGGCATTTTAAGTGCTATAAAAATCATCCAAGCAAATCTTACTTATGTGTCTGTAGTTGTTTTGGGTTGGTTTTTTTTTTTTTTTGTTATTTTTAATCACAGACAGAATTACTACTAGCAAGAATAAACAACTGTTAGGGGCAGCCAGGCAATGCAGAACATTACAGATGATGTCAAGAAGCATGCAATAATGCACACTGAAAAACATCAATCTTTTTATAACTGGGTACTTTAAGTACTGCATAATGTGCTTTTCAATAAATACATCGTCACACGCCAAATCAAACTAGATGAGTAGATACATTCAAAATTGTGCATTTTGTTGGAAAGATTTTTTTTTCCAGTTCTTAACCCCAGAAACTGCAGCAGAGTGCCTTAGGATATGTTTCTGCTGTTACTTCTAAACACCTGGAAAAAATTATAGGTGAGAACTAAGTTTGCTTACAGAGCTATCTTCACTCCCTCTTGCACAGGATCCTTTAAAACACATCTTTTATAATAGAAAGAACTTGCCTTTTCAAATAGCTGTTTTACTTATCTGATATTTTTCAAAAGCGCCCTGCGGTATCATTCACGCTTCACTAAACTCTAAAATACCTTTAATCCCCCCTATTTTAATTACCCAAGTTAAAAAATAGCTTCTGTACACTTTAACAAAAAATCTCAATAATATATATATGTGTGTGTGTGCATGTGTGTATGTATAGTGAAAGAGATTTAATTGACATATTCATGGGAGAGGGGAAAAAAACCACAGCTCATTCAAAGTGAATTAAACATAGACCTTATATGTCCTCTAACACTCTATGATTTGTGAAAGTTCATATCCACAATCTTAATTTTCATTACACATACTTTAGATATATTCCTTTGTGTCTCAAGGATTATTTAAACCATGTGTTGCACGTTACCATATTTAAAAATGACTCTTTAATCAAAATAACTTTAAAACAACTAATCCTCACTTAGGCTGGTCAGCTGAATCCACAGAGTGGTCCAGGAAAAATAAATCTACTCTCAAGAATGCGAATGCAGACAACAATTAGACACAGATGTGAGTGAAATTAGTTACAGTTTACAAAATGCTACACTTCACATGCTTTCAGTTTTTTATGTGTAATACAAAATTACAATGTAGTAAGCAACCACACTTATGATGACCAGTTCATAGAATAAAAACATTTCTGGGTGGCATGTGCTTGCTCTCATATATTCTCCCATTCTGCCAACAGATTTCTGGATAAGTTCTGCAACATAACTCACATATCAAACAAAAAGTGGGGGGAAAAAGAAAAAAAGCTATGCTGTTACCCGGCTAGCCAAAGGGGCACATAAAAAAAACCCCAAAACATTTAAAAGACAAAAAAGGAGCTGTCACTCACCCTTCATACTCTGTGCTCCACTTAAACTAAAAATGCCTTGTATGTTACATGGCATATACGTTCTCCTTAATGCCTCAAATATATTACTGTGTATCATTTGATCGTTGCAAGCAACATTCACATCTTTCTGGCATTGGAGTTCTGGCACCACATAGTACATGGTGAGAAAAAAAGGACAATGATACCAAAGCTACTTAAAATTCATCCATTTAAGAATCTTAAATCAGTAACATCAAATTCTAATTAGTTAATGAGGTCTTTTAAGTTTGCCTTTTTTCTAATTAAATTTATAATTCTTCACAGATGTAGGTTTTGTTGATGTTCAATTTGTCTCTCTCATTTTGTTAAACCTCACATAGTACTCCACCAATCCATTGAATAGCCACATTAAATCTGTTAATACCATGCTCTTCAACCCCAGAAATTATTTCCAGAAGGCAAACTTGCTTTGAGAGATCATCAAACAAGACTTAAGGTACACATTTTATCACATTTTCCCTACCACAGAGCTCAGGATGCGGAGGAAAATTCATGACTTTTGCACTGTTTATTATAGTTTGCTAAATTACAAATCAAAAGCATCTGACAGAAGATCATGTATGAAGCCAAAAAGTTAATAATGTTCTGTGAAAAGTAAACTGTAAATGGGAAGGGATTCTAAATTTCAGCAGCGCAGAGCAAATAAAATGTAGGTATTTGTCTAAATTACAGGTTTTCCACTGTATTTTTGCTTGCTAGGAGAATTTTTTTTTTAAATGGCTATAATTTAAAACATTTTTCCATCTGAAAATAAATTTTCTAAGTGTAAAAAAGAAGTTAACCAACAAAACTACAGCCAGCATGTGCACTTTTTCTTAAAACACAGTTCTACTTTAAAGAAGCAAATTTCAAAAACAATGGCAGTTTTCAAACCAGACTGTTCCTCCTTAGAAGAAAAAAAAAAAAATCCTGTCATTTTTAGCAAGGGGTGGAGAGTTTAGCGAGCGGGGAGAGAAGGGGACTTTTGCCCCAACTCTTTGCTTCCTTAAAAGCACTATGCAATCAGTATCTAGAGACATGATGGCTTCAACAGCCAAAATATTGCAAAATTGAAATGCAAATTGACTACAATGAGGCACCTTGCTGGCAACACACAAAACTTGATATTACTTTCTCTCTTCCAATAATCATTTCACTGCGTTCTAAGTGAAGAGGTAAGGCTTTTTTTTTTTCCCACTAGACACTCACAGCAAAGACAAATTGCACTTATTAAAGCACAAGCAGATAATTACAGTTTTTCCCATTTTTAATTACTAGTTTAAATTCTTCTAAAAGCGCTAACCTGCATGCTCATTTCATATGCTTATGAATGAAACATTGTGAAATCTTCTTCCCTTTAAGAAAGCTGTACTACAATGTGACAATGCTCCCGTTATGACCAGCCATTTAAGAATGCCTTTCTGCTTTTCCAAGATTTTTTTGGCTCCCAAGAAATATTTCATACTTACTGCAATTCAAACAAAATGATTACTCATTCTTTTTTTCTCTGCTTTCCAAAGGCGAAGCGTGACTCAAGCCGTCTGTCACTGAGAAGAATTGCTGAGAGAGGATGGCTGTTCATTCCCAGATCCTACCAGGCCTTGGGAAAACTCTGGACAGCAGTGAGGTGCTCGGCTAAATACTGTGTGTCGTGGGTTCCTGAGAAACATGTAAAGTGCTGCCTGAATATGTGTTTATGTACATAAAAGTAGATAATGTGTATACATGCATATATATTTTTACTGACACATATACACATTACACACCTAACCAGCAGCCTGTGTTCCGGCCAGATGCTTTGAGAACTCTATCACTATGGGATGGAAAAGAAAAGATTCTTTATATGTGGTATCTAACTTCAAAAACTTCCAGTGACACACTACACAACATCTCCACTTCTTATCTTCAACTGCTCTCTGTAAATAATTTTTAAATTTAAACAAACTATATGAAAACTATTATCCTCTTTTCCCCCTGAAAGCTTTTATCTCTTCTGTTTGCCTTCTTTTTAAATATTTACTTATTGCCTCAGAAAACCATCAAAAGCCAACCACGTTCTAAGAAACACTTTTAAATACACTAACACCTTCACTTTTCCAGAATAAACCTTTCACTCCAAAGCGAAGTCCTTCGTCTTGTTGTTTTTTGTCAGAAACACTGAGAGAAATACATACTTGGGAATGTTTTGTGAGTCTCAGTTGCTCAAAAGTGAGATGTAAATTTAATGAGACTTCAAAATGTCTAATTTCCTCATTCGAAGATCGGCCTTCTAAACGAGCCACCTAAGATATCAATAAACGTCAAATATTTCAGTTGCGTAGATGTTTATTCTGTCATCTTGAAAAGTTCTCCCCGTGGGGATCCGTGTGTTTTCCTTGGTGTTTGGGAAATTTAAACATATTAAGCAAAAGGATTTCCTGCTTCAGAAAGCGCTGTCAAAATCTCTGTCAGGCATTCTTCCTTCCGATTTTTTTATTATTTTTCTCACGCTCTCATGTCTCTTTCAGAAAGGTCTGTGGGCTTCCTACATTACACCCCTATTTTTCTCCTTCCGTGTCCCCCCCCCCCCCCCCCCCCGGCACCCCCCACATCTAACATCTCAGCATCCTGTTATTCCTATCTGCCGAACCATTCGCACTCTAGGAAATCAAACAGGAGAATCCCCAAACCTGGCTGATCACAGTAAACAGGACCGCCGAACATCTGCTTCGTGGGAAGCCGACAAAACTCAGCCTGAAACGCGGCCAAAACGACCTGCTGCACCCAGCGACTTATCATTGAGCACTGCTCTTCCGCACGACGGCAGAAAAGTGTCCCCGCGACTCCTCGCACGCTTAATCCCCGCCGCGACGGAACTCCCGGCAGCTTTCCCGTCCGGCTGTTGCCACCGCCCTCGTCTCCCGGTCTCTTCCTCCCGTCCCCTCCCCACGCCGCGCCGCGCCGCCCGCTACTCACGCTGCCGGGGCGCCCCTGCTCCGCGGCGCGCACCCTGAGCGATCAGAGCGCGGCGGCGGCAGGGCCTCCCATGGCGCGGCGCGGGGCGGCGGGGCGGAGGGGCGCGGGCCGGGGCCGCCAGACAAAGCCGCAGCGAAGGGAGGCTGCCTCCAGCCCTGCCGCCTGCTTGCTCAGCCGTGTGGCTCTGCCCAGGCAGTGCCCTGGGGGCACGCTGCCGCTCCCGCGCCCTCTCTCCTCCTCACTCCCCCTTTGCTTCTCCTTTTTTTTTACCCCTTCCCCCCCCCCCCCCCCCCACTCCCCTTTGGGTTTTGTTTTTGTTTTTGTAATGCAAACCGCAGCTATTCTCTTGTCCCGACCTTATTGGTTTAAAAGCAACAACTGCAATGGTCTGAAGTCAACCTTCCTCCTTGGGCGAAATGCAGCCGGGACTGCCGCACTCCGCCGGCGCGGAACCGATGCGGGAGTTGCGCGTCCCTCGCCGCCAGCCTCCTGCCCCGCGCCAGCCCGAGTCCCACTTTTGCACCTTCTTCATCCTCACTCCAGAACACCTAACGAATCCCTGGAGTCCCTCCCCATTTAAAAAGTCTTAACCGTGTGTAGATTTGCCCCCCGTAGTAAACTGGATTTAAATTAAAGCCATGCTAATAGCATAACCGGGATTAAACCAACATTGTATCAATGAGAGAAGCTAAATAAGGATACTCACGGAGGCTCTTAAGCATACAACCAGCATGCACGTCCGGACATGCCGTTTTGATTGGATATGTAACAGATTTGTTCTCAAATATCTGAGATTCTTGCAACCTTGTAAAGAAAGGGTCTGCTAAAACTATGTAAGCCAGCCTTCTCCAATTTAAAGGTTATTTATTAAATAAAGTATCTGGAACTTTTTAAATGGTTTAAACCATGCAGATATGTGAAATACCTGTACCCCTAAACCCAATTGTAAAGATAGTCAAATTTGCAATTTAAATTATTACCGCTCACCCACCAAAGATTTAAAACTGTGTAAAGGCCCTTTCCATAGACCTCACAAACATTTCCAAAGAACAGAAAGGTGGTTACATAGAGTTAAATTTGTGCATCAAGTAACAGTAACTCTTTAAAGCTTAGCTTTTACCAATCAATAAGTAATTAAGTAATTTAATTAGCAAGCCATTAAACTGAAATGGCTTTATGATGCATTTCTGTTACAGCACTTTCAGTTGCTCATAATTCAAAAAACCTCTTTTAAAAACATATACATTATGTGAAAAAACATTATAATGCACACAATAACTAAATTCAACCAGGGTTCTCTGGAGCATTTCCACTTTGTAGACAGTATCTTTCAATTCATGTAACATTTATTTCTCTACACTTTTTCAGTCCACGTAATCCAAATATGATGAGGAAAACAGTGTAATGATTTGCAGTACCAAAAGCAAAGAAGCCTTAATATTAAGCCAGATCTACAGAGACTTTTTTTTTTTTTTTTAATAACTTTATGCTGTATAAATAGATTGAAACAGAACCTTTTTTTCTTTACAAAAATCTCTGGTTATTCACTACTAATATATCCTTACCTTCAGTTAACTAATCTGTGAATGAAAGGAATACTTCTAGAGGAGAAATGTCTTCTGGCTACTACATCCCAGTAAGTGAGACATTATTTTGTAGCAAGTACATTGTGAATATAGAAAGCAGATCGGCTTGCCAAGCTACGAGTCAAGCTCGAGCTGAAAAGGCACCTAGGATTTCATTTTGTTTAGCAGAGAAAAGGGATCTTGGGACAGTCACACACCATATATGGGAACCCAGGTCAAAATAAGCAGCTTTCGATTGGGCCTGTCTGTGAAGCCAGTGCAAACACAAACCCTTTACTTCTCTATAGTCACCAACCAGATCTCATACCAAGAAAAAAAACTATTTCTGATGTTCTGTGTTAAACTCTGAAAAAAATACAAATTACTTATTATGGAGACCTGCAGTTTTGATAGGTAAAATTCACTGCAATCCTGAAATACAATCAATCTGAACTATGTGCCTTTTGGAATGGCCATGATCCCACAGAAAATGCTTACCACTGAAGTCTTTACCAGTGTTAATAAAATCATTTTTTAAAAACTCTACTCAATCCTCAACACACAGTTCTCCACTGTCTCTAGGAGCTCCGTCTACTACATGAAAAAGATCACGCACATACTTTCAGGAAGCAGCAGCTCATTTTATTTCAGGGAAAAAACCCTAAAAAATATTATACTGTTGTTGTGAGGTGTCATCTGACACTGGAAAATGTAACTCAAAACCCACTCTCAAAAATAAGGATACTTGCATGATGCTACAGAAATCAAGAGATTGTGTTTTTTAAAATGCGACTCTGACTTTCAGTGATGCATTTCAATTTCTGCATAAGTCTATTTTATTCCATACTTGAGAAAAAAACCACACAGATATATAAATAAATTTTACTATTTTAAATATAAACCTTACCAAAACAGGTTTACTGTTGGTTAGAGTTTGTAGTCCTTATGGGAGTTTTGTCTAAGTAATAACTTTAGGAGTGTGCCTAGTCTCTGTATTTAATTAAACTAAGACGGATCCCCCCACACACATACAGAGCTTGATGATGTGATGATAAACATGGGATAAATTACATAGAGGCTAAGATGATCAGAAAAAGGGTGTTGACGATGAATTGCAAGAAATGAATCGGCTTTGAATTTTTAATCTCCTCTATAGTATGGCATGCAGGCAGAATGGGAACTGAAGCCATATAAATGATCTAGATGGGGAATATAAGATAAAGCAGGGTCCTCTGTGTTTATACAGCCATTAAACAGTGCCTTAAAGTTCTTTATCTGGTGTCTGAAGATTGGACTTCAGATTATTGTATATCATTACCCCATGGTGCAGTCTAACCTATGAACTTATTCTACCGCTGATAACATGGAAGAGATCCTCATTTGGTTTGAATACAGTTTTTTTACTTCTATAGCTAATCTAATCATGTCAGCTGACCACTGCACCTATTTGAAACCTTTTTAAAAGAGGTTTGTTTATTTAGCTTTTTTTTTTTTTTTTGGTTTTGTTCTTCTAGCTAACTGCATAGCAAATCACTGCAGGCTGGGTTGTTGATCATTGGCATCCAGTATCAATTTTAAACCACAATTGCACTAACATTGGGTTTGGAACAGATATTTCAGTAGGATTTGTGTATGCTTACATCATGCGTAAGTTTGCTCTGATTCTGCATTCTTACTGATGCAACTGGCATCTCAAGAGTCGTAAGAAGTAAAGGACCAGGCCTATTATGTAATATCAAATGTCCGTCAAGCTACCAGGTATATTTTTACAACTATTACTCACACAATATGGCTTTAACTCCACATGCAGTGTCATACACTTGGTTTAGCACAAGTAAAGCAAGTCCATCCTGAACACAGTATTTACTGGGCATTTAGATAACAAATTTACAGATGTGTTCATAACTAAGAAAAGTTAGATATTATGGATATGGAACATTGGGATGTTTATGTTTTTGTCATTAATTAGGAAATGCTACTGAAATATTTAACCTTGGAAATAGGTCCAGGAAGAATACACTTCACTAAAGCAAGAGGGGCACCTCATCGCTCCTGAAAGCCACTGACTGGCTTTTCCCATAACAACTGCAATGCAACGTCAGAACCCTCTCAAGCTGGCAATATCTCTCCGTCGTCTCCATACAAGTTTTATCTTACACATAGCAGCTGTTGCCTAGAGACGTCCCTGGCTGGAACAGAAGTTTCAGCATTTGACAGGAGCCCTTATTGTCTCATGATACTCACGTGAGCAAAAGTAGAAAGACCTTGGTAAATACAATTTTTTTTAAAAGTTACAGAAATCAGCCATTTTAACTATTCTGTCTAAAAACTATCAGAGTGATCAAGAAAGACAATTTCATTATCATTTTTCAAGATACACTTGATAATAACGAATGAAAGTCTCTGTGTAATGTGTTATAAGAAAAGGTCCATGCTGCTAACCATCGTCCTTAGTCAAAATGTGTATGAACTGCTGGTCCACATGACATCTTTGCTAGTTTGCATGCAATTGTACTTGGTTTTAATCAGCAACTTCAGTATGAAGTGCAGGATCATTTTGTATAATTAAAAATAGGAAAATAGTAGCCTTTATTAATCTTTAGCTTTTGGAATGAATTCTTGACTTTATATGACTCTGAAATAGTTCTTGATATCTATGATATGAATGAATGCAGAGATTTTCCACAAAAGAAGTAGTCAAAGTCTAGTTTGACATCGAAGCCGTGTTTCTCAATTTTTCACTTTCTAAAATCAAGGTATGCATTTTTTTCAATAGACTCATTGGATCATAAAAGCACCTTGTAACAGGATGGGGTGGTGGTGGTAGGGGTGGAATACAGCATGTATATATTTAGAAATAAAACCAGTGTAAGCTATAAATATGCTCAGTACTCTAAAATGAATAAGTAGATTGGCAGGGTGAAGGGAAGGTTTCTACATGAAGATAAGTTTGAAATATATCTGATACTGTCACCTCTCTTAGTACTTTGTAACACTCAACCGAAAACTTGCTACATCCCTTTTCTCCTCTGAAAAAATCTCATGAACATAATTATACTTGTGCTCACCACACAAAAATACTGGTAAGTTTTGATCTCCAGATCATCTGAATTAGATGCTGCATGCAAAAGTGATCACATCACTTTTCCCTAAAGACTGAGACATCAAGTCTGTGATGCTCTGAGGGCAGATCCACTGATTTAAGAGTAATGTCATAGCTTTTCTACAATAGCCTACAAGAGCCTTCATTTAAGCATTATCTTCTGTATTAAATTGAATTACTTAAAATTACTTTCCATTTTCCAGTAAAGTCCAATACTTTTATGGAGGAAGGGGTTAATACAGTCTATGGTACTTAAGACTCTGTAAGAATGTCATGCTTTTTTGAAAAAAAAAAAAACCTCTCAGCTTAAAAGATACATAAATGTGTTAGTAACTGTTTATAGTAACTGCAACTGTCCCATTGAAGGCAATACAACTGGTTTTGAGCAAAGCTATTTGGAACGTTACATATTGCAAGATAGGTGGTGAAATGAAAGGTGTTAAATTACAACCTGTGAGCATCCTTGAGAAAGACCTTTTCTTTCTACTTTACATTCAGGTTTTTACTCCATCTCACCATGGAAACATAACTGCCTAAAAACTTGAACATCGTCATCCTTCACTGCGACATGTGAATAACAATTGCTTACAAAAATGAACAAGTTAAATCAAATGCACCAGTGATGATGAGAAGCCTGCTAGCACTCTGACAGATAACAAAAGCTATGCTCAATAGTTCCTCAGAAGACTAAGTTGCATGAAGAACACAGTATAAATGAGAGATTATCGGCAAGCTGACAAAGTAATCAAGGCCTGTTATTCTGTAAGGACTATAAAACACATCATTTCACACACACGCCATTTTTCCATAGTTCAACCTCCCACAACTATTTAAGCCTTCCTCATCTTTCATTTAGTGCTACTAAAAAAAAAGTTAGAAATTACAAACCCTTGCAATATTTTCACAGCAATAACATATGTTTTTGCCAGTGATATAAATACAGCTCACTGTATAACATGAGTCAGCTCACTATTGCTAGACTGCTTTTTCTCCAACTATTTTTCATTAACATGAACAAAAACAGTTTTGTCAGCACTTCCTATAAGGTGAAAGGGAGATGGAATGTACCTTTTTATTTTTCAGCTCTGAATTAAAGTCATATTCAGAATTCTTAATACTACAACAAAAATATGTTTGTTCACTAACCACTGAAACAATAGGTTTATCTGTTGCAAATTCCATTTTGTTATTATTTCCTAAATGTGTTCCGTATTTTTTTCCTGAAGCATTATTTGTGTCACTATTCAACAGTAGATGGAGCAGTGGATCATTACTGTATTTTAGTCATTAGTGTCAATTATTGCACAATTTTTCAGTTGCTGCCGTGTTAAGTCTGGACAAGCAAATAAAAAAATACACAGAGAAAATAATTCTTAATTAAAGCATTTAGAATTATGAAGAAAACTCAAAGAACAGCAATCCAAGCTCACTTTGACAATTTAAGATAAGCCTGCATGTGTGACTAGTACAAATGATTCATAAACACACATTCAAATCACAAACCTTGCATTAGTTGAACACAGTAAATATGCACGTCTTTAACCTTGAAACATTCAGTCACACATATTTTTCTTATGATGATCGGGAAGGATGAAGTATCTTCTAAAAGTGAAGTTCATAAATATTCCACATTTTGGGCCTTGTAATGAAAAGGAAAAAGTGGAAGTCTAAGTTAAAATAATCATTATGAGGGCAATCTATTTTACAATCATATCAATTGCCCTTCCTGTAAACCGTTTTTAAGAAATTTACTACAAAAAATTATTTTGAACCTTACAGTAATAATACTACAGCCCTCATTTGTTCAGCAAGGGTTAGATTCTCACCTCACTGTAACCACCTAAAATTCAGCATTTAGTTTAACAGGATCATCCCAACCCTTATATTCAGTGGGGAGAGACAGACACTTCCAGTTGATTCATCCAGAGAGGATTCAATTTTGAGGATAACGGTCCCTGTAGACACAGATGATGGGCTAAAGCTAGTTCTCAAGTTTTGATGGCTATGGCTCCACCAAGAACCCATTAGGATAATTTCCCTTAAAATCAATTGGGTCTCAATAGCAATTGTATTCACAGAAATTTCAATTGCTGCATGCTCTATTTTGAAACTTCATATAATTGCTCAGTCAGACCGCCAATATTTGTTGTTACAAATCAAGGCCAGAGGAAACCTTCTCAGATGGCTTCAAAGTCCCCGTTCTCATCTCCAAGCCCAGTTCCCTCCCCCACTTCCTTCCAGCAGCATTAACTTTTTCTCTGCAATCTCACAAATCGGAAAAAAGAGTAACCTCTAAAGCTGTTTTAGACTGAAGGTCAGAATTCAAAGGATTGGTAATTTTATCCACAGAGCCTTGCAATCACATTGCTATTGGAAACACACCCAGAAGCACCAGCACTTGAGATGTTTTTATTAAGCAATGTCAATAGGTACAAAATTTGAAGGTTGTTTTGGGTTTTTTTTCCATACTGTAAGGTTTATCAAGACTCATACTTGCAAGAGATCAAATTGCTTTCTGCCACTGAATTTTAGTTTAATGTTCTCCAAGGTAAGGAAACTGGGCTCCGTGTTACATGCTAATGAAAACAGCAGCTTTGGTTTGTTTATCTAAATACTTAAAGAGAGGCACCTCTTGCAGCCAAAATGTAAACAAAGCTTAAACTCTTTTCACTGCTTGGATACTTCCAGGCTAGTAACATGGATTTTTTTTTTTTTTTTAATTAAATGCGTTATACAGATTTTCTACATGTATTTCCTTCTTGGCAATCTACTTTTCCAAAGAAATATTTAATTCCTAAACCAACTATTCATAATTACACTTACATTTTCAGCCCACAAACATAAGATGACAGACCTCTTACAAACCCAAGGGAAAGGAAAATCACAGAGGGCACACAGTACTTTTGTCCCTGCAAACCTGCTTTTAATTTAGAGGGAGATAAGTTAAAATAAGGATTTCAAGAGGGTTTCACAAGAATTAAGGGCAAGCAAAAGCTTTATGTCAATACCTAAAAAAAACAAATCATATACCTTACCCCTCTGTCTTGTACCATATTTGTTGTGCACAAAAGCATGGAGTGATTCACATGATGGACTTCTGAAAATGTATCTTTAAGGATACAGGAATCTCTGTACACAACAACCTCCATTAAATATTATTGCTTAACTAAGCACAGACAAAAGAAAACACAGATTTCACTGGATGCTAATTTATGTACTGAAAGACAGAGCATGAGCAGAGGCAGAACACTTTCCATGCAGTGATACCAGAAGTATGCAACAATATAAGGAGAAAAGGACCCAAAGATACACGCAACAGAACACAACTGTATGAAGAACTCAAACCAAAGGCAGATGAGCAGAGATAAACAGAATTTAACTCCCATAATTTTATTTTTTTGAAAAAAAAATGTAGTTTTGCAGCTATGTGCTGCAAATGTGGAATGTGCTGTCTGCAACTCAAAAATGCTTATTTATCTTTTGTACATCTGGTGTCACGTTCCTTATATTCATAAACAGGGTACCTTTGTCAATTTGAGCTGATCTTTAATAGCTCTTCTGGAAAGCAGCAAATCCTAAATTAGAGGCATCTAGGAAAACTTAGTAGATTTAGTAGCCTAAAAATACACCAGATTGAAACATACACCACCAATGTACCCCACTCCAGGTGACTGCTTATTGAAATAAAGTCAAAATTATCCTGCTGAAGACCTAATGCTTCAAGTGATGCATTATTG
The DNA here is from genome assembly GCF_028858725.1 of Colius striatus. NCBI lineage: Eukaryota > Metazoa > Chordata > Aves > Coliiformes > Coliidae > Colius > Colius striatus. Next base: position 63,424,179 of record NC_084762.1, read on the forward strand.
TGTTTGGGATACAGACAAGGGCTCCATTGCCCTGGCCGAGGACACTGACAGTGCTGCCGCCTGCTCCACAAAGACCCAACAGGCTGCGGCCATACAAGAGTATACATGTCTGCACATGTACTATTTGGTTCAGTTGAGAAGGGTGAAATCCGAGGGATGGAGATTGGCTGCCACTCATCTGGACACAACTGGAGGACCATAAGGCTTCCATTCCTCTGGGAGACCCAAAAAAGCTGCCATAAGCCAGCAATGACATCCCTACAGTGCATTTCTCTTCCCTCCTGTCTCCCCTCTCATAAAATCCACATTATTTTTAGTATTAATATTTTTCTTCTTAAATAAGAAAACATTATTAATATTTTCACTTCCAAAATACCATAAAATTCATAGATGTGTATGCATTCATAAAGCTTGAATTAAAATAGGATCAATTTCATGTTAAGTTTCTTTTTATGGGATTGGCCTCAATCATGTGTGGTACACCAAGCACAGCAGGAGCTTTATACAAATCTTTATTAGCTGATGAATTCCAGAACTTGCCTCTTTTATTTTTTTATTTTCTGGTCAGTAAGTAAACAATAGTTATGCAGTATGCATCATAAAGTAGCAACTGGCAGGTCAATTCTTCTTTTATTGATCTAATATGGGGTTGCCAAAAATTGCATTTATCATCTGATGAATGTGCAGCATGAAATATGTTTCAGCAGGTCCTACATTACAAGGTTCCCATCAGACAGTGTTGGGGTCTGCTTCATCCTAGGCCACCATTCTGCAGGCCAATCCAAAGGTGGACTGTGGTATCCATTAACAGTCCTGACCTCAAAAAGGCCGAGTACCAGAGTCTGCCCTTACAGCCCAGACTGCAGGATATAGGTCTAATTATCTCTTCATGTTTGCTGCACTGAAGTGAACCAAGACACCAGTTTACCAAAATTCAAATGAGTACTATGAAATGATTGAAAGGCAATGAAAAAATAGCTGAAAGTTAACATGCAGTACAAATGTTTCCTGTTAATTTTGTAAGAGAAGTGGACTTTAGAGATCCTGAATAAGAGGTCTGAAGACGATCATTTACATTTGGCTTAGAAATTCATGACAATGAATTAAAAAGAGTGAATCACAATGATTTAAGAGATTGGTTTGATACACTGATTTCCTAAATCTTCACACTCATCTAATTTTGCTTGTAACTTTGCAAGATATGTTTCATTATTTCAATAAAACTGCACTGCACAGCTTAAAGATACTTGCAAAATTTCCAACTTTAGCTCTGTTAAACAGAGCACATACAAGGCCTTTCTCTTACTAGAAAGATCCATTTATTGGTATTACATGCTAATAAATCTCCCTTCAAATAGCTGAGAACTAATATTAATGTGAACTATTAGCAATCAGAAAGTAGTGGTGTCATTTAACAGTCAACAAATAGTACATGTGCAGACATCAGTGGAAATATGATAACATAATAAATAATGAAAATACCGATAACTAGACTTTATAAGATTTCTACATATCAACATGCCATAAGCACATAGGTGTCATTTACTCAAGGGAACAACTAATTCACTTAATATCTCCTTTACCATATGAAAATGTGTTTCTTTCCTCCCATGCTAGAAGAACTAATAAGCCACAGCATCCTTCCCTTCCTAATACCAAATCCAATGATGTCCAAATTGACATTTCTGTAGGGTGGATTCTACTGAAAGAAGTAAATCCAGTAAATTTTGTACGCTTGAATGGGTCTTGGCTTAACTCCATGATTTGAAAATCCTGAAGAATTTACTTCTTACTCTGCTTGTCTTCTGAAATGTGCAAATTGATTCACAACATAGTATTTAAATAAAATAATTAATGTTGAAATATCCTTTTATAGAAGCTTGACAGAAACAATACGCTTTGAAATGTTCAAACTGATGTTCATCCTTTAAAACGGGTTTATAATACTTGATCTCTGGTATTCCAGTCGCAAATGCAAGTGACCAAGTAACCAAATAAAAGTTGGCATCTCATTAATGACTGTTAGTTAACAGTTAACTATTAGTTAACAGTTACAATGAAAAATAAAATTAATGACAAGGTATTAATATTATGAGTCATTATATTGGATAATTATGAATTGGATTAACACAGCAAAAGAAACAATTTTTTCTTGTTTACTAGAAAAAACCCCAGATACTCCTAAACTGCTCCCACCTTCATGAATTTGCCTTAGACTTACAATGCAACTTACTTACAGTGCAATCTAAATAATTGTATTAGACATGATTTAAAAAAAATGAGTAATTAGCGATGTCAGAAAGGAACTGGTGCTCAAATTGTGCTACTGAGCATACTGAGTGCCACTTCTCCCCTTGCAGAGCTGAGCACTATGCCTAGGCTACTGTTCCCTGTTGCGTAAGGCCAGATGGGATTCAGCAAACATCACAACACCCACATCCTCACAAAAATGCAATTTGTTAGTGCCAGACACTGCATCTCTTGCAGCACAGCGTAGTAGCTTGGCTCTCTTTTTTCAGGAAGAGTCTCCCTCAAAAAAGAGCTATTCCTAAAAAGAATGTTTTCAATATTTCTTATAATAGTTGTTTCAAATATTTGAGCTGAAACAAACAAAGACCCAACTTTCTGCAAGTCTAGAAAACATAAATACTGATTTATCATTTAAAATTTGTTCAGTTTCCTCCCTTGCCTGCAATCACAACTCTCTCGTCATTAGCTGAAATCCGTTAAATGAATACGGCATCTTTTCATAACTGCATCCTGGAAGACTGTTTCATTTCTTCAGTCTTGATCACCTTATCTGATTATTTCTCCATTTACATAATTTCTTATTGGCTCCAGAAATTACTTTTCAGAAAACGTTTATCAGAGAAGTCAATGTGTTGTCCAACACACTAGTGTCTTACCACTAACCATATTATAAATACTTTCTGAGGAGTCTGTTCTCCCATGCAGACGTGACTGCCTTACCGCTTATTTCCCTTCTCTTGACTTCGAAGATGAGAGAAGGGAGTGGATGTATTTATTCTATCTCTGATGTTCACTCTATTAGGTCCCTTGATCTGAATCACTGAAGTATGAATCATTGATATTCCGAATTCTTTGGCAGTGGGGACAGTCCCATGGCAATACAAGCTGGTCTGAATTTTTTCATAGCAGTTTCTGTTATCCAGTTGTTCAGAAGCTACTGTCAACAGTTGGAGATGCTGACCTTCACCTAGCATAATCTTCCATATCTCTCTCAGTTTTCCCTTTGGTAACCAATTTCCACAACTTTTCTTTCTTTGCACAAGAAACTTTTCTTTGAGGAAGAAACACATGTATTTCCTAGAGCTAAAAGTCATTTCTGAATGGGACTAATTCTCAGGTCCTAATTGGATTAATTCTCAACTTAATTCTCAGGCAGTTAGACAAGATGATTGTTGCAGGGTCCTTTCGATCTTCCATTTCACGCCATGCCATGCCATGCCATTCCACACCTATTCTATTCTAGTCTAGTTTAGTCTAGTCTATGATTAGATTTTCCATAGGATAGAGAGGTCACTTCTGTTTTGCTAGTGACACATAGGGGATCATTCTCTCTGATACCAATCAATTTGTTACATATTTCTCCTCACCTCTCTATCATTCCTACACTGGGTCTCACTACAGTGTGAGCAGCTTGGTCCTATTGGAGATGTGACTCTTTCTTTTTTCAGTTTGGGGCCCTGTGGAGGAATTTCACTGCTTCACAGCTTCAGGGAAAGAGGATGTTTGGTTTAAGGCAGTGTTATACAGAGAGAAAGCATAATACTTCTTTTCTCTTGATCATTGTTATGTATTCAGTATTCAGACCATAGGGCAGAAAAGATAAGATAAACTGACAAAGCCTATGACAGACTAATTGGTGATGGAATTATTTGGCAGAAGATTGCTGCTAGGTTTGACAAGACTTCAAAATGTATAAACCACTCAGCAGATATGGAAGCACAGTGAAAGCTGCAGTTGCAGAATATCTACTTTTTCTTACAGTTTTCTTATAGGTTATATTGATTCAGAGTCATCCACATTTTCCAGGCATTGCAAATCTTTGATCTGCTGCATCCATCGTGGTAAAATCAAATGTGTTTCAATAATACTAATGGCTGAAATGAGTTCAGAGGGTCTTGAGTTTTGGATGGAGTGCAGAAACCATATGACAGGGATTTTTTAAATATAATCATCTTGCATTCTCTCCCCAAACCGAAATGATGATTAGGAACCAGGAACCTTACTAGTTACTTTGCTTTGGATTTGTGCTGTTAAATAAAAGACCAAGAGATAACAAAATTAACACCATTCATTACTTTAATTAAAGATAAGTACACTGTACCTTCCAATAAGTCCATTGTAATTGGGGGGAAGACACCATAGATAGGCAGATTCTTAGGCAAATACATACCCCCTCCATTTACATCCTACACCTTTCTCGTACTATCCTTCAGTACAGGAACAGTCTTTGGAATAAAAATAACTAGTTTAACCCAATATTGAGATAACATTATGACTCTTGGTGCACTGCCAGAAGATTGTTTGATATATGGTGATCTGATTGACATAAATCTCTCCCCTTCAGTGATCAGTCTTTAAAAAAAAATCCAAACATATACCAGATTGTACATTTAAAATATCTCTGATAGAAGTGCAAGCAAGTTAGAAATTAAATCAGAAAAGTATTGCATTTATGGCAGGTGTCAAGAGGATCAAGCCAGGCTGTTCCCAATGATAGGACAAGGGGCATTTGGTAAAAGCTGGAACACAAGAGGTTCTAAAGAAATACAAAGAAGAATTTTTTCACTGTGAGGGTGACGGGGCACTGGAACAGACTGCTCAGATGGGTTGTGGAGTCTCCTTCTCTGGAGACATTCAAAACCCACCTGGATGAGTTCCTGTGTGACCTACTCTAGGTGGTCCTGCTCTGGCAGGGGGTTGGACTAGATGAGCTTTCAAGGTCCTTTCCAACCCTTAAGATTCTGTGATTCTGTGAAAACTGTTTTGTGTTTAACTACTTTTTTCACACATATGTATGTTTTATTACTGGACAAAAGTGGAGTTTATGTCAATAATTAAAAACATGTAAATTATGTGATCACTTTGTATTACACTGGCTTTTGCTTCATTGTCTCCATTTTATTTCTGATTGCATAAATATTCATAGAGAAACATCCAGGGAAATTTTCAAAGTGGTGCATAGAGACTAAACTATGCAGTTCCTATTAATTTTAATGAGTCACATGGCTAAGTTCTCAGAATCTAATTTGAAAATTTCCCTCCTGCTTTCCACCATCTAAAATAACAGTCTAATTCCAAGTGTGCACTGTCTGCATCTCCCACTCTACAGTCTATAAATACATATGGGACATACAGTCTTTTCGTATAGATACTTCAGGATGCTTCAGTGGCATTTTTATACTCAAAAGTCCCCAGCCTAATTAGAGTCCCTAAATGCCTCTTGCTTTTCCTAATCCTCACATCTAAAGATACTTCCATTAATTCCTGTGCAGAAATGTCTATTTAGATACATAGAAAAATAATACCCTGGGAATCTCTGATGTAATTAAAAGTACAATTAGAAAAAAAATAAGGATCGAAAGCACCATTACAATCAGAATGAGATATAATCAACCTAGTAACCCATCAAATGATCCCAGATATTGTGCTTTGACATTTCTCACCCAGAAGCTAATGATAGCATGTCATAAATGAAAGATTTTTGTCATTTGACTATATTTGAACTTTCCCTACAATGTGCCAGGAAGGTCAGCCAGGGTATTTTAGAGCAAGGCTGTGAGTAGACGGAATTACAGGCTTAGACTTAGAGTGTCTTGCCAGAGATTCCCCTCTGTTTTATAGCTCATAGGATTCAGTTTTCAGAGTTGCTACTTCTAACTAGCTTTTTTTACATCTCCTGAAAATCGAGAGTGGGGGAAAGGAGGACTTTTTTCCCCATGCAGATAGCTGCAAGAGATTCAGCAGCGACAGAGGCAGAGACAGAAAACGCAGGCAAGCAGAGGAAGGGCAGCTGGCTCAAAGCAGCAGCTTAAAACAGGCTGAAATCTAGTGGTGAAGCAGTTGAAATGGGTTTGAAGGCTCTGTGTTGGAAAACTTGAAGAGAAGATCATTGGGTGGCTTAAATGAAGCAAATCAAGAGATGAGGAAGAAGGGGAGGTTTGCTGAGATTATTGTAGCTATTAAGAAGAAAGGGTCAGGCTTCTGGGATGCAAGTTGTTTAAAAATGCAGTCTCTGGGCTTGGGAGTGCTGAGGTGTGTGGCATAGGGCTGACACTGACCAATCATGTGCCTCTTAACAGAACCCTAGTGCAGAGAGAGGGACACACAAAGAGCCGTACCCACCCACAACAATCCCAAGGCCAAAAAGCACTCAGCCTGCACTGAAGATCCACATACTTCCAACCTCATCATCATCAGTACAGGCAAGCCCTGTCCTACAGGTTCACGCATATCTACTGCAAGATACACATTTTCATCTGCCAAGGACATCTATACACGTTCTCCACAACCCATCTGCCTGTTTTCATAAAAGTTGAGGGAGTGTGAAATTTCTGTGGCTGCTACCTGTCAGACTGGACTGAGATTTCCCAAAAAATTGAAAAGTTATTACTAGGAGACATACAGCTAGACAGACACGTACAAAGAATGTGGTTGCAAAAGCCTTTCTTCTTTAGGAAACCAGGTTAGAACAAGAAACTGCCCGATCTCCATTTACAGTTCTGTTCAGATATTTTAATGAACTTTTTAATTTTGCTGACAGAGCAACTTCATTTTACATAGAAAGGCAGCTCCCCCGAGGGTAAGATCTGTCAGTTGTCACAGGAAATCCTTTCAGTTCCTACCTATACATGCAAAGCTACATCTCAAGAAATCAGGTTCATTCTACAGGGCTGTTGAAGGAAGGAAAACAGTACTACAGACACAAAATCCTTCCCCAGTTTGGTTGTGCATTGCAGGGCCCAGGTATCACAGAATGGTAGGGGTTGGAAGGGACCTCTAAAGATTATCTAGTCCACCCTCCCCACCCTGCTCAAGTAGGCCCACCTAGGTCAGGTTGCACAGGAATGCATCCAGGTGGGTTTTGAAGACCACCAGAGAAGGAGACTCCACACCTTCCCTGGGCAGCCTGTGTCAGGGCTCCATTACCCTCACAGTGAAGAATTTTTTCCTTAAGTGGAACTTCTTATGTTCCAGTTTTTGTCCATTATCCCTAGTCCTATCACTGGACACTACAGAAAAAAGTGCTGCCTCATCTTCTTAACACACAGCTTTCAAATATCTGTAAGCATTAATGAGGTCTCCCTTCAGTCTTCTCTTCTCCAGGCTGAACAGCCCCAGATCCTACAGCGTTTTGGCATAAGGAAGATGCTCCAGTCCCCTGATCATCTTGGTGGCCCTGTGCTGGATTCTCTCCAGCACTTCCCTGTCCTTCTTGAGCCCAAAACTGGACACAGTATTCCAGATGGGACCTCATCAGAGCTGAGTAGAGAGAAGAACCTCCCTTGACCTGCTGGACACACTCTTCTTGATGCATCCCACGAGGGCACATTACTGGCTCATATTTAGTTTGTAATTAACCCGAGATCCCAGGTCCCTCTCCACAGAGCTTCTCTCCAGCAGGTCAATCCCCAGCCTGTCAATCCCCAACCCTGATGCATGGGGTTGTTCTTCCCCAGGTACAGGACTCTGCACTTGTCCTTGTTGAACCTCATGGAGTTCCTCTCTGCCCAACTCTCAAGATAGTTGAGATCCTACTGAATGGCAGCACAGCCTTCTAGTAAATCAGTCAGTCCTCCCAGTTTGGTGTCATCATCCAGGTTGTTGATGAAGATGTTGAACAAGACTGGCCCCAGAACCGGTCCCCGTGGAACTCCACTGGCCACAGGCCTCCAACTTGACTTGGCTCCATTGATCACCACCCTCTGGGCTCTGTAATTTCATCAGTTCTTGATCCACTCCACTGTCCACTCATCCAACCCACACTGCCTGAGCTTTTCTATGAGGATGTTATGGGAGACAGTGTCAAAAGCCTTGCTGAAGTCAAGGTAGATGACATCCACTGCTCTCCCCTCATCTAGCCAGCCAGTTATGCTCTCATAGACGGCTATGAGGTTGGTTAAGCAGGATTGCCCCTTAATGAATCTGATTGAGTCCCCCTGATAACTATCTTTTCCTTCCTGTGTTTTGAGAGGGTGTCCAGGGTGAGTTGTTCCATCACCTATCCAGAGATGGAATTGAGGTTAACTGGCCTATCATTTCCCAGGTTCTCCTTCTTGCCTTTTTTGAAGTCTGGAGTGACACTGGCCCTCCTCTAGTTCACAGGTACCATGTCAGTTCTCCACAGTCTTTCAAAAACGATGGAAAGCAGCTTAACAATAATATCAGCCAGTTCCCTCAGCACTCATGGGTGCATCATATAAGGTTCCATAGATTTATGGGTGTCCAGCTTGCCCAACAGATCTCTAATTTCATTCTCGTCCACCAAGGGAAAGTCTTCCATTCTCCAGACCATCCTACTATTCTCTAGGGTCTGGGCTTCCTGAGGGCTGGCCTTGGCAGAGAAGGCATTCAGTAGTTCTGCCTTCTCTGCATCCTCTGTCACCAGGGCACCCTCCTTGCCCATCAGCAGGTTCACATTCTCCCTAATCTTCCTGTTGTTGCTAATGTATCTGAAAAAGCTCTTCTTGCTTTCCTTTACTTCCCTTGCGAGGTTTAATTCCAAAAGGGCATTCCAAATGTCCCAGTTTAATCCCTCCATATGCTGGTGATGTTCCTGTCCTCTTTCCAAGCAATTAGGTCCTTTTTCCACCTTACATAGTTTTCTTTCTTCTCCTTGAGTAGTCCTAGTAGGTTTTTTTTCATTCATGTAGGCCTCTTGCCTCTTTTTCCTGATTTTCTACTTGTGGGGACACATTGATCTTGGGCTTGGTGGAAGTGGTATTTGAAGATCAACCAACTTTCTTGGACATTCCTACCATCTAGAATCCTATCCCATGAGAGTCTTCCAAACAGATCTTTGAAGAGGCCAAAGTCAGCTTGCCTGAAGTCCAGGGTTGCAACCCAGCTTGTTGTCCTGCTTCTTCCACACTGGATCTTGAACTCCACCATCTCATGGTCACGGCAGCCAAAGTTGCCTCCAACCTTCACATCCCCAATCAGGCCCTCTTTATTTGTCAGCACAAGGTCCAACAGCACAGCTCCCCTTATTGACTCCTTGACCACCTGTGACAGGAAGATGTCATCAGCATCCTGTAGGAACCTCATGGACTGTGTGTGCTTGGCTGAGTGGCTTTGCAAGCAAATATCAGTGTGGTTGAAGTCCCCCATGAGGACCAGGGATTGTGACTGAGACAGCTCTCAACTGTTTGTAGAAGGCCTCATCCATTTCCTCTTCCTTTTCAGGTGGCCTGTAGTAAACTCTCACCATAGTATCACCCACACTACCCTGCCCCTTAATTCTCACCTATAAACATTCAACCCTCCCCTCATCCCTGCCCAGGCAGAGCTCAATTTACTCTAATTGCTCTCTCACATAGAGAGCAACTCCACCCCCTTGTCTCCTTTGCCTCTCTTTCCTAAACAGTACATAGCCACTCATGGCTGTGCTCCAGTCATGGGAGCTGTGCTACCATGTCTCTGTAACTGCAATGAGGTCGTAGCCCCGCATCCGCATCCACATCTCCAGTTCCCCCTGCTTATTCCCCAGGCTGCATATGTTGGTGTACAGGCAACAAAGGGGCTTATATAAGCAGACAGGGTTTTACTGGATGGGTGAAAGAGGATCCTCCCTCATATGACACTCCCTCAGCCTTCTGCTTGTCATCTTGGTGTGGGGCTGAGGAGCATCATCACTGCATTTCTTGCCCTGACCTGTTTCCCTGTTAGATGGGATGGCACAGACTTTGCCATTTTACCCCCTGCCCCTCGAGTCCTTCAGTTTAAAGCCCTCTTAATCAAGCTGGCCAGCTTATTCCCAAAGATACCAGTGCCTTTGTGAGATAGATGTATTCCATCCTGCCCTATCAGATTACAGTCATTGAAGAAGGTCCTGTCAGAAAAACCAAAACCAAAACCTTCTCGTTGACACCACCTCTAAGCCATGATTTTTCTACTATCGATTACTCTTAAACAAGCAACAAATGTGGAAACTCCGTGCCTCTAAGTAATATTTTTACTAAACTTGATATATTTATTTTAAAAACATTTAAAAATTATATTAGAGAACCATACTAAGCTCATGCTACTCTTTATTAACAAAGACATGAGATCAAAGATTCTAACAAGCTAGATTGGGTTACATTATATGTTTTCATCATTAGTGTTAAAAATAAAGCTCAAAAAGCTACACAGCTGAAATCAGTATGTATTTTAAACATACTGATACTAATATCCTATTAACTGTTGTCATTACTAAATACAAAAGTAAAAGGATGTTAATGAAAGATAACAAGCTACTAGCAAGCTGCAAATGAAAAGCCTACCGACAAGTTTCTGATACCAAAGACGAAATCATCACTGCCATTCTGCTTTTCCTCCTAGATTATGTCTTTGCCCAGATGAAACTGTCAAAACTTGTATCCAAAGTATTGAAAAACTATATCCAAATTATCTGCTCCATGATATAAGCTGGATGTACAGTTTCTATAATGTTTAATCATCTGAAGCTTTTAAAAGGCTCGCCTTTCATGTACCACTTGGAAAAATAAAATAATATTGTCACATGTAAAAAGAAGAAAGCAGTATATGGAGACTTGCAACCACAGCCAATTTGCAAACACTGAAATCTTCATGTAGTATAGGTGTAAAAATAGAGTACACCTACCAATACATCTGTCCTGACTGGATAGCTAGAATTTAAGTAGGTGGCTGACAGATGTCATATCTCAAGCATGCTTTTTCATGTTCATTTTCATTTTAATCTCATTTTCATGACTCAAGTATGCATTTAAAACTATTTGCTAACACATTGTAGTGTGTAGTTTACATGATACTTACAGGAGGTCTCAAAGTAGAGTTCAAAACTGCCAATTGATTACATAACAGGAAACATGAGAATAACCATTGCCAACTTAGTAGCTTCTATCACAGACTAAGATGGGCTGTTTCATACCTGACTGAAGCACCAAACCTTCAGGAGGCAAAATGCAGCAATTGTCACATTTGTCAAAGTTAAAATAAAGTTTTTGATGTATCTTACTGAAAAAATAAACTAAAATGCTGCTTTTAGGCTGAGAAGATGTCAAATGTAATATACTCTTTCACCACTCGAGAGTTTGCGGGTGATAATCTAACTGCTGTATAATGTTGCAAAGTTTTTTATCTATAAAAGTTTTTTTAGCTTCACTCAGAGGTTTGATTCTTCAGAGGAAATGTTGGAGAACAAAATTACTAGTTTTGGTACAACTATCCGCTACATGTATAATCTTGGTACTTCAAAAGAAGAAACGTGCTTGCTTGTGACTAGGTACCAATCTTACATATGAGGCTTAAAAATGAGCATATCTATCCAAGTAGCATATGAGTGGCTATTCTGGAAAATTAAAGCTAGATTCTTGGCTGGCAAAAGCAGCAAACTGAAAAGTAAACTTCAGTTCTGAATATTGTCTGGAGAGCTGTCCTAATGAATGTAATTTCCCTCATAGGAATAAAAGAATCCTATCAAGCCCGCTAGGGTACACTGAGATTTAATTAACAATCCTGAATTTCAGGAATAAAGCACCAAATAATAACAACTAGTGACACTGATAAAGTCGTAAGTACAGATATGACTGTTTTCACAAATAGAAGCAGTACTCCTTTGGTTTTATTCACAGATACATCATGTCTCATTCCTTCAGGATGAGGACTGAAATGCCCTATAGTCATTTGCCTAAACTTTGGGGCACATTTACTTAAATTCTCTAAAATATGCAGTCTATATGGACAGTGAATTTCAAAGTTAATGAAGCAAACATCCTCTTACATGAATAAATGAGATAAAAAAGGACATAAACCTTTCTGTCTGACCCCTATTCACATCCGAACATGAAACACGAGCACTTTTAAAGCCAGGCAGAATTTTGTAATGTATTAAAAGCATCTGCTAAAATCTATAGTTACTAAAAAGCCTACCGCTCCTCACTTTACCGCTGTGCTGCATATGCCACCTTGCAGGTGTCTATAAGCTTTTATACACATGCTATTTCTACATGTGAAAAAAAAAAAAAGAAAGGAAAAAAGTAAAAGCAACCTTATGATGACTTTGCAATTTATAAAAGAGAGCTCTTTGAAATGCTGCCCTGAGCCAAGCAGAACTCCAGTTGAATAATTAATTGCATATTGACAAGGCCTTATAAAAGAAAAGCTCAGAGCTGTATTGACATTTATATCTTCTTCTTAACAATCATCAGAAACTGTCATTCTACTTGAAACAATTACTGGTAGCTTATATGTTTTTGTCTTCACATTCAAATTCTTATCAAGAAGATATGTAACTGACGATGTTTATAGTTACACGCTTTAAAAAATTATCTAAAATTTCATTTTTATGATGAACTAATTTATATTAGTATCTTGTTAGTTGTAAGTTAGTAACAAATTTTTATATGCACTTAGCTGCAAGTCACAGTGTGACACGAATATTTCTTTGAACCATTTAGATTAGGCATTAAATCTGAATTTTTGTGCGATTAGGAAACATTAACACACAAAACACAACACACACACCAAAAAAGAACTGAAATGACTGTCCATGAACTTTACTAGGTAGAATGTAAAAAGGGGATGTTCCAAATAAGTGCAAAATGCACAATTCTGTCCACATGCTGCATTTGAAAAGGAGAGAGAATACATTTTTGTATTTCTGTTTTTCTATTATATTTGCAATTAATTGAGCTAGGATGGTATGTACATTTCTGCTAGAGCTCTTCTGTTACATTACTTCAGTTGCACTTAATAAATTGCACCTTCCATGAAAAGAAAAGGTGATGGATTGAAAAATGTTTAGCGCAACCATGCATAATTGATAGGTTCCCTAGTGCAAATAAGTGTCTAATAAATAATTAAATTTAATCTCATTATAAGAGTTTTCATAATGGGATAATTTAATTAAATGAAAGCCAAAGGGTTTCTGGGGGTTGAAAGATGCTGCTGTTGCTATATTTGGCTAATGGTCTGGGGATAGTATAGTGAAGAAGGGTAATTCACATGGGTGCATGCATTATTTAATGAATCCCTTTGAGATGGAGGAAAGGACAGATCAATGATAACTTGTCATTTTATCATTGCTTACAATGCACATTTAAACAACCTGAGAAACGTTAAAAACAGATTGAATCTTGCAACCCTTTGCAATGCATCAGGCCTCTCTGTTGGACACATATTAAGCATCGTCTTTTGCAATACACAGTTTCATGATAATGTTGTTTAATTTTTCCTTCTTTCAGACCAAAAATAAGAGCAAAGCTCTACAAGCTCCTGTACAGCTAGGGCACGCCTGCCCCTAAGTGAAAGTTATAATGGATATGGCATGTACATCTGATACTAAAAAATTGATAGCTTTGTCATGTGGGACCCATTAACAAGCTTTTTGAGTGGGCTGAGTTTTGAGCTTTAAGTCTCCAGAAGCACTTAGCTAGGCTAGGATACTAAAACAACACAAGTCTAAGTAGTTAGCTCATTTGCAGGTGATCAGTTCTGAATTAATATGAATAGTGAAGGTTATATCTTTACAGATAAAAGTGTCATCTTGCATACAGTTGTAAGACCCAAAAGCTACATGGAGTGGGTTTGCAATCTCAACTTTCACTTTCTGATGACCCATACACACACAAGCATTTTCTCCTTTAGAAACTTTTATCTTTACTGGTGAACTCTGAATACAATGACTACTGGACCATTTCAGCCTTGTGGTTTGTCCATCCACAGGGTTTCACCCATCTGATGGTACCAGACGTTTTTATCAGAGAGATGTCAATCGCTCTTCTACAACCACAACAGGGGGATACAATTGCCCACGGATTTGCTCTCTGAAGTGTAAGGATTATGTAACATTAAAAACATACATCTTCTTATGATTGTTCCCGTAATCTGTATTATCCCTCTCAATATCCTTTTAAATCTTTCTGAACTTCAGAAGTATTTTTTCCTCTGTGGGTAATACAAGCTTACTACTTGCTCCAAAAAAGTTTTCTAGTATCAATTAAACCATTTTAATTTTTGATTGGTTCCATGTTCTGTACAGAAGTGGCAATGAGCTACACAAAAGGATGCTCGAATGTCTCTAGGAGCTCTGGTTATACAGTTCACACAGTCATTCCAAACAGTTCGCATCATATTTGTCAGTTACATCAAGTCCCACAAGAGCTCTTCAGCCTCTCTCAATCTTCTTCACCTAAATCATCTTGTCTTAAATTTGCCAGCTCTCCATTCATCTTATTTTTAATTGATTAATGAGTGTACTTACTTAAAATACTTGTAGTATAGATGCTGAAGTTCTTGCGTGATGAATGTCAGTCTCCCTTTTCTATTTGTTTTTTACTCTCAGCCACTTTTCAGTCCACATAGATGTTTAGCAGTAATGTTTCTTGATTTACTTGTATCTAAAGCTTTTTTGAAAATACACATGTACTGTATCTGTCTACTTTTTGTTCACCCTCTGAATGACCAATATGAAGAACGCAGAAAGCCTTATTGTATCTCTCATATGTTCTCCAAGGGATTTACACTTCCACACTCACTGGTTACCTCATATAAAAATATGTCTTGGTGCTTTCCGGTATTGTTAACTCATTTTTTAACCAACTCTTCTTAAACTGAACAATACAGTACAGTTTGCCTTTCTTGCTTTTGTTCTGTCTTTTTGGTTTAGTGACTCCTTCAGCATTGTAAACAGAAACAGTTCCTCAACTTTGTATAAAAGTAGATGTTTAATTTTATCCTAACATAAATGAATATTCATAAGTCATTATAGAGGTGTAGTGCCTCTTCCCTACTCAACTATTTTATCTAATTTCTTATAGTTTAATAGCCCAACAGAATAATATTTTGGCTTTTACAAAATGAATAATTGGATTTTTTAAATTCTAGTAGGGACAAGAAAAAAGATCCTATGAGAAATTATCACCTTTTTTTTTCTTGTTATTTATAAGATAACCTCTTCAATCTCTTGCTCAACAAACTATCAAAAATATAGATGTCTTGTGAAAATACAAGAGGCTATATTTTCTGACTTGGGTGCTCATAATTTAGTAGCCTGATTTCTATTCTTAATGCCTATGAAATGAGTTTCAGAGACAGTGGTCTGAAATTAAGATGTTCTTTTCTGTAATTCAGCTTCGTCAGGCACAGTAATCTACTTAAATCTCTGGGAGGATTTGTGTACATTTTATTATAGCCTATTTAATTCAAACAGCTGGAAAGTAAGATCTCTGCTGATATTTAACACTCTGTGCTGTCCTTCAATAACTGACAAAGCCCTCCATCCACTTTTCTGCTTTTCTAAGGAGATCTCCAGTAAACCAAGCTAAAATGTACGAGACATATATAAAATGAACACTTTCCTCACTTCATTTAAAATATAGGACAAATAGAAAAGACATTTCTTCCATTTTCAGGTTGCATTTCCAAAATAATTTTAACTCTGAATTACTTTGCATGGTGTCCAAATTTTAGGGGGTTAGGGGCACAACGATTTTGTTTGTTTAAGACTGGGACCTTCTATTTATTTTTCCTGTTAAGTTAGAAAATCCATTCCCCCCCACTAGAAATTAGTATTATACCAAAACCTCAGCAGACAGCTATATCCAATGTTGCAATAGCAATCATACCATAGATTTAAATTATAATCTGTGATTTCTCCTCCCTGTTACAATGCTTTCCCAGACTGTCAGACAAAATTCCAAAAGTCATAAAAGGGAAAAAACACTCAAATGAGAAAATAATATGGAGATATTTTGGTGAGAATTAAGAGTATATCTAAGGTGTATAATTCCCTCTTTCGTGGTTTCTTTTCATTATGAAAATTCCTATTAGCCACCTTAAACTCCAAACTTTGGCAGTCACTGTTTTCATGCAACAGTCCTGTACATGCAAAATGTAACACTGCTGTGTGGCTGAATAATGGCTTCATGTATTCTAAAACAGTAAAATCTCTACAGTATGGAAATACTGTAACTTGAGCTTGCAAATACAGGCCTTTTTTTATTTTATTTTGTTCCTAACCAGTGATTTTACACGTCAACATCTTCTAGTAAAGAGTCAGGATCTGGTACTAATGAGTTCACCAGTTAATGCTTTCATAAAGCTCTGCGTTTTGAACACATGCGTTACCAAATCTCAATGCGTAGGAACTAGCAGGAAACAGAAGAAACCAAAACTCATTTTTAAAAACACATTTGTACCTACTATTATGCATTTGAGGCTCATTTAGTTTATCTAATATTTCTTTTGAAATCTACTTCTGTAAATATAACTTTGTTGTGCCACTATCACTTAAAGCAGGAGTGAATCTATTTTATAATGACGTTGGGACAAACTTTGCAAGACATTCAAAACATGCAAATTAGACTTGCAAATGACTTCTCAAGTAAGTATATATTTTACTGCTTCCACAGATCACACAAGTCAGTATCTCAGTCTTTCTTTTCTGTAAAACAAGAAGCAGTAGCACATCAATTTACACTTTTAATTGCTAAAGCTTGAAATACAAGAATGATCTCACTTTTTTTCTCCTCAGTGTACCAATTCATATCTTATAAGCTTGCTCACTTAAACATAAATTTAATAGGCCTCAATAACCAAAGGAAAAAACACAGTTTTACTGCCATTTCTGGACTCCTTCCTGCTGCTGTGAAGTCCTTCCCCAGTGGATTTCCATGACCTCAGTTCTCCATGAGACATACTAGTTGGCATAATGAACAACAAAACTTCAGTTACACTAGAGAAAAAGTCTACTTAAAATAGAAAGAAACCAAAACACTAATATTTTTCCTGCTTGCAGCACAGGAGGGATGCTCCAATAGAACCACTTAAAATCTGTAGATCTTGGACTGGGTAAATGTCGCTAACTAATGCCTTCCCAAGACACTGCAGAGATACTACCTAAAAAAAGTCAGTAAATCAACTCAGAGCAATCTGTCAATCTATCTGTACAGAGACGCTGATGCTCAGTAGCTATCATCAAATTAAGATGATCACAATTTCTGATATTCAGAAGGACTTGGTGATCTGCTCCCCTCCCTTCTCATGCTTTTCTATCCATCTACCTAGTATATCTCTCCACACTCTTATGTGACAATACATCTCCTACAAGTCTTCCAAGGATGAGAATAAATGCTAAAATGCCACTCATAAATGCAGAAATAAAAAAGAAAAACTTTCCACCTCTACATCTAGCAAAGTAAATTGAGTCCTTACAGTAGAAATACTACATATTGTGGGTAAAAATTTCCAAATACCAAGTATAAAACTATCAGAGATTCTCAAAGAACTCCTCATGATTCCTGCCAGCAGTTTGTACTCAAAATGTTATGTTGAATATACTTCACTAAGGCTTTATGAAAGCTTCAGCTTCATGCAACCCATCTACAAGTCCACAGCTACCCTATAAGGATAGAAACACTGGAGCCAAGCATAAAGTTGTGTCAGATGAGCAAGACTCCGAAAATATCTATGAATCTAGTCTTTCCAGCATCTTACATGCAGTAATTTCTGCTGTGCTGTAACTGCTGTATGCAAACTTGTTGATACATCTGTACAAATCAGAAGCCCTGTATTCTTAAACAACTGGCCAGTAAGAGATTCTCACTTTATCTCACTTTATGTAGGCATACACAGGATCTCTTCTTTCAAATGGAAAATGTGAAAAATAAGATCGGTATAGTCAACAGTTATTTTTTGTCAATTTTGGCATTTTACTTTGAAACAAATGTAGGACACACCCTTCAGTTCCCTTTGAGGACGTATGGTAATGTCCCCACCTACTCCCTCCAGTCCAGTCTCAATCCCGCCACAGGAGCAAAACAATTTTGAATGCAAAGTAAGGAAGACAGCTAATAGCAACTTTGAAATGCATTCTCAGGAAGCTGAAATTAATTCATTTGTAAAAACAAAACTGTTCATAAAAACAGATAAACCACTTTTCAGAGTTAGAACATTTTCAGATGTATCGTGTGTCACATTAAAGAAATGTGTTAAAGAAATGCAGAGCAAATCAGATCATAATCAAAGTAAAGAAGCAGATGTCGTAAGAGCTTTATGAGATACTGAGAAGCAGGATAAATGGTACAGTCTAGTGAGATGAGTTAAACAGAAGTTCTCTGAAGTTGAACCGGTGCTCCTGGAAGCTTTGTGGTCCTGACCTTCATTTTGGAGTTTAAAATCCCAGCAAAAGAGCATAAAGCAAGAAGGATGCAATGAGGTTAAGTGTAAACAACACAAAAGAGGAGAGATCCACTGACCTTTGGAGGAAAGCTTCGTGAGTAACGTAAATAGTAGGTTATTCCTATTATGTAAAAAGGCATTCGAAACCAACACCATTCTGCAACCAACAAAGGCTACTGAGTATATACAACCTAAACATCTCCCCCAACATTTCAGTTCTCCTGATGCTGAACCTCTGGGCTCAATACTCACAACTGCTCACTAATGTCAGAACTACACTCCTATGGCACAGAAAAGCATGATACCAACAAAGAAAGAAGAGGCCAAGGAGTCTAAAGGACCTAGACATGTGGCAACAGTGAACTGTTGGGAATTGTTTAAAGGCTAAAACCTGGCCTTTACTCCTCAAAATAACATGTGGATTAAATCAGGCCAACTGTCCTAAACTAAGTTTATCAGACTTAAGAGGAGCCTAATAGTAGCTTTTCGTACCAGCAAGGAGGTCATCGAGAAGAGACAGGCTCTTTACTGTGATGTGTGGTGGGGGCATAAGGACAATGGGTATAACCCAAAACAAAAAGAATTTCAGAGTGAATAACAGGAAAACCTTTTTCACCCTGAGGTGAAAAACTTGGAGGTTTTTCAAAATTGGACTAGATAAATTTTTGAGCAATATGATCTGACCTTACAGGTGACTCTGCTTTGAGCAGGAGATTGGACTAGAGACTTCCTGGGCTTCCTCGCAAATCGATTTTTCCTATAAACATCCTAAATTGTTAGCTATATAAACAGATAAATGGTTAAATACGTAAATATTAATTACAGAAGGCACAAAGAAAGAACTTGTAGCTGAAGTATATTTCTCAGCATTATCCACTGCATGCTAGTCATTCAGATCTCCTACATCACTCATAGAACAGGTGCCTTCATAAATCCTTATGCAGTATATATTAAAAGAATATGATCACAAACTTTAGTCAATAAGCCATAAATTAAACTGTCTCTCAGTTGATCTTGGCATGATACATTATATTTCCATTCAGTAGGCCTTGATGTGACAGATTGTAATGATTCATATTACATTAGTAATTCATGAAATAATACAATATACATAATCCTAAAACTATGTTCAGTCAGTGTAGAGGGACAGCTACAAGGCTATTCCTCCCCATTCCTCATCTCCAGCTAAAACAACCAGAAAGCCACCTGTATTTCCATTAACACAGTCCAAAAAGTGATTAAGCACAGAGTAGTTAGCTCCACTACGACCTGTCTCTGTTCACAGTTTCACTTCTAACAGGAAAGGTGACAGATGGTACAGGAATATCATCTGCTTTCTGGGGCAGAGACAGGATTCCCACTGCCTAAAGGTTCAGCTGGCCACAAACCATGCAGAACAATCTGATGACCTGGAGAAATCAGTGCTAAACCTATAAAATGTTACAGGTTTCCAGGATTCATCCTGAACATCACTGATTAAATCCCTTCCTTAAAGACCAAAGATACAAATTATTGTTGTTATGCTTCCTGAAGTTGTACTTGCAGTAGGACTGCAGGTCTGCAGGGGTACTTGGAGCATCTAATACCTGACTTGGCTGTTGTAGATGTTTTGCAAGTCCATATGTTTTCAAGGCCTGGAGTACAATGTTATATATCTGTGACTGTCTAGGTACGTATTGATATAGAAACATAAATATAAATATGCACATAAATACTACAACAAATTCTCCCAGGAATTTTTAGTTTCCTGTTAGTGGCTGATTTGCCAGAACTAGGCAGTCCCACTAGAACTTTGAGAACAGATAGCTAAAAAATGGTATTTACGATCTATTAAATCAAAACTATGCTGAAAATCAAACTCTATTTACAACATCACTTTATTTGCAGTATTCCTTCTGGTGCAGTGAAATGGTAAGGAAATAGCTCTCTTTTTTTAAGTTTTTCAGTAGTTACTTTGCAGAAATGTTTTCCATTTTGCTAAGCAAATTATGTTACATGTCTTTCCTAAATAAAGAACTGTACTGTTCAAATCATAACATTACTTGATTAGTGATGTTAAATATGCCATAAAAGTTTAGAGAAGTACAGAAAAAATACCTCTGCACTATTATCTATTAAACATACAAAAAATATGCATTGTTGTTGGAAAGAGCTCTCCTTGTTTTCTGTCCTTGATGAAGGTACAGTTACCTCTATCGGAACACAAGGCTTACTGCTGAAGTTAACAAAGAACATCTGGTTTTCATTTGAGGTGCATTCAAGTGTGCATTAAAGTGTCCTTGACAGTCATTTCCAGTCTTTTTTTCCTGTTTCACAATGCTTTGTGTCCCAACACTGTGGCGATTACAATGTGTTACTAAAAACAGTAATTGTCACTGTATCATTTCCTTTGAAAAATTACAACAGAAACAATGAAAGAGAATCAAATGTGGATCTCATCTGATTTCAGTGTAAGAGCAGCTTCTGTAGCTCACCTTGTTCATACTTCCTAGGGGTGTTTATTTTCTGCAATTATTCATCTAGGCTTCACTGAACTTGAATACTAATAAATTTTAAGATGTGAAACAAGAAGCTTTCATACTGTCTGCAGGGAGGCCTCGAAAAACTCTGCATTAGATTGTGAGTTATTAGCATCAGCACCAAAGGTGCTAATACTTTGTTACTTGCCATGTAAAGACTGATCTGGTAAAAAAAAAAAACCTGATAAAGAGAATAAAACTTTTGAACATTTTCTCTGAATACTTGACCATCATTACATGACCAATGTAAAATCGAAGTGTTTGTTACAATCTGTAAACATTTTCTTTAGATTTGTTCAACAGTGTTGTATGAAGTTATTAGATGCATTTTATAGAAATCCAAACTTAACAAAAAATAAATATTAACTTTAGTATTTTATAACTAAATTTGGGGGGATTATTAATTATTTCATTACACAGAAGTGTGTGCATTATTTATAGTCACAGTTTAAAGAAACTACTTCTCTGCTTTAAATTAATTTTCTGTCTCAATGCATGAAGTCAAGAAAATTCAGCAGTGTGCTGTAACTGCATCCTAAATAAACATTGGTACAGATAACAAAATTATAAACATTCATAACATTTGACAGGCAAGTAGATAGACAAGACTGCCTTTAAGCACTCATAAATCTGGAATTAGACTGAAACCTCTCGGAAATGTGCAGCAAAAATTCAGAAGATGTAAATGTGGATTTTAAACACACACAGGATGCACATTCTTACTGCTTTCTCTGATACCAGAAGTATTTTGATAGTTGCATAGGTTATATGGAGGTGGTTCTGGCAATCAGTAGATTTAGTAGAAGCATTCTCTAAGTGACCGGGACTAAAACAACACTTAAAAGTCTTGCAGCCTGACAAGGAAAGAGTAATAAGGCAGCTGCAGAAGAAATGGCTTTTTAACTTACTTTCCAGCTTGGCTGGCAGAGACCTAGAAATGTACATGTGCTTTAACTACATGGGGAACAAGTAACACAGTAAATTTACAGCTTCCCCAATATCAGGGCAATTGATATGAAATGACTATCAAAATTGTTCAGCCATTTCTGAGAATGATGAAAAAGAGAAAGAAATTGCCTACCTTCAAAATAATGGATTACTTTTTTTAAAAAATGGACTATATATCAGGGATATGAAATGTATTTCAGGGGAGCAATTATCTTCCCTATGAATCAGTATATAAAAAAAAATGAACCTTGAAAAAACAGCTTATGCTAGAGACTTGACAACATATTACATTTTAGCAGGTCAATCCTAGGGTCCAATCTGTCCACACTTGGTATGATTTGGGGAATTCTTGAGTGAGGCATCTCATAAAATTAGGGCAGAAATGGGTGTTTATCTTTTTTTTTTTTAAAAAAAAAAACACAATTTTTAAGTTCCTTCACTCTCTGCATTGTGTCCCAGAAGGACAGAGAAAGAAGTTGACTCAAATGCAGGGAAAGAAGAGCAAATGAGAGAGAAAATGAGCTCTGGGGCTCAAAAAAGCATGAAGAATAGGTAGAGAGGTGAGCAGGGGGAGAAAGAAGAAAGATATCATTGATGAGACAGGGGTTGGAATGTAAGGACACAAGGGGCAATGCAGAACCTGGGATTGAAGGATGGAAAGAACAAGAGGTGGAAACGTCCCAGGAATAAACACTAGAACTGATCATGAGAAACAAACATGACCAGGAAGACACACTAAGGAAGAAACATCAATATTGGCAGAAAGACAGTGCCGAGACTGCTTGTTGGAGTACGAATCACGGAGAGTGCCCATGGCCTAAATGCAATCACATTCAAGTGTTTCCCTGGCCAGCCCGATGATACAGTTATATATGTGAAGAACAGGCAGGGAGGAACTCTTTGATAATCTTTTACAAAAACAGATAAACTTAGCCCGACAGTCAAGGGAGAAAAGCAAACAAACAAATGCATAAGGAAGGGATAGAAATTATATGGGGATACTTCTAAAGGAAGAAAAAATAACGAGAAGCTCTCTTTACAGAATTTGCATGTGATTACTGAACTCAAGAGAAGATGAATTTATTTGAGGTTGAATCACTTCCTAGAAAAAAAATGGCTCCTTCATGAGCACAAACTAATTTTATCAATAATTTTAAGTGTATAAGATGATCCATTCTAAGCAAAATTCTTCCTAATGGTTCTCATGCATGCCACCTCCACTCTTCTTTTTGCCTTTTTACCGTTTACTTGAATTATTATCACCTTTAATAGCCAAAAAACATTAGCCAACAGGGACCATCCAGAAATGCTTACTCTTCTCATGTCTTTTGAAAGCTCTTATCTACAGCATTATACCAATTTGTTGAATGTGCCACTTAGGGTCTCTTTATGTAGCAAAGATTAACATATAACAATCCAGTATTGTCCACTGCACTTGCTTTAAGTAAGTCAAGTATCCAAGAAAACATCATTATTAAAGGAGACTCTGAACAAACTGAGTTTTTTATTCTCCTCATAATGAAAGTCGTGATAGCTGTAGAAACTAAGCATATCACAGGATCAAGCTTGTGATTAAATAAACATCTAAATACTATAATGTACATTTCTATGTGATTTAAAAAAATAAACCAAAGTAAAGTATATTTTTAAATTAGATTTTTGTTCTTACAAATTCTGCATAATCCAAACATTTAATTCCTATCCTGTATGTGATCCATGTAATACACCACAGCACTGTCTGGCTAAACACTCCCATTTACTACAAACAGAAGAATAATTTGTTTAGCTCCGTAATCAGCAGAGAGGCAGCACACAATAAAAGAAAGCATTCTAGCTTTAAAATGAATAAAAATTGATTGTGTCCCTATAAAAACTAAATTGGCAGAGTGTTAATTGCATTTCACATAAACATCTGTAGCAGTCGGTGACTCGTTACTGTGCTGTAATGCAATACAGGACACTTAGGAATAAATGCATCCTCTAGATGAGTTCATAGAGATTTTCTAAAAGCGCCTGATGAGATTGTAAAAATCTGATTAGTCAAAACTGCTAATGACACTTAAAACAAAGGGAAATCTTTAAATAAAATTATTTTGCTTTGCTTTTCTCTTGATAAATTATATGCAAATTACTGTTGATGGAAAAATGCCTGCCTTGGAGGGAAATTCATACTAATGAAGGAAAGGTCATCAGACAACAAAGGTATTTGCCAAAGAAATCTGCAGGCACTTGAAAATTTGGAACAACCTAGTTTTCTTTGTTTATAATAGTATGCTGGAATGAGAAACTACACCCATTCTTCATACTATGTGTTGTTATTATAATGCATGAGACACTCTTCAGGAAAGAAAGCAGACTGAGCTTCTTCCCCCAAGACCTCAGAGGAAAAACTCCAGTACTCAAAAGATGTAAATATGTGTCTAAACCCTGCAAGCAGTCCCTCAACTTCAATCACATATAGTTACATGCAAATGCATGTCTGCAAGAACATGGTCTAGGAAACTAATGCTATGCAACATCATCAAAGCCAACAGTTTATGTCTGAGCATCTGACCAAAAAAAAAAAAAAAATTACAGAAGTTACCAGTAAAAATAAATGTCCTTCCAAGGTATCCACTAAAAATTCAAGAAAACGGGACTATATTTACAGGATCCTGACAAAAACAAGCAAAAAAAAAAAGTAAGATTTTCAATCGTTTAAAATGCAGACTGCGTGACTTCACTCTAGCTGTAGTATAGCTCTAATTTAATATTTACTGAACATTTATTTTAAAAAGCAGTGATAATAAAATATAGAAACCAGTGAAATAAAAGGAAATGTTGGATTTAAAGATGTTCACTGAAAGTTTCTAGAATTTTCTTCACTGTCAGGTCTCAAAATTGAGCCTGTGTTTTTAGTTTCTTTTGATTATCATAAACTAAAATATAAAACATTTGCAGTATCTAAACAGATAGTTGCATAGATATGAGAAAACAGCTACTGGATAAGTAGCAGCTCTGGAGAAATGGCTTTGGAGCAAATCACAAATACAGTCTATACAATCTCTATGAAAAAAAAAAAAAAGGGTTCATTCCATCATGACCTATAAACTGCAAAGTCAAATGAAAGACATGCAAAGTAATCCCCCCATGTCTATTTCAACATGCCCTCAGCTTCTTTTAGGTAACACACAACAATAAAAATGTGAACCAGCAGATGACCTTACAAGGAACCACAGAGACAGCAAAGCTGAGGCAA
This sequence comes from Colius striatus, assembly GCF_028858725.1. Lineage (NCBI taxonomy): Eukaryota > Metazoa > Chordata > Aves > Coliiformes > Coliidae > Colius > Colius striatus. The sequence continues at coordinate 63,449,274 of NC_084762.1, forward strand.
TATGATTTAGCTGGAATGACTTAAAGAACTGAGCTTAACAGATCTAAAGTTAGTGGATCTAGAAAGGAGAAAATTGAGAAGTGTGATAAATCCCTATCAGTTCCTAAAAGTCTCTCACAAAGAGCACAGTGAATTACCCTCTGTGAAATGGGAATGGAGCAAACTCCACTATGACAGGTTTCAAAGATCATGTTAGACTGGCATCTACTGACACAACATTAATTACGGTGTTTGACGTTCAGAGATGGTGATAGATGAAATGACCTGTGGAAGGAAGTTTTTTCCCATTTACATTTCTATTGTTCAATTTACAGTCAACATATTTAAAATATTATGGTGATATGCAATGTAGTAAAAAAGTCATTAGGAAAGAAAAGGTTCATTAAAAGTTTAAAGAAGCTGATTTTATTATCTATAGGTAAATAAAAATCAGTCTCAAATGGGTCTCAAATATATGTAAGAGATGTTCTTTATAGATAAATGGAAAATCAGCTGTTGATAACAAGAATGAGCATTTTCTTGTCATTTTTAATATCACCAAGAGTACTGTATCAGCTGAGAGTGGACTTTATCCTCCTTGGATTTCCACAAAATTCAGTCATTCCCACTTACGACAAGTGTCTCTGAAAAAGATTTGTCTATAGTCCTAAAAATAGTAACTCTCAGCTTCAAGAATGGGTTTTAATAGCATAAATTCAGATAAATTTAGCAAAAGATAAAAACTGTGATCCTTCAATGGGGTATACAAGAGTTTCAAATGAAATAAACGTTTTCATTTCACCATTATAGGGACTGCATCTTTTCAAATGAACAAGGCTTGTGTCTAACCTCACCACATACTGTATACTCCTACCTCCAAGTGATTATAATAATATGTTGGAAAGCAGTCTGGACTGAACTGTGGCTGGTGCAATACCTTTCAATAAATGAAAAATAAGTGGACATATGGAACCACTAGAATCTACTCTATTCATCTGTTAATGGAGGGTCCTAAATCATGAACCATAAGTTTAGCCTGTTGGTAGCTGTGCTGATTATAATGAGACCATTTACTCCTGAGGTTAATGTTTAAGCTGATTCAGATTCTCAAAGCAATCAGATAAGGCTAGCCAAAATATGGTGCTAGACAGAGGTGGATGTTCAAAGGGATTTCCCTACAGTGAAACTAAATAGAAAGGCCAGCAGCAAGGTTTTAGTCAGACTGCCTGGTAATCCGTATTTCCAGCAAGGTTCAGCTTGCCAAAGATGACATCTCTCAGCTGCTTTGAGACTGAGAGGTAAGATAGATCAGCCCTATAGAGCAGAGGGACTCTTCTGTCACCTCCTATTGGGAAATCACATTCCTTGATTGATAGATCCTTGATTCTCTTAAGTGTGCAATGGACTCCATGCAGCTTTTTTATCTACAGGGATTTTAGGATGGGTCTCCTACGGTGAAGATGTTTGTTTACCTTTGGCTTAAAATACACAGCCCTGTTCAATGAAATGAACTTGAGTATTCACAGTTCACCTACTTCCAAGTCCTCACCAGACTAACTACAAGAGATTCTCAAAGAAACCATGAACTACAGGACACACTGAATTTGTGTGTCTTCCCTCACTGAAATTGTCCCAGCGGCTGTGGCATACAACTGAGAAAAGACAGAGCAATCACTAAAGCATTCTCAAATGGTAAAGTTCTTCCCTGAAATCACAGCACAAAACCTCTGATTTTATTTAAATATCTGATTAGAAAGAATGCCAGAAAAAATAATGGAGTCCCTCCAATTAATATTACAATTTTCTGTGCATTTATCTTAAATAAGTAAACTTAATTGAAATATTTTTATAGTAAGTTTTATATGTTATAGAATTGCCAATTGTGTGCATGTTGATGAGGGAATTCACTATTTTTTCAAGGATGTGTGAGCAGACAATCCCTTGAACTAGTAAATTCTAGGCGCAACAGCAAAATACTAAAGCTTTTAGCATATGAATATAGATTTTCTATATATTTGTGCTTCTTTCTCTGACAAGGTAAAAGCTAATGTTTTCATAATAGCTACAAAAGGAGGATTACTAAAAGGCATATCTGGCAATTAACCTTTTTGAAAAAGGAACAGAACAAAGGAAAAGAGCTCAGTCTCCACACACTAGCTGCAGTATTTTGGTCCGATAGATGGCAAAGTATTTTTTAAACTCAATTATTTAAAAAACAATAAAGTTATCCTTCAAAAAGATAAGAAATGTTTCTACATAATACCTGTTCTTTAAAATCTAGAGTACAGATAACCTGTGAAATACCCTTCTGAAATTGTGTGTTGCAGCAGTCTGGTATGACTACTTACTGAAATACTTTCAATGCATCATAAAATTAAATTATGTGTTCCGGCTCATTGGCTCCAAATTTAGATAAAACTGTAAGATCTGAATTCATAAGGCTGGTCAGTCTGTAAGGAGGCCCCTGTAAGGGACTGTGTATTAGCCTATTAAGATTTTAATTTTATCTGGGCTGTAGTTATGTCATGTACTGGAAGTGAAAACGTGATTGAACATTTTGAGAAAAAAATGGGGCGCTTATACGAGGAAAGCATTTAGACCTTGTGTTTATGCAGACTGTAAACAATTTCTGATTATATCCACAATGTCTTCTCTATGAATAGATTATATTTTCTTCCTTTTATAGATGAGCATTTAGATAAGAGGGACAGAATTGGTTTGGGGTTAAACATAATTTCAAATAAGCATCATATTTAAACTGAAAGATGCAGTTAATTGCTTCTCCCTTGTATGTAACTGAATCATCATCTTCTCCTCTGGAAGGAATAAACCTGAACATATCTCTTCCATGGCAGCAATTTTCCATTTTGTACAACCATTCACTCCTCTCTGTTACATTTTAAATAAGTTCAGTGAGTGAAGAGTCTACTACAGAGAGTTCATTTTTACAGAGTGTTAGTTCAGCTGCAACTTCTCCTGAATGATTTAATACATATAGCTATTATGTAACTCAGATTGTCTTCCTATGTTTTAATTTATTCAGTCATTTCCTTTTTAAAACATGTGGTATAGGGTGCAGCATACCTCCTGGTTGTGATTTTGAAAGCCTTCAATTTATTAGGTACATTTCTGACACTAAAATATTTAGTTATAAAATGTAAAGATTTAGAACAGTTGGAAACCATTGTTTTCATATTTTATCCCTGTCTTGTATTAGGGGCTTTTGTCCCAAGGTGAATGTGGTAACGAAGTAGATGTGATTTGGATAAGCCCTAGATAAGGTATTTTTTTTCCAGAAACACACAGTAAGAAGTTTGTAGGGAGAAAAAGTTATGAGAATAAGAGCAATCCACCAAGGACTAAAGGAAGGAAACTTGGAGCTATCTCTCTTCTGGTGTTCAAGTATGAAGTTGTCCAATTCATTAGTTATCTTATTCAACCTTGACACTCATTTATATGGAGGACAAGGCTATAAATGACTTTAGCAGGCATGCAGAGTCTCTTCCTGGAAGGAATATAGTTAGCAAGAAAACAGAGTAATCATTTTACAATAACTTGCAAGAGGAATGTGGTCTATGTTAGGAGCTATCTCAAGACACGAATTATTTGTTTCCCCTAATAAACAACCTACAACACTGGCTACTATGCTTAGGCACAAGATTGACAAGGAGGTCTTGCACAGCAAAGATTTAGCTATTGTCTCATGGTGCTGCAGACCAGATGCTGAAAAAACTTGTCTCACACAGAGTTGTTTTAATGTTTGTGTAGTAGCCAGGCAGGAGAGTTTCCTGTCTAAAAAGCACATTTGAACTTAAGGCATCTACACTAGATGAATTCATATTCTTTAATTAGGTCACTGATCCCTCTAAATTTCTATATCTTGACAAGAAACTTTTTCTGGTCCTCAAGACAGTCAGCCTGTCCCCTCTGGTTCATCTGAAATAGGACGGTTAAAATGATCTTCCAGGCATGTTTATCTAAGTCCTCTCTACTTTGCATTGTCATTTACATACCTATAGAGTGTTTGTAAAAGAATATCAAATCCTATCAAATATCCTATCAACCACATTATAAACTGCATGATGAAACATGCTACCCAGCAAATGAGAATATGGTCTACAAATATCTATATTAGGTTTGATCACTTTCAGTTCTCTCAGAGTTATAGATAGCTGCAGATAACTTTTAAAAGTCTATTGGTCTATTAGAACTGTTTAGAATAACAAAAATGGAAATAGATATGAAAAGACGTATCAAAATTTTATCATCTGCCATTTTTGTGGTGTTCTTTGAGTTTTGTGGGGATTTTATTATGAATATGAATAATCTTGCTTTTAGTCACTTTTCAGCCAGTAAACATCAAGAAATTTCATGTATTATTAAAGCTATTAAAGGGACCAGTACTGTTTAATATCTTCCTCAGGAACATAGACAGTGGGATTGAATGCACTCTCAGCAAGTCTGCAGATGACACCAAGCTGAGCAGTGTGGTTGACACACCTGAAGGACAGGATGCCATCCAGAGGGACACAGCACGGAAAAGACATGGACCTGTTGGAATGGATCCAGAGGAGTCCACAAAAAAGATCAGAGGGAGGGAGAACCTCTTCTATAAGAAGAGGTTGAGAGTGTTGGGGTTGTTTAGTCTGGAGAAGAAAGCTCCAGGAGATCTTACTGCAACCTTTCAATACTTAAAGTAGGCTTACAAGGAAGATGAGGACAAACTTTTTAGTAGGGCCTATAACAATAGGATAAGGGGGTAATGGTTTTATTCTAAAAGTGGGTAGATTAAGGCTAGAACTAAGGAAGATATTTTTTACAGTGCAGACGGTGAAACATTGGAACAGGTTGTCCAGAGAGGTGGCATATGCCCAATCCCTGGAAAAATTCATGGTCAGATTGGATGGGGCTCTGAGCAATCTGATTTAGTTGAAGATGTCACTGTCCATTGCTGTAGGACACAGAAGTCAAACAGTAGAAGGTATCCTTTCCCATTAAGCTTCCCCACACTCTCCATCTCAGTTCTTCCAGGATCTTAAATAACAACCAATTGACTCCATAAGATGTGTTACCCAGATTATTACTTTTATAATCAAATAATGTAAATGATCTGAAAGTATATCTTAACACATGATCTGACTTTTAAAAAGAAAAGCTACATGGCATCTAATTTAATTTACTAGAAAATGTATTTCCAACAGGGGATGAAACTTAGGGTTTTCCTTTGCACATTACATACCTGTTACTTATCATAGAATCATAGCATGGTAGGGGTTGGAAGGGACCTTTAGAGATCATCTAGTCCAAACTCCCTGCAGAAGCAGGTTCACCTAGATCAGGTCACATAGGAACATTATATTTACATGAGAGAAAGATGAAGATATGTTTAAAATTTCTTTTTTTTTCTTCTAATTACATGTCAAACAAAAGTTCAATTTCACACTATAAGAAAAAACACCATGTATTTTACTATTGTGCAGGTCATATGTGTCTCATTGTTTGCTTGCTTCAATGATAATTCAAACCTGGCAGAAAGAGAGCAGCTTCTATAGTGCTAAGGGATACAGAATCCTAACTAGAAGAGAGATCCTGATTAGCTCCTCCCCATAAAGGGAAAGGGTGTCTCATAACCTCAATAAAATTTAGGATAATAGAAAATCCACACAGGAGACAGCTACTGAAAACTGAGCTTCATAAACTTCACCAAAGGTCTACTTTTAATCTTATATAATTCAAAATAACAGTCTTTGAAATGAACAACAGAGTAATAGACTCATCTGCTATAGACTAATTTTCAACTGGTAGAAACTGGTATAAGAAGGGGGGAATTTGGCCAAGGAATTATCTCAAGAATAAATGACACTTAAAAAAATCTGGCAGGACAGTCCCTCTGAAATCACTGAGACTCCCCTTGATAACTTGAACATGGTCATAGTTTCTCTCACAATCTTTGCATTAGGTCCAATCAATAAAAACAATTACGTATTTCTTTATTCTAGGAATACATAGTCTGTGATTAGGCCTCTAGCCACTACAGTAAACTATTTATATGTTGTTTGTATCATGACAAACTAATAATAGTTCATAAATATAGAAACAGAAGGTCTGCAAAAGCAGTTTGTTGTCAAGACTAGTTATATTAACACTGACACGTTCCACTTACAACTTGGTTCATACTCAAGATCTTTCCTGTACACTTGAAATCTTACAATCAAAAACTAATCAACAATGGCAAATCAAAGTGTGACAAATGACTTGCCTAACCATCATCTTGGCCATGGCTCAGAAATGTTGATTACCTTAAAAATGAGTCTTGATACTATCAGAGTCTTCTCATTAATTTTCTTTTAGATATGTAGAAAAGTATAAAATTCCCTCTTACAAGTCCCCTCCTGGGAGTGGTAATATACTAAGTCAAGACTTAAAGATTTTTAGGATTGCAATACTTTGCTTCTGCAAAGATTAAAAGTGAAATACAGAAGGAATGAAAGCAAGGGATTCAGCATAAACATTTCAAAACTTCAATTCACATTTAGAACAAAAATTATTTAAATAGATCATTTTTCATGTATACAAACTAGAGATTCATTCACAAGAGTTACATTTGTAGTACTACTGAGAAGTCTTCACGTCTTCCCAGGTCACTTAACACATATATAACATACATATGTATATATCTATATAGCATAGTTACATCTGTATTTACATGACATGTAGGTTTTAGTCAGGTGTATTTTACAAAAAAAAAAGGCATGTTGCTGGCATGAAAAGTTTAACAACATCATCCCAGATACTACTGAACACAATTGCACTAATATTCAGCTATATGTCTCATTTTCCCCTTTGTGAATATTTGTATAAATCTCATTAATAAGAAATTCATAACTATAAGGGATATGAAAATGGTTTTGTCGTAAGAAATAAAATGTCATTTAAAATATTCTAAGTAACAACCTTTTGTTTCTTAAGCAGTCTTTTTAAAGACTTGCCCATTTATTAAGGTCTTTGAGTTGCTTGATGGAATTTCAACTATCATAACTATTCCAGAAACCACTGGGGAAGTCTGACTCCTGTCACTAAAGGATCAAGAGAAGGTGACGCTTTAGGGCTTCTTAACTTATTATTATTTTATGTACATATTAGAAAATAAAAAGTTATTTGTATACTTAATATCTAGGTTCAACAAATATGAGACCTTAACAGAAGTATTTGTGATAATCCCAGTTTAGGCCCTACATAACACAAGCTACATAATATAACTAAGATTTCATAATTTAGTACAAATAGCATTTTGTGTTAAGAATATCCTCAGGCTTAAGGTCAGCAGGGCACCAGTTTACTTGCCGGAAGTTTGACTGCAAGTCGGAAGGGACTCCAGAATTTAAACTAGTTTTTGGTAATTGTTCTTGAAGTCTGCTTAGCAATTTCAAAAATAACTATGTTGCCTTTAGCATTCAGTAACATAAACTGGCTAGGGTGATAAAGACAGAGAAATTGCTAACATTTTAACAACTATATCTATATAACTCAACCTCTTAAACATTCAGCCTCTTAATGTCCCAAGCACGAGCTCAATATTGTACTCCATCTTACCTTATCTCACAATAGGTGCTTAAAAAAAGTCCACAGAGATTGAAGAGTCACTGCTTTTTTCCATCTTATCGGTAAATTTACTCATTTGATGATTATTGTCCTTCTCTGCAGAGAGAGGCAACAAATGGTGTATGTACAAAAGTCTTCAAAATAGAAGGCAGAAGACTGTAAGTGTCCCAGGAAGCAGGGAAAAGCACTGTTTTAATGTTGTGGGTATTTAATTTGTTTTGTACATTACATAATGGGAAAATATTTGGGTCCTGGTGTTTAGCTGCATTAAATTGTTTTTGTGGTTATCAAATTTTGTAGCCTAGCTTTGGCTTTTAAAAGTTGCCACAAAAGTGGTTTTCTGTTTTGTACACTGTAAGGGCATAAACATTATCAATTAGATAAATTGACATCAAAATGCTGGTCATTCAAAAGTGAGAACTTCCTCCAGGAATTGATAAAATCCTACCAGGCTCTCAGAAGTCAAAGACCGTGTTTATGCCATAAACATTACACAGAAACAACAGTCATTGAAAATATAATAATTATTTTGCATTCTTCTGAAAGAAGAAGAAAAATAAAAAGCACACTTAAACCAATTTCCTCTTTCAACCTAACCAGCCACAGTTTGCATCCACAAGCAGCACTTATGTTTTACTATTTGATTTGGGGTTTATTTTACTTAAATGGGCATTCAGCCAGGTTTTAGAATAGCCAATTTCTAGACAAATGGTCCTTTATTTAAAGCTATTTCCTTTGAAACTTACAGATAAAAATGACCTTGAAAAATTGTTCTCAAATCCATTAGAGAGGCTGGGATGAAGCTGTCATAGGGAGCATCCTTCTGGTTCAAATGCAGTACAGCCTTTGCAGAGTTAGCAATGCCTACCACACAGTTACAGATGAGATAAAAAATACGGCACAGTCACATTGCTGCTACTATGGCTTTCCATGTGATCTACATCTCACTGCTCCGGATCCAACTTCTCAGAACTCCCAGCCTCTTCAAATTGTAGTGCCACTCATCTGCCTGCTTCCAGCCGTACCTCTCTGTCAGATCAGTGCAGGCTACTCTCTGGCGTGGTTCCCACTTGGTTTGTCACCTCAAATAGCATCCCAATTTATATTACAATGAAATCCTTCAGTTTCAAATAAATCTGAATTTGTTCTAACGCTGAGAAGGTTTCATTGCATATGACAAATATTACTTGTAGACTGCCTTTTTCTTCCTCAGTTAGTGATGGAAGGACTTCAGGCTACTAAATGAAGAGCTGCTTAGATAGCTGCACACTCAGGAGTGTTGCTAGAGTCAAGCCTTATGATGGTCGTAAACCAGCAAATCAGAGAGTGCATAAAAACTGAATGTGGAGATTTTTCACAACATACAATAATAGTCAAAACATAAATAATGCCTGTAAACACTTTTTTTTTCTTTCCGATTTAATAATTCACCAGAGGTAATTAAAACACAAACTCCCCTGTTTCTCCTCTTCTTGTCATCAAGTCTCTGTGCAATGTTTTCCTAGCCAGTTTGCACTCAAATAAACAAACTGATTTTCATGAAAAACTGAGATAAACAAATCAATTACTTTCTTAGGCTTAGAATGTCTCCTGGCTCAAGCAGTAAATTAAAACTAATGTGAGATCCTGTTTCTCTGGAATACCCAGGGCTTTCCATCCTACCTTGGCTCAACGGAAAATGGGCATATGCATTTGGATTCAACATTTAAAGTAAAAAAAAAATCATGTACGTATTGTTCCAGAAACACTGACACAACAAGCATTATACTATCTACACACTCTTCTGTTGTGGCTTTGTTATCTTTTTAAAGGATACTTGTAATGTCAATGAAGCATAGATAAATTAGAAACATTAATTAATGCTGAGGTCTAGTAGGCTATCATTGTGTAAAGAAATTAACAGGGATAACATAGGCTACTGTTGTTATACAATATAGAACTGTATATTTGCAGTGAATCACAAAATTAGTTATTCTAATGAAAAGAGACGAGAGAGAAACATTTTTTATGACCTTTCTTTATTTCCTCTTTTACATTTGATGTGTAAGCCTATAGTTGCCAGCACTGAAGGACTTTTCTAAAACATTAGAAATCACATGTACCCTTTGTAGTAACCATCTTCTCCATGCTGAGATTGCCGAGATCACAGCTCTAAAATGTATCTTGCTAACAATCATCTAGTATCATCAGCAGTTCTGTCATCACCAATACTAGACCTCAATGGAAGTTGTGCGCCTCTGTTTCTTCCTCTCCACATTCCCTCATGATGCTGCCAGCTTGGAGACTAGACCTGCATCCTCTCCCTTCTCTTCTAATCTATCCAACAGAAAGAAGCCAACCACACATTACCATGAACACTCTCATCCTACAAACTATGACCGTCCCACTCTCTCATGTGTCCAAATCTTATCACTCAGAAACGCAGATAGCACTTGTTTGGCAGACCCTGACATGGGGGTAGAGAGGCCCAGGAAAGCTGGTTGACCCTCAAGAATCTCCCAAAGATGTCCTCAAATCTCTCTGTCCTTTCCAACACGTAGGAATCTGATCAGGAAGGGCAGAACGTCAGCATGAATGAACAAGACACTCCTGATTGAGCTTAACCTCAAAAATTAAGTACGTAGAGGGTGAAGGCAGTGGCAGGCTACTCATGAGGAGTATAGAGATATGGCCTGAATGTGTAGGGGTGGAGTTAGAAAAGCAGCACCACTAACCATCTTTGAGAGGTCATAATGATCAAGGTAGGTTCCTGAAGACTGGAAATGGGTAAATGTCACACAAGATGGTTGTGGAACAAGATGATTGTGGGAAAACACAGGCCAGTCATCCTTAGAAGAAGAATTCTCTCAGAAGTCATTTTGAGGCATATGATAGACAAGAAGACAACTGGGAAAAACAATCACAGATTTAACAAGGGCAGCTTGTGTTTAACTGACCTGACTGCATCATAACAAAACTCCTATCTCTGTGGACAAGGGCCCACAAGTCTCCACTGTACCCTTTTAGACAAATAAGATATGGCAGGTGGAAAACTAGCTGAATCTACTGGCTCAAGGGTTTGTGACCAGCCATACTGACAGCTAGTTACCAGTATTATTGCTCAGGGACTGACAGCCAATAGTGTTTGGTATCTTTACTAACAGAGACATGGATGTGTACTCTCATAAAGTTTATAAATAGCAAAATTTGCAACTCTGCCCTCCAAAACTATTAGGCCAGGGCTGCTACTCATCAGAAGGACCTTGATGGGCTGGAGATATGGTCCTACAGGAACTTCATGGAGTTCAACAAAGACAAGTGCTAAGTTCAATGCCTGGACAGAATAACCCCATATGACTACACAGACTAGGGACAAACTTAGTAGAAAGCAGAAAAGGATGGGGTATTTGGCAGAGCATTGGAACCTGAGCTAATAGAGGTGAAGAATGTCAAAGCACACAGAGACATATTAGCAAAAGTGGAAGCAGCAGATGAGAAAAAGTTATTTCCCCCCTCTATTTGGCACTTGAGAGACTTCATCTGGAGTAATGTGTCTCATTTTGGACTTCCCAGCATAACAGAGACACTGCTGTACTGGAACGAGCCCAACAGAAGGCTATCAAGATGATTAGGGGATACATGTGATATGAGGAGAGGCTGAGGGAACTGGGTTTAGTCAGAACGAAGAAGAGAAAGTTAACAGAAAATCTTATTCCTCTTTATGTCTTCCTAGTGGTAAGATAGGAGATGTGCAGTGACAGGATAAGACAACAAACATCAGGTTCGACATTGGAAATTACACACATGGGGACAAAAATTTCACAGTGTCAGTTTCAGGTATGCTAATTGTAACACACTGGGGAAACTAAGCCCATAAAACTTGAGGTTTAAGCTGTTAATACAGGTAGTAATCTCTGGTTAGATGAAAGCATTGCAAAGCTGGAAAGCCTATTAGGAGAAGGTAGGACTTAGCAAGACTGAGCATCAGAGTAAGATACTTCTACTGACTGTCAATTTGTTGTTTTAACAAACTGAATGCAATTTATCAGGGATACAAACGAATTTGTGAATACTATTTTTTTTTCTTTGTGACACATTAGACGTTGGTCTAATTCTACAAATGTTTTTTACATGCATGAAGATCGCTCTTCCAATAAAATGTCTCTTTTCTATTAGTTTAATTGCTGAACATAAATTATACAGTAAAAGAAATACCTTTCAATGGGAACGTCAAAATATGACAACTGGCTACACAACCAGACATGTTTCTTTTTAACACATCTGATTGTAAGGAAGCTATTAATTTTCTAAATGCGTGGCCAAACTTCTTTGTAACATCTGACACAGCATTTTGCTAGGGTAATAAAAGAAAGCTTGACAGCTGCAATTTTCTAGAAATATGGATTAAGCTTTTCACTAAGCTCTTGGGAAAGTTTTCTCTTCTATACGCTTCTATAATTTGTTTTAAAATGGCTTGCTTATGATCACTCAGACCCAGAGTTCTGCATCTGCTCCACTTACAGCTTATTTTTTGGCATGCACGCAGCAAAGCATTGAAAAACAAACATATTCTACATATTCTGTCTGACATCGCTTTTCAAATTATTTCACTTAAAACATTTCTTTCAGATATTCCTAACACTGAAGACTATAGTAAAAATCATGCTGATAGACTTGACTAACACTCTAAAAAAATAAAATGGTATTAACTGAAGGGGAATATTACAGTGAAAGTAGCTGTCTTTCCCTTCTGAGAACGAGACTCATTGGTGCCTTGTACTGTCTGCTCACAGGAACTAAATTTATTATCTGCATTCTCCATGACATTCCACTTTGAACTTAACGTGCCAGTAGTCACGGTACAAGTGAATGGACAGCTGCCATGAGGAAGGCATTTATTGTTTGGAATAAAGATTAATGGAGGAACAACAGCTAAATATAAAATAAATATAAAAAATACATGTGGAAACTACCTTTATAATTTTAAAATATCGATTATTAATTAAAAAAAAAACCCCAACAAATGACAAGATAATACATTCTTGCTACTATTCAAAATGCACCACGTTGACCTCTGTTCATATAGTAACATTTGCGCACAGTAGCAACAGAAGATGTCTATAAGTAAGTTTTCTGACTTTGTCCTGTTTTAGAGAGAGCTAATGAACGAGTTTAAAATTTTGTATTTATCCTGGCTCTTCCTCTATTTGCCTCTCAGTACCACTTCATATTAATTAACTAAACTATTCCATGGACTAAAAAACCACTAAACATATTCTACGGTTTATCACTAAGTATTCTGACACTACATTCTGAGCAGATAAGAACAAAGAAATGTGGCAGCATTGATCGGTGTCATTTGAATATGTCCTTAGTATTTAAAAATGTCAGCCTACTATAGAAAATAATTGCTCTAAAACATAAATAGTTAAAAAGCATACAATTTTTATAGACTGCATAACAGCCAGGATAAAATGCATGTGCACACACAAGGAGGAAGAAACCATACACAGGAATATATTTTAAGATTAATTACTGCTTTTTCAGAGTACAGGAGAAAAATACAGATCAAATTCATGGCTTTAGCTGTGCACACACAACTCCCACTCCTTCCACAGGGACAGATTATACAGTGTTCAAATGAAGACTTCAGATCTTTATCACTGCAAAAGCATAGAGGTCAGTCCTTGCATGTTTTCAATTTGTCCACTGCAATATAATTGCTATGAATGTTCAAAGGAGTATTTTGAGCTTCAGCATTTTCATTATTGAAAGTAAAAGCTGAGAGTAGTGCATCTTTCATGTCTGGCACTCTCACACTTGACTTTCAAAAGGAAATGCAAATTCAACACTGACGACTGCAAGATAGTGCTTTGTGCAATTTCTGTACATCACACAAATTGACTACAACTGGCTCAAATTAATTAGACTAGCACAATGAGGAGGAAAACCATTACTGTTTGATTTTGCAGACACTACCATTCCACAGGCAGGGCCAGACTACATGGGACCACTACGGTCATGCAAGCAGTTTGCAGGACAGCCATGGAGAGGATTCACACATCCCAACATCAAGTCAGTGCCTTAATGACAAAACTCTTCTTGCCACCTAAACATTACATCCAATTAGACAAAGACATCTCAAAGCAGAAAACTTTTATTTCTTCCTCTCAGAAGTCTTAGTCTTTAGAAGTGTCAGCAGAGCAATCATGAAACCTCTAGCAACAGCCACACTGGGCTAATACAAAGATTTTGGATTGAATACATCAGATGTTACAGAGAGTTAACCTAGTCCTTCAGTTTTGACAGATTCAAGGCTGTTAAAAATAACCATGTTTTAAAACTCCATATGAACATTAAAATGAGAGGCTGATTCAGAAGCCCAGCACCTGAACTACCCATGGTTGGCCTGGTTGTTATCCCAGTGGTACTTGTTTAGTGTCCCTCCAAGAGCCTCTACAGGTCTGCTAATACCACCATCACACACTTCATCACAGCCATATTTATTTTTGTTGGCAGATATACACAGATTCTGTTTAACACTTCTCAGCAATTAGTTTACTCAAATGTTACTTTTATACCTACAAATGACTTCCAGAAAACAAATGTTAAAGTACTAAATACATTGGGTTTGTCAGCACCTCTTTTTTCTGACTATTCTCTTTGACTTAAAAATGTAACTCACAACTTCTCATTGGGGCACAAGACTGACAGGCAAAATAATAACACCTTCTAAACTAGTATCTCACAAGGAGGTTAAAGGTATTGAAATGTGAAACATTTGCCAAGTAACTCCATAAAAAGAAAAAAATACTAAGACAAGAACTCTATGACAATAAATGCCATCTGTAATAAAAAGCATGGTAAAAGTTTGTAATCTTCTCTAGGTAACAGCAGTAACAACTACCTAAGTCTCCTACCGAGTTCATTTGACATGAATTATCTACAACTGCTCAGCAAAGTCAAGAAGGACATGACTTCTATTTCTAGCAGCTGTGTCTAATGCAGAACACCCTGTGCACACTTTGGTAGAAATAAAGTTTTCCTACTTAGCTGTTGACAATGAGTAACTAGAGTGGCAGAAAATATCAGTGGTTGAATAAGATGGATGCAGGGGAAAAAAAAGTCAACAAAAGAGCACTGGCCGTTCAACAAAAACAGCTGAGATCTACAGATTATTATTAGCACAAGCTGACAGTGAATGGGAAAAAAGCCAAAGGTGCACCAGAGCTTAAGGACTTGGGATGACCTAAAAGGCATCAGTGTAAATCTGGCACTAGTGTGAAGTAAGCAAATAGTCACATTACTTATCAGCAGAAATATATAACTGGTACCTCTTGAAGTCATCCCAGCAAAATGTTTAACATGCATTTTTAATTTTATGGCAGATAATATAAAACTTAAGAGGTCAGAGGTACAAATGATTTTTCAGGCATGAGCTAGTATGATCCCTGGTCATGTGCTCACCTCAACTAAAAAATATGGTGGTTCTGTGCCAGTAAATGTGAAAACAAAGATGGCAAGTCAAAGGCTGGGAAAGGCTGGTGAGTGGAGGAGTGCTTTCACCTGGAGGTAAAAGGAGGAAGCAAATTCCTTGTCTGTCTTTCCTCAAAATTTACTTGCCTCTCTTACAGTTCAGTCATCTTCCACAGTATTTTACTATTCACTCATTCATTACAGCACACAGTGCAGTTCCCATCTTCCTTCTCACCTTTAACTCGCTCACCACAGCCTCCTGCACAAAACATTGAATGCCATAACATGCAGATAACAATTGTAAAACATAGGAGAATGGGCATGCTCTAAAAGGCCGAGAGAGTCAAAGACTTTAACACAATCCTTCTCACCACACAGTGACAAGCAGTCAGTATATCCTGGCATGGCAAGTACAGAGAAACCATCAGACACGTACCATCTCCTCTCAAACAAGGATCCCCACACAGGATATCTAAAGATTCAGCTGGTGCTTTCAAAATATTAAGGTATTACATATTGCTTTCCTTTTGCTAACACTTCTTGCTCTCTTCTCACTTACATGCCACACATTTCATGGGAGAAGTCAAGAGGGGGAAAAAATGTTTTTGTGGAGTCATTATAGACCAACTGTCATCGGATTAATTCTTCTCTGGAAGAAGCCTAGAAAGAAGGAGAAAAAGGATTTGGAGCTCCCATATTGCTGGTGTCCAGTCTCCCACTCTTGAAGATAAAACACAGAAAATATTTACTAAAGTGGACTGGTACACAAGTGAAATAATTTATTTATTAATAATTCTGCCTCTTGCATGCTTTTAATTGTAATTTGTTGAACAAATTGTGCACAAGATCTCAGCCCTTCTCAGATCTATCAAACTATGTTAGCACCAGACAGTGAAAGAGATTTTAGGAGCTTCACCAGTCAATGACTCATAACTGACTTGCTAAAGGAATCATGCTAGTAACTTACGACACATTTTTCTTGAACATGGGAAGATGAGAAATAAAGTGGAGGAAGGAAAGTAGTACCCAAGGTATGAGCAGAACCCCACATCTTGTGCTCTGAATGATTTGCTAGGGATTTAGCCACAGTGGGTAGGAGTGATGAAGCTTTAGGATTTAACCAGCAAAATTGCAGCAGACACTGGCTCCAAGTGCACATTGAAGCCAGGGTGGCTGAACTGAGGCCTTAGGGTCAACAGATCTCACTTACTACTGAATTTTAAAAACAGGAACAAAGCCCTGTATTAGAGCCAATCTTCAATTAGTACATTTGTTCAACTAAAACAAAACGAAAAATGGTCACTGGCTTACTTATTAAGGGTATTGATTGTCATTGGAGTTTTTATAATACAACATTTACAGAATCTTTTTTCAAAAAATTAGATTAATTCACCTCTCAGAAGCTGCTTTTAGTACAGATGAGCTTACAACTTTAATGTTTACTTTTCCATCATATCTTGCTGTAAACTAAACTTGCAAGTTCTTTAAGTGACTGCTTGCTTTTCTCTTTCCTTTGTGTCACCTATCATAATGGGTCTTTGATCATTCCTGAGATATAAAGGATAAAAATATTTATTTATTTAAAATCACGGCATTACAAATTTACCTTAAAATAATATTACAGAAATAATGGAATATTTTCAAATATGTCTTTTCTTGGTCAGTGAGATCCAGGTTCCAAAAATTATGCAAAATATACAGCCTTGAATACAGAGTTTTGCTGGAAGGCAATGTCTCAGCTCTCTCAAAATTTATCTGTCTAACACTTCTGAGTTAGACTCAAAATCAAATCTTTCCAGAATTTTTCACTAGCAAGGGGAAAAGAGAGTTTGGGATAAAAGGCTTTTAACAAAAAGACTAGATGACAAAAGAAAAATGGGGTGGGGTGGGGGGGCAGCAGCAGGTGACTGGAGATGGTGTTTCTTGCAACTCTGACTATCCTACAACCCAAAGAATGCAAAATACAGCTTAAACCTCACTTCTATCTGATTACAGCTGGAACTGAAACTGCTCCTCCCGGAAAGCATCTTCCCTTTTGTTTTTCAAAAACAAGTTGCTCTCAAACCTCTCTCTTAGGATATCTGCAGTCAAGTGGATAGGATGCTTGCTCACAGGAGTGAGGTGTTAATTTACCTCTGTGCTCTGACTCGAGCTGTCAGTCATGGCCACACTTCCCAAAGCAATATCACCATAGAACAGAGCGAAGAGAGGGTACAAAAATATCTTGCCAATTTGCAACTGATGCCAGTGGCTCCAGTTTCTGGGTTTTTTGGTTAAAACTATTAAACTTATTTTTTTTAAAGAAACCCAAACCTAAATGCATTTAGTGACAATGGTTCTGAATGCTTTTGCCTTTAAGATTGTTTATTTTTCCAATCATATTTTATTTCATCATTTTATCTGATAAAAAACACAAGATTTTTTCCTGCAAATCTTACCTCATTTACCTCTTTAGTTCATCATAGCTATATCAACACTTCTACTACTCACTGTAATGAGCTCTGCTATTCAGCTCATGCATCAAATGTGTGAAAAGCAAAATTTTGTCACCTCAGCTCTCAGCTGGAGAAGGGAGCTCTTTTTAGTGACAATCTATTCAGCTTAACTATTCAACAACTCTTTCTAATAACAAGAACTCTACTCAGATCTTACCACAGGATGCTGTATTGTCATATCTCCACAGATTATAAAACTTGTCACTGTAGAAGTTTTCTGTTCTCAATCATTGGCACATCATACAAATGCTTAGACACCATCACAGGGAGCTCTAGTCTCATATGGAATGCTTCTGAGAAATAAACAAGCCTCACAAACTGGAAAATCTCAAGCAGATAAAAAAGAATCATAAAGAGAACCTGTTACTTCAAATAATAACAAAAACTATACTCAAGTTTGTTTTGCAGCTTCATTTCTGTCATTATTTATGCTGTAAGAAAATGGTCTCAAAAATTCTGTCTACATACCAGAGTTTTGTGACCTAAGTGTCTCCAAGGTAGTTTAGAGAGTTTGCCTTCAACAAAATGGGTAAGAGGATAAAATTCAAAAACTGTTCTCCCTGGTTGTTTAAAAATGCTTCAGGGATGTTGAGCTATCCTGTTGTCATTGCTGTTTCAGTTTTGACAGAAAGAGAAGTTCCATACCCTGTGTGGCTCAGTTTTCCACTTTGAGCAGATGGCTGTATTCAGCAATGTTAGCAGTGAGAAGGCAGAAGCAAGGCACTTGCCAGGTCAGGAGGCACCCCTACCCTCTCTGCCTTAGACATGAGCAGACTACAGCTGCACACCTATAAGAACCGAGTCTCCAAAATCTTTCAAGAGAAAGTTATACAAATTAAAGAAGTTTCTAAGATTCTATTTAATTTTTTTTTTTTTAAGACTGTGAGGGAGACAACTTTCTGAAACACACAATTGAAAACCAAGAAAGAATTTGACTAACACTTAGACCAGGAGGGTTTTGAATACCAGGGCTCCTGTAGCATATAAACCAGGAAAAGTTACTAATCAACTAATATATTCTAACACCAAGAAGAAGAGATTCTGAAGGTACGAGTATATATTCAGTCATGCTACCAGACTTGCTCACAGTACTGACTATTGGCATGGTAGGTATGTTTCAAATATGTAATTTCTTAGAAGTTGTGAAGCTTGTGCTTTGTAATTGTGTCACCTGAAAGTCAACATGCAATCCACTCCCTACGTTTTCTGGTTCTGTAATTTTATATATAATACATGTGATCCATAGATCCCATCAAGGATTCATATAGACACCAAATAGCAAACAAAGCTTAGGTAAGAGGAGAATGACATGCAACAGTACATTCACTCTATACTCTTCAAAGATAACAAGAGTTATTTGAGAAGATAATTACTAAACAGGAGGATACATGACTAATAAAATAAAAAAGCACTGCAAACAATTCTGATAATTGAACAAGGCCTCTAGTGCTCTTGAAGATATCCTAGACATCTCACAGGACTTGCTGACCTGTGTGGAGCTGCAGAAGATTCAGGCTTCGCTGTAGCAGATGCTGAGGGTCCAAAGACATTAAATATCCTGAGCATCACACATTACAGTAAAATATCTGAAACTAGAAAAGGGCTTATCTTCTGTAGATTCAAATTCAAACCCAGGAGAACACATAAAAAAAACCCCAAAAAACAAAACCAAACCAAACAAACAAAAAATCAACCAAACAAAAAAAATCCCACTCCAAACCAAACAAACCTGAAGAAACATTTGCTCAGGTTAAAGTAAAGATATCAAGGAAAACTTGTGAAAAGCCAGCATTGTCTTTGGTAGTAAAGGAATGCTCAGTCAAGACAGGACCATTGCAGAAAAGCTAAATTAATTACCTGCACTATGCAAGAGGAGGAGACCTTGACAGCTCTAAACCAAAGTATCAGCAGAGGAAGCTTTGAGGCAAATTAACAAAATAAAGAGGCACAAAACATCCAGACCCAAGAGTTCACCTAAAAGCTCTAAAACAATGGAAGCATGATCAAATCAGCTGCTATAATAAACAAGAGAATTGGTAGACACATGGGAATATGACGTAATGGGGAAGAGAAAGCATGGCTTTGTAAAGAGAATCTGTAAGTTCAAGATTACTAGCCTTTCTGTAAGGAGTTAATGATTATTTGGATAAGGATGATTTTGTTAACGTAGTATATTTAGATTTCTGAAAAGCTCTCACAAGCCAAAAGCTCTTAAACAATTTGCCACAAGGTAAAACAAAAAGGTCTGTCATGAATTAGTATTTAAAGGATGGAACAGAGTAAGAGAACAGTTTTCACAATGTTACTAGTGGAATTCAAAAGTTACTTTCTCTATTAAACATAAATGCCCTGAAACATATAACACAGTAATAAATTTGCTAAACTACGCGAGATCAAAGTAGAGCTGCCTACAAAGAACTGCCATCCTGGTGACTACGCATGACAAGCACCAGTGAAATTCTGTGATGATAAGTGCAAAGTAAATGACAAATCAAACTGGGGACAGGCAAGGATAAATGCTAAATTAACTACTGTTTCCAAGGAAGAGATCTTGAGAGATGTTGATAATAGTTTTCTGAAAACAACAGCTCGGTGGTCAATGGCAGACAAAAGTGTGTATGTGGTGTTAAAAATTATGAGGAAGGAAACATAAAGTAAAACAGAAAACATCATAAAGCCAGAGTGCTCAAATCTTGAATCTCTCACACAAAGCTCAGCAGCAGCCTCAGGAAAAAAAAAAAAAAAGTCTCTTCAGTTTAGAAGAGACACCATGGCGTCGTGAAAACAACAGAAGTCTACAGAATCAGGAATGAGACTGCAGGAAGTGATCAGAGATTGACAATTCATTATTTCTCATGTCAAGAAAACTTAACACACATACCCCCTCCCCCACACACACATACTCAGGTTTTGCTGCTTTTATTAGGCAACAAGCATAAAGCAACAAAAATACTTTCTTGGAAGATGCATAATTAACCTGTGCAACTCAGGACTACAGAGGCTCAAGGCATAAACATGTCCAAATAAAAGCAAATTGATGAAGGACAACATTAAATGCAATGGCTTAGATGTATTGTCCATCTTGTCAAAAGCAAGATTTGTTCTATTTCTCCTATTCTCTTTAAATATCTGCTGCTGGTCCCTGTCAGATACACAACAGCAAGTTAAGTTGTCTAACTCCATGCAGTGGCACTTACATACCTCTTGCTCTTCTCTACCAGTCCAAATCTGAGTGTTCTTCAAGCTTGTCCTGTCCAATCCCAGACGTATTTGCTTTGGAGTAGCTGTTATCTTTAACTCTCCTTAGACCAAAATATTGTCAAATTAATTACACTCAGCAGAGGCAATTATTTTATTTAAAATTGCAGATGTAGAAACAGTTAAGAAGAGGGAGAATCCACTGACCAAGAAGTGCAAGAGACGCTGCTCTTGTTGATGAAAAACGGATGCGATGCTGGCAAATAAGACAGTTTTTAAGCAACAATAAACAAGACAAGCTAAGAACAGAAAGAGCTGGTGTTCAGCGCTGCAAGGATTTGGCAGTCTGCTTGTCTTCTGTTTATAGAAAGCATAATGGCAGCACACAGCCCTTCCAGGGACTGAACAGAGGATTTATGCAGTGTCTGCACTATATAAACCTGCTTGATGTGCCACTTAGCTTTTACAATGCCTTACTAAAACCAGAGAAAAATAAAACATAAGTCTTACACCTTCTCCCTTTCCTAAATATTGCTGCAAATCACAGGAATCTGATGTACCTATTAGACTACCACTAAATATACCTTGTTCACAAAAAAACTAATGCTTTGAACTAGAGTAGAAACACAGAAGTGAAACAGGCCATCCCTAAATTTAGGTTCTTTTTTAATGTACAAATAACTGAAGGTGAAAGCAAGGCATATAAGCATTTAACTAGTTGATTCTGAATACAGAGATACTTTTAGATCTTTTAAATTATTGATAGGCCTAAAAGGGTGGTCAAACATGAAAAATATGTCCAATTATTAAGAATAAAAATAAAATAAAAAATAGATCATGCTTACCTTCCTAAAAATATCTACAGTGCTAAACACACATTCAGTAAGAGCAAATGTCTGAATCTACAAGCACCCAAGCAGCACTGACTGTAAAAGCTATCTCTCTTTTAATCCTCATTCATTTTGCCCAAATGTAACCCTTGGATTAAATTTTTAAATTGCTATGCTGCATAAGGACAATGTGAAAGTGTGAAATTACTTACTCTCCTGCTTGCTCCTTTTAAAACAGATTGACACAAAAATTAGCAATTTTTATCTTCAAGCCATTTCAGTCATTGACTTGACCATTAAAACATTTATAGCTCTGTACAATATAATCAGGACAATGAAATCCTGTGCTTCAGGGTATGCGCTGATCACCATAGAACCTGGGAAGAAATTTTCCCCCATCTGCTGTGTTACACAGTTGTATAGGTGCATTGTTGGTACAATGGAAAGTTCACCCTATGTGAATGCTGGTGGCAGAATATAAGGCTTTGAATGTCAAAACTGTCAGAATGACAAATTCTATGTGACTGATGAGAAATTCCTACGAAGGATCCCCACTCGCTGCCAGACTGCTGCTGTGCTATGCACGTGGACTGCAAGACCAGAGAGCCTAGTCTAGCTAGACCAAAGCAAGGGAGAGAGAAATGAGAAGCATCTCTTTCCTGCAAACTCTGAATTCTAATTTCTCCTGTTATAAACAGGTCCTCAACTGACTAATCTTACCCCCAGCAAATATAATTTGATTTTACTGTAGCCATATATGTAAACATAATATGAGAGAATCATGGCATTAACATTATTAACTACTAACAAAATTATATTCCTCAAGTAAAAGCTGGAACATAACTTAATTTAATCTAATACATTCCATGCACACAGACACACATATATACACTGACACCAAAATAACATTAATTTAAACATCATGTTTCTGAAATCCACTAATCTGAGGTCAGTATATAGAAGATTGAAAACTGCATTTGAACAGGATTTCTCTGTCATTCTATCTTATTTGCCTATTACCATAGGACAATACTAAGCACAAATATCTCAGAGGAATCTGAAATCAGGAGGAATTTACATTTTCAATATTTCATGTAAAATAACAAGCTAAATCCAGGAGTTTGCTGTGTATGAAGGACCAATACCAGCAACAGTTGTAGCCCAACCAAGTACCATAAAGCTCTAAGTGCCAACTTTAAAGTGCCTACTTAAAATTGCTATCCATAAAGTTATCAGGACACACATCTGAGTCTCATAGCAATAGACCTCTAAGCCTGTAACCTCACTGTGAGATGGGAGGAGATGGCATTTACCTTCTCCCTTAAGTGTGAGCGTTATGTCCACACAGCTCCCAAGAACCACCAAACACGTCAGATGGAAAAGGATGACTTGGTAACCAAAGTCCTTGCAAAAATACTGTTCTAATGAAACATACTTCTATTAAGCATGGACAGAGAAGCCTCACTCCCAGCTCAGTGATTCTTTCCTACAAACACTCCTTCTGCTAGGAAGCTCCCACTTATCTGGGAGTCAATGTCACAGGGAAAAAGCTGAGAGCTGGTATTGCTCTGTGTCATTAGTGTTGCTGAATGCAGGGTTCAAATCAATCTGCATGGCAAATTTCAGACAAAATAGACAAGGATGTGTCTCTAAAGCTGTTGATATCTGTGAGATTGTTCCCTACCATCTTTAAGATACACATTCAAGCAGTTAAACATGAAGTACCTGGTCTGTAAGGTTTTCATTTTGTTGCTAAATATTCACATTCTCTCTCTCTTCCTAGAAATGTTCATAGAAAACTGTGGTTTTATGTATATATCAAAATATTTCCCCTTTGTGTCTGCAAGACTACTTTAGACTAGAAAATTCACTTGAAAATTATATTAATTTCCACATTTACTTGGATAGCATGAGGATAGGAGGTGTAAGAAAACAGGTATGGCATGGAAGACTTAGCATCTGAATGAGCATCTCAACTTTTGAAGCAGCAACAGAAAAACGTCTTTCTAATTAAAAATGATTATTTCAAGAAAAACAGTATGTACTCAAGAGCAGTGTTACAGGTAGTTCTCTTAATAGTATGTGTATGTACTCCGTACTAAAGTTTTCCTATAAAACTGAAATTCAATAAAGAGTTTAGGTATGTGGATGTATCAGTAAAGCAGCGTGTGTATGTGTGGGTGTGTAAATACCATATACCCAGATGCAAACCCTCAATATGTTGAGTAAACTTCAGCTCTATACCTTAGTACTCAATTCTGAGTCTGGTTACCTTCCGGATTGCTAAGTCCTTCTAAATTAGAACAAGCAATTTCTCTTTGTTTTACCTAATATTTAAAAATGGCAAAAAAGTCCCATGGGTCACTGAAAATTATCCCTTCATTCCTGCCGCCTGTTTCAAGTCAGTCAAAACATTCCAGACTTCAAAAGAGGGCTTTGCCTGCTTAGGCCATTTTGGTGTCCTTCTATGGTTGGCCTATGAGGGATTGGTTATTTGGATAAATTAGTTTGTGGAGCCTGCTGGCCTTCTAGAAGACCTCAGTGTCTGACTGCAAATTAGTTCTACCGAACATGTAGAAATCCCTGGGCAGACAAGAAGAAATAAATGGTGATAAAATCTAATACTACAATGTTTGTAATGTGATTTTATTCTGCTCTGTAGCTTGTAAGCAAAGCTAATGCTGAATTAAAAATTTTAAAATATAAAAATGCCCATGAAAGCACAAAATCAGATCAGTATCCGAGTCACAGTAGAGAAGGCTGGATGCCAACTTTAAAGTTAAGCTTCCAGCAGGAATCTTTTACAAGAACAAACAAAAAACCTCCTGGTTTTCCAGAAAATCAAGTAGGTATTTACATTATGGATGCACCCCTGCTTAAGTCAGGAAGTCACACAGCTGAATTCTGATTTAGCTTGGTCTGCAAATAAACTGCTATACAGTCTTCTAGTGCACAGTTGTACAAGTACCTAAGGAGAGTTTATCCTTAAGGAAGAAAAGTCAGAGAGCCAAAACTAACAAACATGGCTCCTCAAGCATAACAATGGTCCACAAAACCTAGTAAAAAAGAAAATAAACTTCACTGACAGTTTGCTTTTTACTGTTAAGGGCTAAGCTACAACTTCATCAAGACTTTCAGAAAGGGACTTCACACACAACAGTATGCACACAGTGCATGTATATGGCAGCTGGAAAAAATCAGATGGATAGTGTATTTTTTAAATACCCATTACATACTTGTTTTTATCGGGTGATCTAAAAATGCCATCATGTCGTCACAAACACACACATCTTTCTCTCTGAGGAAAAGAGACATTCATTGATGGACCTCAACAAAATCCCTGCAAGGTCTCTGTCCTACTCTTAAAGCCAGGACCATAAGGTCAGCACTGATGTGGGTGTGTGCAACACATTCTGAGAGTTACGTGGGTGGTGGGATGAGTTTTTTGTATCATTGACAGAAAATGACAAACACTCATTAAAAATAAGATCCTTGGTGAATGTTGTGTTTAGGCTCTGGTTCTGCCAAGGTCAATATGCCCAACGCTACAAGCCTCGGATAGAAGTACTGACAGTGATTCAAGCATCGTTGTCTATGTCATTGCAGTTTCTGCCACCGATTAGGAAAAATACGTTTTAAGTAACAAGAATTCCTCCAAGGTGTTACTGCAAATTCAGCTGAATTAATTGTTTGTAGGTATGCTCTTCAAGCTGTCAACAAACACCGTACAATTTTCAGAAGTATTTTCACCACAATGTTTTTCAAGAAAAAACTCTACGAATAGTTACTGCTTGAGCAGTTACCATAGACCACCTAGCAGCAGTTCCTTTCGATTTGGAGAATTTCAATACATCAGCTAGTTCTGGTTGTTCATTATTTTTGACACTTACTGAGTGTTGTTAAGTGGGTTTTGTGGCTTATGTTTCCAATATCTTACCAATTGCAGATAGGGAGGGGAAGGGGGGTATGAAGGGTACAGATGATTACATTTTATAGGCTCAGTTACAGATTGCAATTGCATGGTGCTTGTTGGTTACTGTCTTGCAGAGTTTTCCAAAAAGGAAGAATGTCAAAAACTTCTTCAGAATAGCGAGGTAACACAGAAGGGAGTACACTGTTATGCTAGTTTTGAAAGAAACAGAGGTAGCACTAATATTTTCACAGGGGATGACGCTATGAGGTTACAATGAAAGGTAAAATAGTTGTATTTTCACCCATTTTCTTCAGACTTTGTTCCCTGATGCAGCAATCCAGTAATGTGACAGCATGACAAACACGTCATTGATGATGTTGTTGAAACCCAGAGGTTGTGTCTGGCTGTCACCATCCATGCCCACAGGCACAGTCATGCCACAGCTGTAGCAGTGGCCTCTGAAACCACTCCTGGGCTCCAGAGCCACACCACTGAATCCCAGCTTGCCTCAAAACAAAATGAACTTTCTAGCCCTTCTGGTAGCAAAGATAACCTTGAAAATGTGAAGAGAGTGTAATCTGATGCCTCAGTAAGACTGCAAGGAGCTTGAAACAAAGACAGAGAGATGTGAACTGCCCCAGCCATCTCTCTCTGGGCCCCATGGACTCAGCATTTCTGTGGTCGTGGAGTCTGGCATTTTTCCAAGATTCCACAGAATCTCACATGTTTGCTGCAAAATTCATTATTTTGCTGCAGCCAGGTGCTGGATGGTTTTTGGTTTGGGCTTTTTTTTCCCCCCACCCTCTTCTTGCTGAAACCAGTTACTCACTTTGGATCTTTCCATTAGCGGAGGTATGAGGTGAATTTTCAGTGCAAGTGCTGCTCTCCAATACATGGCATGGAGTAAGGAGGAGAGCAGTGTCCAGCAAGCAGCAGGGAGGAGCAAGAAGTTGGAAGTATGCAGCCAGGCTGCCCAGAGTGTCGACTGAAAGCTGAGGTTTGGGGGCTGCGGGGGAATCCGAGAAGATTAACTGCTGAAGCAGACTAGGAGCACCTCCTTTCTTGGCTCATTGTGTACACACTGTTTGGATCTAACTTGACTGCTGAGGGCCTCAGAGTCCTCACTCTGTTTTCCAGATGGGCAAAGCCCATCATCAAAATTCTCAATGCTGAAAATACTTCTTGATATACAATTTTGCAATGAGAATTTTCAACTATAAGCCTGAACGGGGTAGGAATGAAAAGCATTTTATGCTACACAATAACTTTGCATCACTGCCAAAGAGACCGATGGGGTAGAAATACCCTCCAAAATATTCCCAGAGAGTTGCTGAAAACATGCTAATATTTACTCATGAAAACTTCCTGTGCTGAATAATGCAAATAAATTAAAAACCCATGCATTTTAAAAAAATCAATATGCAAATCCAATGAAGTAAAGTACTTGCTTATTTGCTTACGTCCACAATGCCTTTTTGGAGGTTTTTAAAGAGTTGTCATTAGGGTATCTTTAGGCCAGGTGTAAATCTACATCAAGCATATCACATTAGCATCATCTTATTATCTGTGTTTGTCTTGTTTCCAAGGCATCTAGAGAGTTTCTAGGGCAATGCTTTCATGCTAATGCCAAGTTTGTGACTGGTAGAGATTTAGCCTACCACAAATGCACAACACAATAAATTTACACATGCTTTTTTAAATCAATTTGGTGAAAGGTGTACCACTACCTGTTCTTGGTCTCCTTACGATCAGAATTTCTCTAACAGCCAAATTGACATTTTCATCTCAAAAATATTTAAAACAAGATGTGGGTTTTTTCTTCTCAGGTATGTGCAAGCAGCAGGACTCATTGCAAATGACTGGCAGGCAGAAAAGCCCCTTCATGATGGCAAAGAATGGGGCCTCCAAAGCCAAACAGAGATTGGAGCAGTACTATATCAAATCTGGCATGAGATGCAACCCTATGCTTGGCACTTCAAAATGTAAACCTGTCAGCTATGACAGACTTGTAGATTTTAGTAGCAAGCCAAATAATACTACATTGATGGCGCTTGCTCAAAAGTCAATCAAGTGAAGAAATACATCCACAGAAAAACCAGTGAGATGAGCAGCATGGCATTTTTACAGTCTTTGAGAAGAAACAGCCTAGTCATTCAGGCAGTCCAGTAGCAGGAATTTTTAGCATCTTGGTTATCGTTGAGATATTGTCTTCTCTGACAAATTGGGTTGAAATCAAAGACCAAATTATTAAAAAATACAAATTAAAAATAACCCATCACTGGTTTTAGATTCATAAAAGATGAGTGGACCATCTC
The DNA here is from genome assembly GCF_028858725.1 of Colius striatus. Lineage (NCBI taxonomy): Eukaryota > Metazoa > Chordata > Aves > Coliiformes > Coliidae > Colius > Colius striatus. The sequence continues at coordinate 63,477,061 of NC_084762.1, forward strand.
TAATTCGTGCATCTATCAGTAGCAAACAAGCTTCAAAGACTTTTTGGCCGTGGAAAGAGGGAAACTGGACATTAGCGACTTTTTCAGCTAGCATAATACACTGATATCCTCTGTCTAGTCAGCCTCAGATTTATGTTATCCTTCTTTCTCAGGCACCTAGTAAAATAAAGGTGGTAGCAGATGTAGTGCTCAAGTTTGCAAGCAAAAGTTTGCAAGTCAGTTCATACAGAATATGAAACAAACAAATGAGAGCACTCTCAGGACCATTTCTCTAGGTGATGAAGGTGCTGCTTAGATGTCAAAATCCTTTCTGAGCTCTATGAATGTAACACAGAGCAGAACTTAGTCTACTGGGTTCCTTGCTCCTCTACACTCTCATAGTGTTGTCTGATAAACTCTTTTAATTTTCCTTTCTCATGGTACTTGCTTTGTTATCCATCTAGTTCTATTTTCTTAAAGTCTTATACACCTTCAGTTCTCAATTGCTGAATAAAGCTCCTCCCTTACCCATGGGTATCTGAAATTGCTTCCAGAGTGTAGTTTGCATTGGGCAGTTCCAAAATTAAAATACCTTTCAACTGGCACACGCAAAAGAGTTTTCCTCTTTTCCTATGGACAGCTTTTAGGAATGGCTACATGTGTTTGAGATCTTAAATCCCAAACAGCTTTTCTTTGTGGTAATTCATAAAAAGGGGCCTAATCAGAGGGTTTGATTCACCAGTTTACTACTCCAGTTTAAAACCTATCCAATGGCATGGCAATTGGAAGAGTCACACCTCACAGTGATACTTCTGCCCTCTGTCATATATCTTTGGGCTGTCCAGTCCTCACCATTAGAGAAGCTTGAGTGCTTCTGCAGTAAGTCTATTCAGCAGTTAATAGTTTAGATTTTGGTAATCCTGATAGCATCCATTACTACCACCCACTTGGGTAATGTGAAGGGAAATTCTGAGCAGATGAAGTGTTTTACAGGCTCTCTGGACTAAGTAAGGAAAAGAAGGAATGGAATGAATAACCCCAACAAGAGTACTGGTACTGCCAAACCATGAACAAATATTTCTCTTAATACTCCTGTTATGTTAATTGACAGTTACATTTGTCATTACATACATCTCCAGCATATTATTACTCAACTCAAATCCACTGCAACAGATGAAGCCTGGGCTATGCCTGACTTACAGAGTGGCAGTATTGCAGTGGAACCCATAGAAAATCCCAGCAGCTTTTGGGAAGGGCTTTGCGTGCATAGAAGAACGTTTAATCCAGAAGAGAACAAGCATTGGGCTTGGGTGGTGCTGAAAGCTCTGGGACTGCAACTGCAAAGGGGACCATCCCTGTTTAGCACCATTTGGTAACCATGGCCACCTCCTTCTCTAGAAGTGAACTAGTCCTTTTCACACATTGCCGTAGCAGCAATGGATAAATACCCAAATGTACACATAGAGACAGTCTGTGGAACAAATGAACGTTGGAAAATAATCAAAGCCATACTGCTTCAGACAGCAAAAATTACACCAGATGAGAAGTGTGACAAAAACACGCAACACAACAGGCTTATTGTTTAGGTGGCTTAGTTCTTTCTACCCTGTTGCTATGTAAAAAACTAACACAAGCATCAGGGAAAATAGATGTGCAAGGGGAAGAGTGAGAGATGATGTAGAGTACTGACAAATGTAGTAAATAAACAAATCAGGGGAAAAAATGCAGGAAATAAATCTAATCAAATTTACTAAATAG